>NW_018745454.1:2501298-3101298 GCF_001683475.1 Chenopodium quinoa
AAGTTCTCTGTCGTTTTTGGATTTACAAATGACCCATAATATATGTCCAGTACAAAAATAATTGCCAAAAATTCTTGAGACCTTAGATTTTGTCATAATATATATATATATATATATATATATATATATATATATATATATTAATAGAATTTTGAGTGCTGTACTTGTAGGGAATGTGTTGGTTGGAACAGAATTGCAGACTGAAAATACAATATCTATCTGATCGTATATGAACAAAATTAGTGATTTCATCATTGAACTTTTAAAACTTTGAAGTTTCCTTGAAGGACTGAATATTAATGTTTTATACTTGTTTTGCATGTCAACGATTGTGTTATGCTCACTTAAACGTGTTAGGATACAATTAAAGATGTGATATGTCCATTTCTATTTCATTAATTGTTTTCCCTATATAAAAAATGTGTCCATTTCTGAAACTCATTTCTTGCTCATCTTGTTTTCTGTTCAGAAAGGGGAAAGCACTCTTCCCCAAGAATTGCTTCGAGCTATTTCTGCCCCTCCTCTTGAATCACAACCACTGCAGTCTGTTGTCCCTGCTGGTTCTATTAATCAGGATAAGTCTACTGTTAGAAATGCTGATGAAAGTCCAAAGCATGCGGACTCTGGTGAGAAGGCTCCCCAAGCTCCCCCGCCTGCTGTTGCAAAAAATTCCCTCAAAGAGGAGATTTCTACGATTGATGAAAAGGCAACAATCTCAACTAATATGGCAGGTGCAACATCTGTAACTAGAGAGACTTCTTCAGTATTATCTCCTGAGAAGGAGGATCTGCAAGCTGCTCCTGTTGTTATTAAAGCTGAACAAGATGTTGAACGCAATATACAAAAAACTCCTATAAGAAATGATGTTGGTACGGATAGGGGTAAGGCTATTGTGCCAGTATCTGTTGGTGAAAGTGCACAGGCTAAGAAACCCCTGCAAACAACTTCATTGTCCCAGCCAAAAGATGTCGGCTCAAGTAGAAAGTATCATGGTCCTTTATTTGATTTTCCCTGTTTTACTAGAAAGCAAGATTCTCTTGGGTCTGCAGTTATGGGTAATAACAACTTGTCTTTGGCGTACGATATCAAAGATCTTCTTTCTGGGGAAGGTATGGAAGTAATTAATAATAAAAGGGCAGAGAATTTGAGGAAGATTGGTGAGTTACTAGCAGTCAACTTAGAGAGGAAGAGGATCAGGCCAGATCTTGTTGTGCGACTGCAGATTGAAGAAAAGAAGCTTAAACTTTTGAACCTTCAAGCACGTGTAAGGGACCAAGTAGATCATGAGCAGCAGGAGATTATGGCAATGACTGATAGGGAATATAGGAAGTTTGTCCGTATTTGCGAGCGACAACGGTTGGAGCTCTCAAGGCAAGTTCAAGCATCACAGAAAGCTATGAGAGAAAAGCAGCTCAAAGCTATTTTTCAATGGCGCAAGAAGCTTCTTGAGGCACATTGGGCCATCCGTGATGCCCGGACAGCTCGCAACCGAGGTGTTGCAAAATATCATGAGAGGATGCTTAGAGAGTTCTCAAAGAGAAAGGATGATGATAGAAATAAAAGGATGGAGGCATTGAAGAATAATGATGTGGAAAGGTATCGGGAAATGCTTCTAGAGCAGCAGACTAGCATCTCAGGTGATGCTGCAGAGAGATATAATGTTCTTTCGACATTTTTGACCCAAACTGAAGAATATCTTCACAAATTGGGGAGCAAAATAACTGCCACAAAAAGTCAGCAAGAGGTTCAAGAGGCTGCTGCTGTTGCTGCAGCTGCTGCTCGATCTCAGGTATGATGACTGAACTCTAGCTGGCAGTCTAGTGTTTGTAAAACCAATATGGGCCTAGAAATTCCTTGATCCTGCTCACTTGTTCGTTTTGTACTTCGTATCTTTTATGCCTTTATTAATTCATGTTTATTTACTGATTTTTTTTTCAATGTTTTTGCCTCATGGTGTCTTGGGATAAAGGGCTTATCAGAAGAAGAAGTTAGAGCTGCTGCCGCTTGTGCTGGTGAGGAAGTCATGATCCGAAATCAATTTTCCGAAATGAATGCTCCTAAGGATAGTTCATCAGTGAACAAGTATGCTAATCATTTTCTTTCGCATAAGTAAATATGTCATGGTTTACTTTTTATGGTCAAATTAGTTACATTGGATGCCTATATCGCTGCCAGTTTGTGTTAAACCTTTCATGCTATCTGGTTATTCCTCTAAACTAATCTGTGGCTCTATGCTGGTTTGATAAAAGTCCAATTATTTGGATCTTTTACTTTCTATATTGATGACTGTAGTTTATGAATTGTGTATCTATCATAAGCAACCATCTTTAATAACCTTCTAGAAATTATTTAACATAAAACTGCCAACAGGTATTACAGTCTTGCTCATGCTATAAATGAGAGGGTTGTGAGACAGCCTTCCATGCTGAGAGCTGGGACTCTGCGAGATTATCAGCTAGTAAGTTGCATTCCTTTGATTAGTGAAATTCATTTTTAGTGTATATTCGTGGTCTTCTTACCCTTTGGTCACAATTGGTAGGTTGGTCTACAGTGGATGCTTTCTTTGTATAACAACAAGTTGAATGGAATTTTGGCAGATGAAATGGGTCTTGGAAAAACTGTACAGGTAACTTGCACCCTTTCTCATCCCCTTCACCAATAGAAATTGTTCCATGTATGGCTGCTGCAATTTTTTTGAACATTTTTTAATTGGAATGCGAAACATTTTTCGATTGGAGTGAGCAAAATTGAAGATATGTAAGAAGTGGTTTTAGCAAAAGGGAAAGGAAACTCCCATTCTTTTCATGTGGTAGTGCTTTCTTTTTATATATTTCTTTCCTCTACTTCAAATGAATGGGGTCACCCCAAATGCTGTCTTTTTTGTCCCCCCAACTTCTATCTCAGTCTCCCTAACTTCCTTTCTAGCAATTTGATCTTTTCCACCACCAGCTGCAGCTCAAAGCCACCAGCACCCGCTTCCATAGCCTCCCACACCACCACCACCACCATCTTTGCTCTCCCTCCCCCCCCCCCCCTCCAACAGTCCATACCCTCATTAGTCACCTAAAATCGCTGCCCTTTGCCCCACTGCATATGAAATCTTCTGAAACTAACCCATTTCTCAACTGAAAAAAAGCAACGGAGGCTCGTTCAAGCAGTCATATCCATCCCTTTTACCCTGAAAAACCCCTCCCAACATTTTGTTCTACCACCACAGTATACACCCTCCAGAGAAGGAAGAGATGGTGGAAAACTAAGACAAAGAAGTGTGCTATTTTTTGGTTTAGTTTTGGGACTCAAACTTTGTGTAGACGTATGATATTCTGTTTCTATTTATTTACTTAATTTTTGTTTTTTTTTTTAATATTAACTAAAGTAATTAAAATGCGTTTCTTGATATATTTCCATTCATCTCCTTTGCTGATTTATTTTCTTTGATGAACCAAACAACCCATAGTATATTTGACAGTGTTGAAACTTTAGAGAAACACTTTTTTTTTTTTGAATATATATGTGTATTCTTTTTTCAGGTGATGGCATTGATTGCTTACTTGATGGAATTCAAAGGGAATTACGGACCCCATCTAATCATAGTTCCGAATGCTGTTTTGGTGAATTGGAAGGTCTGTGGCTACAGTTCCCTAGTCAGCTAAGTAATCCATGTACTCCACATGTTTCTTGGCCTTTGCTAACTGCATTTATTTTTTCAACAGAGTGAGTTGCATACCTGGCTGCCGTCTGTATCCTGCATATACTATGTTGGTGCGAAGGACCAAAGAGCCAAATTATTTTCTCAAGTAAGGGTTGTTTTCTTTGGTTTTCCGATGGATGTACCAATGTGATAAACGCTCAGTGGCTTAACATTCTCTTTCTTTATTTCCCAGGAAGTTTGTGCCATGAAATTTAATGTTCTTGTCACAACCTATGAGTTCATTATGTATGATCGTTCAAAGCTCTCTAAAATTGATTGGAAGTATATCGTGATAGATGAAGCACAGAGAATGAAGGACCGAGAATCAGTTCTAGCACGTGACTTAGACAGATATCGTTGCCAGAGGCGTCTTCTTTTGACAGGGACCCCTTTGCAGGTTTGTTAGAAATTATTACTGGAACTTGTATTCTATCATTTGTGCTGCTCAAATGCTTGAGTTGTGATATTTATTGTCCGTGACTCTGTGTTGGTGTCTTAGTGATACTAAGATCAGCGTAATAATATTTTGCTAATATTCACATGCTCAACGTTCTTTTTATTGATCGGTTGGGGTTTTCAATGACTGAGCTGGGCCTCTTCAGACTCCTGCAATCTAGTAGTTGTCTGGCTTCTTTTAGTTTGCATATGGGTGTCTGCTCATTTGAAGTGTGTTTGCAATACATCTTGGATTGGAATTTTTAGGATGTATCTAAAATTAGAGATAGAAAGCACCTGCTGCAGAACATAAAATAGTTGGGACGATAGTAGTGACAGGTGTTTTGTATGTGTGTTTTTTCTCTCATGATGGATTTTTCGATCTTGTAGAATGATTTGAAGGAACTGTGGTCTCTCTTAAATTTACTTCTACCTGAAGTATTTGACAATCGCAAAGCATTCCATGACTGGTTTTCTCAACCATTCCAAAAAGAAGGTCCTACCCATAATGCTGAGGATGATTGGCTTGAGACAGAAAAGAAGGTCATCATTATCCATCGACTTCACCAGATCTTGGAGCCATTTATGCTCAGACGCCGTGTTGAAGATGTAGAAGGCTCCCTTCCTGCTAAGGTATGTATCTATCTACTTCTTTGATTATAAATCTAATTTCCTTCTCTTGTCTTTCTGACATCCAACTTGGTTGCAGGTGTCATTTGTTTTAAAATGTAAGATGTCTGCTATCCAGAGTTCTATATATGATTGGGTTAAAACTACCGGGACTCTTCGTGTGGATCCTGAGGATGAGAAGTTTAAGGTCCAAAAAAGTCCGTATTACCAGGCTAGAGCTTACAGAACTTTAAATAATAGGTGTATGGAGCTCCGGAAACTTTGTAATCATCCATTGCTTAGCTACCCATTTTTTAATGACTTTTCAAAAGATTTTCTTGTGAAGTCATGTGGGAAATTATGGATCTTGGACAGAATTCTTATTAAACTTCACAGAACTGGACACCGGGTGCTTCTTTTTAGTACCATGACCAAGCTTCTTGATATCTTGGAGGAATATTTACAGTGGAGGCGACTCTTGTATAGGCGAATTGATGGAACTACTAGCTTGGAAGACCGGGAATCTGCAATCGTGGACTTTAATGATCCGCAGACTGAGTGCTTTATCTTTTTGCTGAGTATCCGTGCTGCTGGACGAGGTTTAAATTTACAAACTGCTGATACAGTCATTATTTATGATCCTGATCCGAACCCCAAAAACGAGGAACAGGCAGTTGCCAGAGCTCATCGCATTGGACAAAAAAGGGAAGTCAAAGTCATCTACATGGAAGCAGTTGTTGATAAAATACCTAGCCATATAAAGGAGGATGAGTTCAGAACTGGAGGGATGGTAGACTTAGAAGATGATCTTGTGGGAAAGGATCGATATGTGGGTTCGATTGAGAGCCTAATAAGAAATAATATTCAACAATATAAGATTGACATGGCTGATGAAGTAATCAATGCTGGACGTTTTGATCAAAGAACAACTCACGAGGAGAGACGAATGACATTAGAAACGCTATTGCATGATGAAGAGAGGTATCAAGAGACTGTTCATGACGTTCCCTCTCTGCAAGAGGTAAACCGATTGATTGCAAGGAGTGAAGAAGAAGTTGAGTTCTTTGATCAGATGGATGAAGAACTTGATTGGATTGAGGAGATGACGAGGTATGATCAGGTACCTGAGTGGCTTCGTGCCAGTACCAAGGAAGTTAATTCAGCCATTTCAGCTTTGTCCAAGAAGCCATCAAAGGACATATTTAGCGGCAATGCGGGAGTGGAACCAGGTGAAACTGATAAAAGAAGAGGGCGATATAAGGGGAAGAAAGTTCCTGTGTACACTGAGTTGGATGATGACATTGGAGACTCCTCTGACGCTAGTTCTGAAGACAGAAATGAATATTCTGCTCCTGAAGAGGATGGTGAAGTTGGAGAATATGAAGATGAGGAGGATGCTGCTGCTGCAGACAATAAAGACCAGTCAGAGGAGGACGTTCCTGTTAATGATGGGTTTGATTATCCTCGAGCTAGTGAAAGTACCAGAGCTGGCCATATGGTAGATGAACCTGGATCCCCTGGATCATCATCTGACAGTCGTAGGATGACACGGGCAGTCTCACCCTCTGTATCTTCTCAGAAATTCGCAACTCTATCAGCTATAGATGCCAGGCCTAGTTCTGGCTCCAAAAAACTGGTATATTTTCCTCCTGTTCCTACAATCATTTATGTTGCCCTTTTTTTTTAAAAGAAAAAAAAAATTTATATATAAAACATATATATATACCAATTCATCTTTTATTAATGTTCAGCTTGATGAGCTCGAGGAGGGGGAGATTGTTGTTTCCGGAGATTCACATTTGGATATACAGCAGTCAGGTAGCTGGAATCATGAGCGTGAAGAAGGAGAAGATGAACAGGTGGTTCAGCCCAAAATCAAAAGAAAGCGTAGCATAAGACTTCGGCCAAGGCATACTATTGATAGACCAGAAGAGAGGTACAGTGAAAAGATGTCTCTTCAACGTGGAGATCCATCACAATCTCAATGTTTACCAGATCAAAAGTTTGGAAGTCAATTGAGGATTGATCCAGAGTCCAAAATGTTTGGAGATTCTTCTGCTTTGAAGCAAGATCAGTGTGATATGTCTTCAAAAACTCGTAGGAGCTTACCTTCAAGGAGAACCGGAAGTTCATCAAAGCTGCATGCCTCTACTAAATCTGGTAGATTAAATAGCTTGTCTAATCCCACTGAAGAAGCATTCGAGAATTCCAAGGACAGTTTTGATGGTATCAAAGATGTGAACACATCCGGAAATTCAAGCTTTGGTGCTAAGATGTCCGACATCATTCAGAGAAGGGTATGTTTTAATCGGTCCACTTTAAAGATAAACGTGCTTACATAAATTCGAATTTGGCTGTTTTCACTTAGTCCCCCCCCCCTCTCTCCCACCCACCCTCTTCCCTCCCCATATTATTGCAAAATTATATAGCAGACAGCCGAAAAATATATTTAAACATGCTAAATTTTATGTACTTTAAATTGCTTGTCCTTATTAAATTCCTAGCAGGCATGTGAAGGCTTTGTGTGATATTTTTCTATAGTACAAGTGTATTTAGGTGACTTATCTTTATTAGTCCGTATAAGTAACCAGAGTTGGTTATTAATTTTAAAATTTTTAATCATGCAGTAGTTGTTGGTATGCTCTCTAGGTCTAGGGGCTTTAAGATTGTGGTTTTTTTTTGTTCCATGTCTCAATCTTAAACTGAACATTTTTCTCCAATTTTTTTTGTTTATGTCACACGGTCATCTGAAGTACAGCTGTTGTCTAGATCGTTCACTATACTTGATTTGTCATATATATTTCAGAATTGTTTATCCTTGACACTGTGTCATGCCCATAATCTGCTCTGAACTTGTAATATGAGAGGACCATAGTATTGTAATTGACAATTGCATTACCTCTTCTAAGAATATATTGATTTAGATACCTGGAAGTAGGTTTTTTGGTGATATTTTTTTTTATTTTTTTTATTTTTCCCCTTTTGGTGGTTAAGATTGATTTTTTGAAGTTTGTGCGAAAGCATGATTCAATCTTTTGTCCATCTGTAGTGCAAGAATGTGATCGGCAGGGTCCAGAGGAGGATAGACAAGGAAGGCCATGTTGTACCTCTCCTGATAGATTTGTGGAAGAAAACTGAAAGTTCGGGCTATACAAATGGACCAGGAAACAAACTATTGGATTTATGTAAAATAGACCATCGAATTGACAGACTACAGTATAGTGGAGTGATGGAAGTTGTTAATGATGTGCAATTGATGTTGAAAAGTGCAGTGCAGTATTATGGTTTTTCACATGAGGTATGTCTTCCTTGTTTGTTAATTGTTATCAATATTAATCATGCACTTCAGAAGTTTAATCTTTACGACACAAATAAGCTGTATGTATGTTTAATTACAATAACTAAAGTGATTTAGCTATACAATTGCTGTGCTCTGTAATGCTCTCCTAGGATTTTCTGTCTAGCGTTGTTTGTGCGCTTGACTAATAATTATCATTGTGGATATCAAAGAATATTACCCGTTTATAGAAATTGGACTATAAAGGGCTGTAAAAAGTCTGATAAATCCTTGTTTGTAAGGTTAATTCTTGTTTGTAAGTAATCCTCTCCTACTGAACTGTCTTTGGCTGAGCTCTAATGTTAGTAAGCTAATATGAATGCATCCATGTATCTAAATTTCTATCCATCATTCCATCTCTTATTGCATGAAGGAACTCTGGTGCAGTTCCAATTCATTAAATCTGTTGATTTTTATTTTATTGTTGACAAATATTTAGCATGTATGAAGAATTGGTACAAATGACATTAGCTTACCCAGGGAACGAGCTTTAAGAGCAGTAGAGCATTCTGTCCCCTGGGTCAACAATTGCTCTGTTGTCCCTTTGTTTAATCATAAAAAATATTCTTGTTATGGGCTTGTTACATTAACTTGTCACTGGTCTCCTTGTATGAAGAACAATTTCCTAAAAAACTCTTGAAGTTCCATTTGCAGAACAGATGTATTTTAAAAATTTGCATTACAAGAGACTTTTTAGTCTCTGTAAAATAAATTTAGTTCACCCTCCTATTACTCCCTCTCTGAAAAAAAAAGGGGGAAAGATGGCATTTTGCATGCTGATCTTAATAGTTTTCTAGTTGCTTTCAGCATGTGTAGCAAGTTGACCTTTATATACAGATAATACAGAGCAATGGCTACATCATTTGTTTATGTGAGATGTAGACTGTTGTTTGTTTGTTTCAAAGTATATCAAAAGAATTATCTTCCTCATTGAAGAGTTGTGTTCGACTTTTTAGATAGCTAGTTGGTAGGAAGGAGTTAAATTATGTGTATTTTGTAGTGGTAATTGAAGAGTGAGCTTGTCCTCATCGTCGATAAAACAAGATTATCATTTGTCAGGATGCTCTAGGATTCTGTTCGAAAGAAATGTGTGGGTATAATCCTCTTATTTTGAGCTCTGCATGTTTCCTAGTATTGGAGATAAAGGGTCAAGCTTTTATCCACATGCCACTCTCAAAATAAGGAAAACTTTTGAGCCAGTGCATGTTTCCTAGTAGATAGTATTTAGAACAAGATATTTAGCTGCCTATGTCCTAATTTAATTAAATTCTTCACAGATTTTAATACTGCTTATTGTTTGTATGGGCAGGTGAGATGTGAAGCAAGGAAAGTTCATGATTTATTTTTCGACATATTGAAGGGTTCTTTCCCAGATGTTGATTTCCAGGAGGCCAAAAGTACTGTGTCTTTCTCTGGTCCTCCATCAACTGCAGCTTCTGTTGCCTTGAGATCCACATCTGCATCACAAGGTAGTAATAGGAAGCATAGATTGATGAATGATGTTGAACGAGGTGATGTGAACCCATCGCCAAGGCAGTCATTGCGAGGTCCACCTATAATAGCTAACGAAGACTCAAGGACGACGAGATCCAATTTGCCTGTAAAAGAATCGAGGCTCGGCAGCAATAGCAGTCGAGACCAAGATGACTCTCCCCTGCTGACTCACCCAGGAGACTTGGTTGTTTGCAAGAAAAAGAGGAAGGACAGGGAAAAGCCTGCGGCTGTGAATACAAGATCTGGGTCCACAGGGCCTGTCTCTCCTCCAAGCATGGGACGAAGTAGTATAAGGAGCCCTGGCTCAGTGTCAACCCCAAGGGATAGTCGAGCAGGGGGGCAGCAGCAGATGTGGTCCAATCAGTCGGTCCAACAGGTTAATGGCAGCGGTAGTAGTGGTGGAACGATTGGATGGGCCAACCCTGTAAAGAGATTGAGGACAGATGCAGGAAAGAGGAGACCGAGCATTATGTGATTGAAACATTATATTACATTTGAAGTATGATGATGTTTAAAGAAAATTCCTTTGCCCTTAATGTGTAAGCAGGTATAGGGTAACTAGTAGATCTGTACAAGTACAGTTAGGCTTTTAGGCTTTACCCCCGCTCCCTCTAATTTTTTTTTTTTAGTGTTTTTCCGCCTTTTGCCAAGCATATACTTCCTTTTCGTTGTCATATATAATTGGAGCATCACTGCCGCCATTGTATATCTGGTGCTCTGTCCTGTGAATGTTTTGTTCTCATAGCACTATAGTCTCCTCTTTGGCTCTCTGTTAATGTCATTTAGTTTGCGCTGTGGCGCACATTAGTTATCAGTCGCAATGCTGTATCCCCTTTGATATACAGAGTAATTCATCACACCTTATTTTTGAGTCTGCAATCCGCATGACTGCCAAATTGTTTTTCTTTTTTTGGGTGAACATGACTGCTAAATTGTTTTATGCTTTTTTTTTAAACAACTTTCACATGGAGTAATGAATGATCTGAAAATTTCACTCCATAATTTGATACATGTTTGGACATGCTACTCGTGATAAATAAATTTTAAAAAATTATATAGGAAGAAAAAGAATTTTACTAACAAGTACTTAAACGATATTTACAAGCAATTCTTAGGAGATCTAAAATTTTGTAATACAAGTGAACAACACCTTAGAATTTATTCGTAATCATTTTAAACATACAAATTGCCACCGTGATATTTTTAAGTTGGACTACAACAGATAAATTTTAGATTTCAAACTAATTTTAGCACAAATGACTTGTTTTTGTTAATTTTTTAAATTGGTCTTGTTTGTTTATTTAATAAAACAAAACAAATATGCGGAAAATGAAACTTTTGAAAACAAAGGAAGATGATTAGGTGTCTGGTTTGTAATTTAAAAAAAAAATGAAAGCACAGAATTTATTTATTTTAGCCTTTTAGGTAAAGGTAAACCACTTGAAGTGGAGAGATTAAGAAAATCCCTCAAATGAGCTCTATGAGATTTGATGCCTAAATCATAGAAATATGAGGGAGTGTGTTAGGAATATAGGAAAATATATTATTGTGATATATTTTCCATAGATCTTATGATATTATATTTAGGTTAATAATATATCTTAGTGATATTCTAAGATAGATTTATGGAAGTTTATATGATAGAGTTTATATTGTGTAGGTTATCTTTTGTAGGCTATAAATAATAACCAAGATCATCAATACAATTCAACTCATTCTCTCATAAATAATTTGTCAGAGTGAGATACCCTAAACAAGTACACTACCAGCAAATCGAACAATTAGAAATCTAAACAATTGTGCATGAATATTAAATAGACAGCATACATTTATTTACAAAGACAGATTGAACAAATTAAAGGAACTTGGGGACAGTCACTTCCCCCCAACAAATAATTCCCAACAGACTAAAGTCTTTACATTAGTGTTGGGAATTGATTCAACCAGACCTACATGATAGATAATGTACAGATACAGTAAATTCAATGAGATGATGAGTACATGCAACTAAGGATCTGCTTCACCCACCATTGCTTCATCACTCGAAGCATATTCATCCTCGCTCAGTTCCTCATCGCTACTCTTTTCTTCAGGAGCAGCTCCTGCATCTTCTGGCTTTGCATACTTTTCACAGTATTCTGTATAATGACATACATACCACACAAGATCCATCATGATCTATTAATATAATCAGGAGTGGGATTATTTAGCAGTTTAGGGATCTACTGACTTTCTGAATGACATTCTTCTCTTTTCTGAATACTTAAGATACTTGATTTGATAGTCTTAACAATCACACAATAAGTACAAACACTTCTGTTAGGAATATAGGAAAATATATCACAATAATATTTCAAAACCATTACAAATGTCATTATATCTTTCTAGTAGATTTTCTAAGCTCCCAAAAAGACTGTAGAATACTGTCACCCATGAGTTTAAACAGGTACCAAGCTCGAAAACAAGGAGATGAGAAAATATGGCACATTTTATGTTATGATTCGAGTGGTACAAATAAAAAATAAAAACCTTGCTTGTTTGAAAGTTTCAGTGGCGATAATAGTGACAGGGAAAGGAGAGAACTTTCTTAGAATAGCAAGTAACATTTTTAAGATATGAAAGGTATAATCCATACTGATTTTGTGATAGTCTTCCATGAATACCTTTTACACTATACATGCAGCCGATACATTCTTCAACTAAAAACAGAATTAATAATTAATTTTTATCCAAATTGACTGTATATAAAGCCAAATTTCTATAACAAACTTTCTAAAAATTATAGGCCACTTTATAGATTTAGTTAATTCCAAGTTTTCCCATGCTAATAATAATAATATCCTCACTATAAATTCATAGATAACTACATTGCAGTACAATGAAAAATATAAAAATACAAATAGTGAAGCATATTCATGGACTTTCACCTCAACACCCCAATTAATTCACAACCAAATAACTGAATATATAGAGACCAGTGAGGAATAATCGGTGAGTTGAGAAGTTATTCTGCTTTGTTTTAGATTGACATTTCGAAGTGTCCAGCCACTCAAATAACTGGGCTTGTAATCCTCTTGATGATGATTCAATTGCATTGCTAATACAGTCATTTATTTTTCTTCACCCAAATACCTGTTTTGTTCATTTCTATCCAGTCTATGACAGGTCTCCTCCCCCGACTTACAAGTGAACTTTACTACTCTCTTCCACCTCTTAGCTAACCCATTTAATGAAGTACAGGAAAAGATTAGAATGCCAAGTTCGAGTAAGCTTCATAAGCCCCACCTCCCAACCCCAAAGAATAATTAGCTCTCTTCCATCCAAATAGCTTCCTAGAGGCCTCCTCATTAATCAGATTCCTAAAACTACTAGGATAGTACCCTAAGGAGCAAGGTAAAATGAGACGATATTATGGATGATAAACCCTGCCAAGGGAGAAAATCTACCTAGACAATGGAATCGACATTTATCTCAATAATTATGAATGATACTGGCTAAGTAGCTTAATGAAGGAGGGCTGAAGCATTAAAAGACAGCACTGCAAGTCTGTTGTTACTTGTTAGCAATTGACAAAGTTGCTTTGCACTTGTCTATAAATAGATGAAAGTTGAGAAGGATCATGACAGAAAATTCCGAGAACCTAGATGTCCTACACTGTATGCAGACTAACTTACCAACCAGCCTCTCCTTGATTCCTTGAATGCTTGAAATCTAACCCTTACATTTCTACAGTAATTATGCACTTTTAGTTTTTAAAATCCAAGGATACTCATTGCATATTGGATCAGGGGTTAAAAATTTGACTGAATCCTCTGCAATTGCAAAGGTAAAGCTGGGTGCATCCTACGATTTTTATATTTACCCTGCCTTTTTAGAGGTATTGGGTAATGTTAATGGCCTTAATGTAGACATTTTTCTCCTACACTCTTATTGGCAGAGCCAGATCTCCCACAGACTTGAAAATTACTAAAAAGTAACAGGTTATCAGATGTTGTGAAGCTGCAAAACCTTACCCTGAACCATCCTAGACTGGACAAGTCATCATAATCAAGAAAGAAATAATTATAACTTCAGATGAATATAGTTTTCTTAAACCTTTGGAATGTATGTAGCATGACAGAAAATGAATATAGTGTGCTTAGCATGAATGAACATTAGAACCATACATAATTTTTCAAAGAATTAGAGAAGGAAATGAAAACCAGCAAAGGGAACCCATCTCAGCCACCAAAATTGCCAAAAAAAATAATTAAAATCATCATGACAGTTGATACCTTTAACTCTTTGATCATATGCAGCTCGATCTCGCATCATCAGAGCAGCAGCCTCTCCATTAAGGGGGTCTGAAGGATTTGGGTACAACAGAAGCTGTGGGAGGAACACCTCAAAAACATTTACCAAATCTGGGAAACATGAACATAAGCATGTTAGAACAACCCCCTAAACCAGCAACAAATTATGAACTCATTGAACAATTATAAAATTCACTAAAAGAGATATCTGCATTACCAAACATCGGACTCCAAGTCTGATTAATGACATCAAGACAGACTGATCCCGACCTGAATATACAAAGTACCCACAAAACAGTGAGCTATAGATTATTCAATCAACAAAGCACCGGGTAACTAAGTATACAAAAATAGAGCAATATACAATATCCTATAAACTTACATCTCATCAACATTGGGATGGTATATCTTGTTTATAAACCCTATAGATGGAGATTTGTATGGGTAAGCATCTGGAAGCTCAACCCTAATCCTCCACACACCTCCATGATAGGGACCTAACACAATCCAATTTCAAATCCATAACTAATCCGATCAGATTACAAGATACCAACAACATATATGCTGCTTTAATTTTCATATGAAGAAAGTGGGATACTCAAATTATATAGCTATATCGCATGAATCTATATACCATGCTCATTCACAAACCACTGAAACAGATTCCTGAATACAACTGAGACTTAATTAATGAATAAATGGTCGCATTGGAGATGTTAACAAAAGTCTTTTTTTACTGTAAATCAATTGTAACATGTCACTCAAATCCATAAGAATTAAGATCTTTAATAATCAAAACCAATTTTAAAAAATTGCATTATATATAAAATTTGATTAGTGAATGATGATTAGTGAATGAACTAAGAAAATCGAGCTCGGTATGACCTATACATAAAAGCATATACACAACAAACTAATAGGCCTACTCCACATTCAAGCCTAAACTAAGAGCTAGTGACCTATTGTGAATGCAGGGGATTTCAAAATAAATTGTAAAGGGATTTTCTCCAAGGTAGTATCAATAAAGATTATCCTTTACATAAATCATTGAAACATTATAAATTGAATATATACTTATGTAATGAATCATATCCAAAATTGTAAATTCATAGGTGAATATAAACAAGAAAACTACCCAGAAAAAGGAACCATTCTAAATATAGCTAAATTGTAATAAGAAGTTCCCCAAAATACCAATGATCTTCAAAAGGTCAAAGTGATAAAAACTATCAGTATTAAGTAAATACCCAAAAAAAATTCATCAAACAAAAAAGCAAGCAATTTATTCACATACCAAAAACAAAAACAAAAAAATTATTACCCAATACAGAAAAATCAATAATTTACCAAACAAAATAGAGATTAAAAGTGCAGATAATTACTTTCAGTGGGCCCATGAAATTCCACATAGAATTCTTGCATACCATCATTAATCATCTCCACTTTGTAATCACTCATCATCCTAATTTCACAAAATCAATCAATTAATCACCAAATACAAAATAAATCAAAGCTAAATTCTTTAGAAAGTGAAACAAATATTAAAAACAAAAAATAAAACAATTAATAATAATAAGGTAAAATAAGTTAAAAAAAAAATGGGGGAAAAAAGTTAGAAAATTCACAGTTTCATCAAGTCCATCTCTCGTCGTTTACTTGGGGAAGACATGTTTGCTCCTTTTTTGCAGTAATAAAATTGTGGGTTTTCTGGGTTTTAGAGAGAGAAATTAGAGAGAGAAAGAGAGGTGTTAGATAAAAGCAAAGAATGGGAGGTCTGCAAACAAACAACAATGGTTGAAGAAGATACAAGAAAGAAGAAAAGTAGGACTATTACCAAATGAGGGCCCTATTTTTTTAATGCAAATAGTATTATTGATAATTGTTAATTACACTGTGCTTAATTAATTAGATTAATATTTGGTTAAAATAATCTTAAAAAAATAGATGGCTTGCATTTTGAAGATTCTCTCTTTTCATTAATCCACACCTATCACTATTGTCAGAGTTTCTTTCTCTGACTAAACTACAGAATTTTCCAATGGTGGTATTAGTATTAATCCTGAATCTTATCTGTATGATTACTATAATTAGATATTTAGTTAATGAATTTATTCACTACTGTATCACTTGTTTATGGGGATTACTCACTTTTTGTTATACCGCATCTGTCTAGAATTAATAATCACGTTATTTCAACCGAATACATTTCCTTTTGTATGGACATAGCACATAGTACTAAATTAGATCAAGGTTTATTTGAATATTTTAGTCCACGTTGGTAATTAATTTATTGTGGAATTTATGATATGCGGATGTCAACTAGTTTAAGTGATTTCCAGCAATTATTTTGGTGGATTAAGGATGCATAAGATTTTTTAAATTTGTCATATAGGCATCATGTGGACATAGTGATATCACCGTTGTTGCAATTATAGGCTTGGTGTTATGTTGCTTTCCTTCTCAATATTATCTCTGCTTGTTTTCCTTTTTCTTTCAAGGAGAAGAATACAAACTAATTTCCATTCATCAAAACAATATGAAGCACAAATGTTATGAATAAGACAATAATGTATGCCCACTTAAGATAGAACGTTTTATTTATCACTTTGACATATACCCGAATTGTCTTTATACAACCTTTATCCTTTACTTTTGTTCATGATAAACAAAACAAAAAAATGTTTATTTAGTGTCATTTTTATAAGTAAATGAGATGGTTTCGGTCATTAAGTAGGACTCTGAAGGCTCTTTTGCATGATTAAAAAACTTTTATTTAGCGTCATATTTTGTAAGAAAAAAAAAATGATTACAAATATGGCATGATTGGGTTCGGTTAGGGGAAAGTTGGAAAAGGCATGAATGAGATGGTTTTGAGCACTAAGTAGGACTCTCAAGGCCCTTTGGGAGCCCTTGGAAATACCAAGATCCATAATCTTGTCGGGAATTACCAAAGCCAAATTTGAAGGCTTATTATAATACACGAAATCGGAGCAATCTAGAAAATTTTGAGACCTAATCTAAAAAATTCATAGAATTATATGAAATAAATCAGGGTCATATAAGGTTGGTAGGCCCATATACGGTCAGTAATCGGTAAAATAACGACCCCATTAAAGTTTTTAGTCAATACAAGAGACTTATACAAAAATATCCATATTGACAATTTAAAGACAAAGTGGATGGTTCCACCCACCCAAATGGTCACCGGGGTGTATTGGGAGCTATGGCCAGCAGTGGCGGATCTTGGTCGAAAATATTAGAGGGGCCGGGATTTGAATTTTTTACCTCTCGATCAAAAATAATCAATATGCCTCAATAGTTTATAAGATAATATAAGTTATTTAAGTACATTTACTAATCAATACAATAATTAATGGGGGGGCATGCCCCAAATGGCCCCAGTGGAAGGTCCTCCTCTGGCTATGGGAAGCATCTCGGAAAATTTTATTTTTCAAGTTCAAAAACACATAATTTATCCAAAATTGAAGGCTGTAATTCACAATTTTAGACCAATTTCGAAGGTTTCAAGATTTGGTGTTGAAAAATCTAGAAATTTTAAGGGATATATCGTGGTCATATAATGTCGTTTGAACCATATATGATCATTATATGTTGTCATAAATGTCTGTGGTGGCCTTCATTTAATGAAATCGACATAAGTTGTGTAATCAGTAAATTGACTATTCAAAGCAAACTATATGGTTTAACCCACCCAAATTGACTCCCATGATGAATTGGGGCTCACGGGAAGCATCTCGGCTAAGCTTTTTCCTGGGTCCAAAATTAAAGGCTATAATCCACGATTTCATACCAATTTTGGACGTTTCAGGACTTGGTGTAGAAAAATCTCGAAATTTTAGGGGATATATCCCAGAGTCATATAATGTCGTTAGGTGTATTGGTATCCACTGGAAGCATCTTGGCTAAGTTTTTTCCTGGGTCCAAAAAAGTCAAAAATCGTCCAAAATTGAAGGCTATAATCCACGATTTCGCACCAGTTTTGGACGTTTTTGGACTTGGTGTTGAAAAATCTCGAAATTTTAGGGGATATATCCCAGGGTCATATAATGTCGTTTGGAACCATATATGATCATTATATATTGTCATAAATGTATGTGGTAACCTTCACTTAATGAAATCGACTTTAAGTCATTGTGTAATCGAGTAAATTGACTGTTTAAAGGCAAACTATATGGTTTCACCCACCCAAAGTGACTCTTGGGGTGTATTGGGGTCCACGGTATGCATGTCGGATAAGTTTTTTCCAGGGCCCAAAAAAGTCAAAAATCGTCCAAAAGTAAAGGCTATAATCCAAGATTTTGGACCAATATTGGACGTTTCAGGATTTAGTGTTGAAAAGTGTTGAAATCTTTGGAAATATATTCCAGGATCATCTAATGTCTTTTAGAACCATATATGTTCATTATATGTTGTCATGAATGTATGTTATGACCTTCATTATATGAAATCGGTGTTAGTTGTATAATCGAGTAAATTGACTGTTAGAAGGCAAACTATATGGTTTCAGCCACCCAAATGGACTCTCGAGGTGTATTGGAGTCCACAAGAAGCATCTCGGCTAATTTTTTTCCCGAGCCCAAAAAAGTTCTGAATTGTCCAATATTGAAGGCTATAATCCACAATTTCGGACTAATTTTGGATGTTTCAGGACTTGGTGTTGAAAAATCTCAAAATTTAAGGGGATATTTCCTAGGGTCATATAATGTCTGTTGGAACCATATTTGATCATTATATGTTGCCATAAATGTCTTATGTGACCTTCATTTAATGAAATCGGCGTAAATTGTATAATCAAGTAAATTGGTTGTTCAAAGGCGAACTATTTGGTTTCAGCCACCCAAATGGACTCCCGGGGTGTATTGGGGTCCACAGGAAGCATCTCGGCTAATTTCTTTTTCCAGGACCAAAAAAGTTCTAAATCGTCCAAAAGTGAAAGCTATAATTCACGATTTCGGACGAATTTTTGACATTTCAGGATTTAGTGTTGAAAATTCTCAAAATTTTAGGGGATATATTCCAGGGTCATATAATGTCTTTTGGAACCATATATGATCATTATATGTTGTCATAAATGTCAATGGCGACCTTCATTTTATGAAATCGACGTAAGTTGTCTAATCGAGTAAATTGACAGTTTTAAGGAAAATATATGGTTTCACCCACCCAAACGGACTCCTGAGGTGTATTAGGGTCCACGGGGAGCCTCTCACCTAAGTTTTTTACCAGGCCCAAAAAGTCCAAAATCGTCCAAAATTGAAGGCATATAATCCACGTTTCGGACCAATTTTGGACGTTTCAGAACTTAGTGTTGAAAAATCTCGAAATTTTAAGGGATATTTCTCGGGGTCATATAATGTCTTTTGGCACTATATATGATCATTATATGTTGTCATAAATGTCTGTAGTGACCTTCGTTTTATGAAATCGGCGTAAGTTGTGTAATCGGGTAAATTGACAATTCAAAGGGAAAATATATGGTTTCACCCACCCAAACGGACTCTCGGGGTGTATTGGGGTCCACAAGAAGCATCTAGACTAAATTCATTCCCGATCCCAGAAAAGTCAAAAATCGTCCAAAATTGAAGGCTATAATCCACAATTTCGGATCAATTTTTGACGTTTCAGGAATTGGTGTCGAAAAATCTCGAAATTTAAGGGGATATTTCCCGGGGTAATTTAATGTCTTTTGGAACCATATATGATCATTAGATGTTGTCATAAATGTCTATGGTGACCTTCATTTTGTGAAATCGGCGTAAGTTGTGTAATCAAGTAAATTGACAGTTCAAAGGGAAAATATATGGTTTCAGCCACCCAAATGGACTCCCGGGGTGTATTGGGGTCCA
Source organism: Chenopodium quinoa (assembly GCF_001683475.1). NCBI lineage: Eukaryota > Viridiplantae > Streptophyta > Magnoliopsida > Caryophyllales > Amaranthaceae > Chenopodium > Chenopodium quinoa. The sequence goes on from NW_018745454.1 coordinate 2,521,024, forward strand.
TGGGAAGCATCTCGGATAAGTTTTTCCCAAGCCCAAAAAAGTCCAAAAATCGTCCAAAATTAAAAGCTATAATCCACGATTTCGAACCAATTTTGGATGTTTGAGGACTTGGTGTTGAGAAATCTCGAAATTTTAGGGGATATTTCCCGGGGTCATATAATGTATTTTGGAACCATATATGACCATTATATGTTGTTATAAATGTTTGTGGTGACCTTCTTTTAATGAAATCGGCGTAAGTTTTGTTATCGGGTAAATTGACTGTTCAAAGGGAAAGTAATATGGTTTCACCCATCCAAATGGACTCGCTAGGTGTATTAGTGTCCATGGGAAGCATCTTGGCTAAGTTTTTCTTGGGTCCAAAAAAAGTCCAAAATCGTTCAAAATTGAAGGCTAAAATCCACGATCTTGGACCAATTTTTGATGTTTCAGGACTTGGTGTTGAAAATTCTCGAAATTTCAGGGGATTTGGGGTCATATAATGTCGTTTGGAACCTTATATGACCATTATATATTGTCATAAATGTCTGTGGTGACCTTCACTTAATAAAATCGGCGTAAGTCATTGTGTAATCGAGTAAATTGACTGTTAAAAGGCAAACTATATGGTTTTACTCACCCAAATGGACCCTCGGGGTGTATTAGGGTCCACGGGAAGCATCTCGGCTAAGTTTTTTCCAGGGCCTAAAAAAGTCCAAAATCGTCCAAATGTGAAGGCTCACGATTTTTGCCAATTCTGAATTTTTTTTCCAAAAATGAACTAAATGCCTGAGAAGATTCCCGGGATCATATAAGTTGATTTGGAATCAAAAGACACCTATAAAAATGTCTATAAAGTCTCAAGAATGAGTTTTATTTGATTCAATAATGTTGCTATTGTGAAATCATGTTGCATTATTATTGGTAGTAAAATAGATGGTTTCAATAATAACCAACTTGCCATCCTGGGGTCTTTGATTAATCTTCTTAATCTAATCATGTAATTGTGAAGAAAAAAAAGAGAGAGAGAGAGAAAATGGTAAACACATTCTTCTATTTTGGTGTCAAGTGCAATGTCACATAGCTTAAAGAATAGGGCAAAAGTAGCAATCAACCTGACCTTCACTAGGAATTCTTTTTACATCGATTTTTGGAGAGATTGTTTCATTGTTTGAGTGGAAAGATACCTAAAATGATGAACACATGCATCTTTCTATCTTTTCTACTCATTTTTATCACCCCTCTATTGAAGTCATTGGAGGGAGTTGCTTTTTTTTATACAAGTATGGCATGTTCTGTTACAATTCCTATTAATTTTATGCTCTACTAGTGCTATTATAGATGGAAATAAATTCGACTAAAACGTAAAATACTTTATCAACTAAACTAATCAATGCTAGTTAGAGTATTAGGGATACATATAACACCATTATATCCGCACATTTTAATGACAAACTTGTGATTAGGGTCTAATTAAGGTCCTTTTCACCACCTCTAAGATTGTTTATTAACAAGAACAAAAAACCTAAAAAGCTAATAATTGTTAATATGTTATTGGTTTGCAATAGATAGTGTCCAACATAAAAGCTCTAATCTTTAAAATTAGTGAGTACTTTTTTATTTTTTTTTTGAGAAAAAATTAGTGAGTACTTGATTCCACAATATTTCTTATATAATTTGTATCATATAAGTTACTGTTTTTTTTTTTTTATTGATAATATGTATGGATAATTCAGATCTTAAAAAGCATTTGAAGAAAATACCAAGTACTGAGAATTGTAGATATGTAATTTCAATATCCAAATTATCTTGTACTTCCAATTTTGGTACCATCTTTAATATTGTACTGATGAAGAGATCTTCATAGATTAACTGTTATCATGTTATGTAGGACACCTATCACACCTTCTCCCTGAATATAGTGTACAAAACAAAAAAATCAGTCTACATTCACAATAGAATCGCACAATGAAAGCGAGTTAATTTTTTTAAAATGAAAAAAATATCCGGAGCTAAGTTTTTGGCCAGTCCATATAAAGCCTTGTTAGATGATAGCGTTAAAATAGTGGTTAACATTTTGACCAAGACACCAAATTAGTGTTTCAATAAATTATGTATCGCATTGGTCTATCAACTATTACGTACAGTAACTTATTAACTATATGCAACATTACAGTAAAACGTATGAGTTTTAGTGAAAAAAAAAAAGTTGACAACAAAATTAAGAAAGGAAGAAAATGATGAGAAAACAAGGGGCCAGATCTCTGAATTACATGATGGTCCCATACCAAATAGAAGACTAAATACTAAGAATGATGATGCAACTAGCACCATTCTAGGACTTTCGCTTAACAAACATACATTGATTAATAAATGCTTCGATAGATATGACCTAATTACGCTTCTGTTTAAGTGTCTTTATTTGACCGAAAAATTTGACAATGTAATGCTTTTTTAATTATTACGGTAATAAGTATAAATTATAGAGAGTTAATAGTTAAAAAGGAAAATGATAAACATAACTCTTAAGGTTGTGTATAAGAAGCTAAAAAAAGAAATGTTAAGAATAAATTAACATTAATTACATTGATTTACGCATGATTTTGTCATAAATTCCTAACTTAAATTCATTTTAAAAAGTATATTTAATGTTTATATACAACCCTAAGAGCTACATATATCATTGCCCTTTATGCTTTGAATTTTTTTTTTAACAATTACCTTAGATGACTACGGTTAATTTAATGTATAAAACACAAACAAACATTAATCAAAGCCTCAAAGGACTGTATGTGGATACCAAATAGTGTAAAAGTCAAGATGAGATACTTAAATAAAAACAGGGGGAGATTTTTTTTCATTAATCAATTAAGATTAATTATAACTAAGGGTTAATACTACCTCCGGTCCAAATTACTCGCAACTTTGGAATATTTTATATCTCACAAATAATACCCCAAAGTTGCGAGTAATTTGGACCAGAGGTAGTATAAAAAGAGAGGCAAAAACTTGAGGCAGAAGCGTATGCGTTGGAATGATAGTAGTATATCTTAATATGAAAGCTTAGTACCACCACCCTATTCTAGTTAAACCCCCCTTTTAAATTTAATACTGAGTGCTTTCTTGGTGAAATATAGACTTGGTTGATGTATGAAATACCTAAATGGGCAAAAAAATTGCAAACAACGTAACTTGATGTAATTTGCGTGCAAGTAACCTCTAGTGCATCCATGAGATAACTTGTCTATTAATAGTTCAATAATCTTTTTCTTTGTTTTTTTTTTTTTTTGGGCGTAACCGCGTAATCAATAGTTCAATAATCAATACTACATACGAAGTTCATCCCCGAACAATTAATTAACCCCTAGGATTGTTCAACAACATTATTCTGCATCATCTAATTCGAAGTATACTAGCATCACCGTAAACAATATTTCGAGTTCAGATGAATAATTAAACAAAAGAAAGTTATACTTTCTGTTTCTTTTATCACGCTTGCCAATGCAAAACTTTAACAATCAATAACTGAAATTTTCCAAAAGTAAAAATTATAAAAGTTATATATTATGATAGTACTTATTGAGACGAATCCAAAAAAATCATACATGAATATATTTTTCCTTACATATTATTCACAAAATACGGTCAAAGGAGGGGTGGTGAATAGTGTAAAAGTCAAAGCGGGTCGAGTAATAAAGAACGGAGAAAGTATATTGTTTTTTTGGTGTTCCACCCGATTCACCCTTAGGATTAATCCGGATTCGGGGCTTTGTTGTAGGTGGTTAGATTCCAGTCCTCTTCCAATTGTTGTTGCGATGATCAAACACGCAGTCCTCCCTACCAAGTGCAGTTCCAATCACCACTGTGCCAACATCCAATATATTGTTAAATCTATCAAAAGTTGACCCGACCCGAAATACCGACTCAAACCCGATCATTAAACGACTCATCTGAACCCGAAAAAATGGTGACCCAAACCCGACCTGAAACCAACCCTAGACCCGAGTTAACCCAAACCTGACCTGAAACCAACCCTAAACCCGAGTTAACCCGAGAATGTGACACCCAAACCCGAACATGAACCTGGAGATGACTCGACCCGAATGTAACCCGTAAATTATTAACCTGAACCGAACCCGACTTAAACCAAAATTGACCGAAACCCGTTTTTACTAGTCAAAACCCGAATTTAACCCGACTTGTTACTAACCTAACCTGAATTCAACCCGACCAGTTCCTAACCAAACCTGTTACAAACCCGACCCGAAATCAACCCGACTTGTTATTGACCTGACCCAAATTCAACCCGACTTGTTATTGACTTGACCCGAATTATATTTTACCAGACCTATTACTAACCCGACCCAAGAATTTAACCCGATCTGTTACTAGCCCAACTCGAAATCAACACAACTTGTTATTGACCCAACCTAAATTCAACCCAAATTGTTCCTAACCCAATTTCAAATCACCTTAAATGCAATTTAAACCACCTTATTATTGTTGATCAAAGCATTTTGTCTAGGGAGACCAAGTAGATCCAGGCCAGCAAAAGAAAGGAACATCATCCTAAAATTTAAGAGTTAAATATACTACATCCGTTACATATTATTTGCAACGATTTGACATAAAGTAGAAAGGAAAAATGTCTAATCGTTGCAAATAATATGTAACGGAGGTAGTAGTATATATTTGTTGATGATCAAATGAGATAATTATCTTCCTAAATTATAGACTATAGTTCCCTAGTATACTGCCATATATATGATAGTCAAAGGAAATAATTAGCTGGATAACCCGACTTGAAAATGACCCAACCTGATTATAACCCACAATATATTGATTTGAACCGAACCTTGCTCAAACCCGAGAATGATCCGACTTGATTATAACCCGTAAATTAATGACTTGAACCGAACCGACTCAAACACGAGAATTACCCTATTCCATTTTAACCTGTGAAAATCCAAATTAAACCCGACCTATTGTTCACCCGACCCGAATATAACCCGACCCAAACCCGATAAGAAGTATGACCCGACTAAAACAAGACCCAACACAAACCCGACCCGCTTAAGTTACGGAATTAATCTGAGTCGACCCGACCCTAATTGACCCGACCCACACTTACAGGCTTCAACCCAAACCGTTTACCCGAATTGACAGTTCTACCCGAAACCTACAAAATTTCTAAAAAAGCGTGGATATTAGTCTTCAATTTTAGGATTTTTTTACTATTTCACAAGAAAAATAAAAATTGCCGAAATGTTTACAATGGTCCCTAATACCTTCCGGGAGTCTAATTGGCTGGGTGGAACCATCCAATTTGCCTTTAAACAACCAATTTACCGGTTTATAACTTGCACCGATTTCATTAACTTAAGCCTACCACGAACCGTTATGACAACATATAATGACCATATATGGTTCCAAACGGCATTATATGACCCCGATAAGTATCTCCTAAAATCTCAATTCTTTTCGACATCAGGCCACGAAACATTCGAAATTCCTCAAAAAAACGTGGATATTAGCCTTCAATTTTGGAATTTTTTGACTTCATTTTCACCCGGATATAAAAATTGCCGAAATTTTTACCATGGTCCCTAATACCCTCTGAAGTCCAATTGGGTGGGTGGAACCATCCAATTTGCCTTAAAAATATCAATTTACCGGTTTACAACTTGCACCGATTTTATTAATTCAAGCCTACCACAAAAATTTATGACAACAAATAATGATCATATAAGGTTCCAAACGACATTATGTGACCCCGAGATGTATCTCCTAAAATTTCAAGACTTTTCAACACCGGTCCCGAAACCTCTAAAATTCCTCAAAAAGTGTGGATATTAGCCTTCAATTTTGGAATTTTTTGACTTTTTTTTGTTCGGAAATAAAAATTGCCGAAATGTTTACCATGGTCCTTAATATCCTCCGGGATTCCAAATGGGTTGGTAGAACCATCCAATTTGCCTTTAAACGACCAATTTAACGGTTTACAACTTGTACGGATTTCATTAACTCAAGCATACTACGAACATTTATGACAACATAATGATCATATATGGTTCCAAACAACATTATATGATCCCGAGATGTATCCCCTATTGTTTCGGGGTTTTCTGATGTCCTGCGGGAGAGTTACAATTCCGAGACTGGAACCGGACGCCTGTACCTGCAAAATAACGGAGACTCCTGAGAGCTCCGCCTCCAACGGTCAAGTTAGTACCTGATTAAGGAGTAATTAATACAGAAATTAAAGTAATGAGATCTCTCTAGGTGAGAGTGCTTAGGGTTGGTAATCTGCGTTGTTAGCGAGATTAGCCGGTTGTTAATAACTCTGTTCTTCTCTGCTTGATTTCTTGATTATCCGATTAATTACCTAACTAATGAGGATTAATTAAGTATTTATAGCCTTGAGAAGCGTGCAACTCTCTAGGTTTAAGGTAAACCTAGGGCTGATCGGGCCTCTAGACTGGATTGGGCCTTGATGGCCGGTTTTCCCATTTGGCATGGGTGGACACGTGGCGTGTCTTAATTGGTCCATAGAGGACGTATCTGTGATTGACACGTGGCGGGCTCCCGTTGGCATTCGTGAAGGACACGTGGCGGAACCTGGTTGGTCCACTTGTCTGACGGTGATTGGTGGATAAAAATCCCCTAATCATTTGCCCCTCACAGGTGGCACGTGACTGGTCACGTGTCGCCTGTGACAGGTGTCGCCCGGTGACAGGCGACGGCCTGCTACAGGTGTCCCCTTGCAAACGGCCGACAGATTTTCCCGCCCAAATTTTGAATTTGGAAGCGACCCTTCGCCTTCTCACTTCGCCTATATAAGGAAGTGCTGACTTCGGTCATTTTCACATTTGAGAACTTTGCGAGAACATTCGGACCCCTGAACTTGCTCTGACATTGCGGACCTTTTCTGCCTACCGCCTGTTCTGACAAGCCGACTGACCCGAACTTCCAGGACTTCATCAACCGTCACTCGTTCAGGTAACTCAGTTCTCTTACTCTTAATTTTCTTTTTATTTTTAGAAATGGCACCATGGAAGCACACGACACGACCTAAGTTAGTGATCAGCCGGTCACCGGGGACGGCTGAATCTAGGACTAGGAGTGCCGCCTGCCCTTTTCTGGACCCATCTTTGCCCTTTATACAAAGTCCGACTGTATCTGTGTCTATGCAGAACGTGATGGCCAGAACGAAACAGACTGCTATGATATCAAACTCAGACGGCTTTTCCCAAAGGGTGCTCCTTAGTGAAACATCTGACCAGGCGCCAGATGTAGAACGAGGCGACTGTCAAGCCGACAGTTCTGAGAGAGGGGCCAAGGTGTTCCCTTCCCATCTTACTGTTGACATGTCTAATTTTCCTCCTGCTCCTTCTAAGGGAGAGGAGGCGGGCCCCTCTAGGAGAGGGGAGGAGTCGTCCTCCTCGGACTCGTCAGAGGACGAGTCTGAGTCCAGCTCTTCTGGCCACAGTTCTCCAGGCTCAGAAGAAAAACATAGCCGCCTACAAGAGGCGAGACTTTCTCATGCAGTTGAGAAGGGGGACAATTGGGCGGAGCCATCCGCCTCTTACAGAGAGGAAAACGCCCCCTACTACTGCAGGGTACCCCGGGGCCGGATTGCAACCATGCAAGACAACGTGGCGAGCTTTATTGCTAACCACAAAATGGGCCCGGAATTTTTACTGTTTGTGCCGGATCCAGAAGACACTGTCGTCTGGCCGGCTGGTACCAGCTATGGTGACGGCTGCTTTGGCTGCTATGTGGCGGCCATCAAAGCTGGACTGCGCTTCCCATTACATCCGGCTGTTCAGCGGATTTTAGATGGGTATGATCTGGGGTTATGGCAGTTAGCCCCCAACTCTTGGGTAAACGTACTCGGCTATGTGGCCGGGTGCGAAATGTACGGGGTGGAGCCAAGCTTTGAGGCTTTCGCCCACATGAACTATCTCAGCCGGACCCCTAAGTCGGGAGGTACCGGCTGGTACCAATTAACAAGCCATAGGGGTTACCTCATGACGAGAGGTAAGGCGAAAAAATGGAAGGATTGGCGGAACACCTTCCTTATCATTGAGGGTTCAGACACGGAACTGAACAAACGTTTTAACAAGTGGAATAGGGATCCGCCTCTCCTCGCAGGCGGCCGCAGCATGCCGCCTGTTCCCCCAAAGGCTAAAAAAGAGATCCTAGACAAAGGACTCTTCAAAGTAGAGACTAGGGTGAACTCTACTTCAGGGGTACGAGAGCAAGTACCCCTAAACTGCGTCCCGAGCTTCAAGTGGCTCTATGACGAGTACTTCTTGGCCGCCTGTGACCTCGGCAGTCGGTGCTCTAGAGGTAGCCGGCCTGACAAATACTCTGTTTTTTCACGCCTTGTTTACTTGGGACTTTTACTAACTTTGTTGTTTATTTCTTGCAGCTGACGCCATGAGTAAAATAACAGCATCCAAGACTACGGCGGCCATGTTGCGGGCCTCGCTCATGAAACAGTCGTATGCCGACTCCCCCAACAAGGAGGCACCCTTGGTAAGCTTCGAAAACTCTTCCTCTTTTAGTTGTCTTATGCATATACTAACTCTTTTTGTTTTCAGTCTGGCACTCCAAGGGCTTCTTCCTCGCAACAGCCGGACCCCAAGGCCCGGAGGACGACTGTTGCAAGCTCTCCTGGGTCTTCCAGGAAAACAGTGGCGGCTGAGAAGCAGCCGGCCACTTCTTCAAAAACCCAGGCGGGGCCGCCTAGATGTATGGATGCTCACTTGTAAAAACTCACCCTTGCTTCCTCCTTGACTAGGTCTAACTTGTTTTTTCCTTTCACTTAATGCAGCCGGCCCCCAAGGGCTTGACTTGGTTGAGGTAGCCAAGTCAATGGTTAAAGTAGTTCCTCCATCTGACAGGGAGGCGGTCAGGGGTGCCGGCACCCTTGACCTTGATGGGATTTCAGGGGTCCTTGCTGAGGTACACTTAGCATATTTTTGAGCTTTTGAGTTCCAGGACGCCTGTTAACTTTTCTGTTTGGAAACTGACGCCTGTTTTTCTTTGTACTTAGGCCCTGCTCCGAGTCAACAGCCTTCGCAAGCCGATTGATCGGAAAAACAAAGAGGTAAAGGCCGCAAAGGCTATGGCCGCCTCCAGCTGTGATAAGGCAATGTTTCAAATTGCCCAAAATGAAGTACTGACCATTGATCTTCTTTATTATCAGGCGCAGGCTACCGCCGCTGTTCGTGCTCAGTTAGAGGCGGCCCAAAAGAAGGTTGACGAGCTGGAGGGGACCGTCACCAACCTTAAGGCCGAGCTGAAACCTCTTCGCCAAAAAATGCACTCCTACGAAGCCATGGAGAAATCTTTGGCCAACGTAAAAGAACGCCTGGTGAACCAAGAGAAGAGTCTTACCCAAGAGCTCTCGGATAAGGCCGAGCAAGAGAAACAAGAGCTCGTCCGGGAGATGGTGGAAGACTCCGCTCAAATCCAGCGCATGACCTGGGAACGACTGTTCCCCAGTGCCGACTTTGCCTCATGGGAAAGAACGTACCGCCAGTGTTCGGAAATATATAATCAACAGATCCTGGCGGCTGCTGAAGAAGAGGCGTTGGACGGTGCGTTGGAGGAGGAAGAGCCGGTCGTGGCGCTTGTGCCACTTGGGGGTAAGGCATCAAAAGAGGGTGCAGCTAAGGCCGAGTCCAGCAAGAAGAGTGCTGACCAGGCGGCAGCTGCTGATACTGAACTGCCCCCTTCTTAAGCTTTTAAGTATTTTTTTTTCACAGCCTGCGTGCCGTTTGATTTGTAATTACCCGGCCAGGGGGCCGGGGTTTTGAATATTCTGCTGGTCTTTTATGGCCGGCTCATTTTTAATCAAATTTTTGTTTTGGTTCAAATTTGTCTAAGTATTTTTAATTTGTTCACTAGACCGACTGTTGTGTATGGCCGAACGTTAAGACAGGTACAAATAGTAAGTATGCCGCCTATGCTCCTGGACGACTGGTAGTCTGTTTCCAGGGTAGATGATCAGTCGGCCATTTATTCAATCGCTATTCGAACTATTTATTCAATTTGTCTGACCAAGTAAATAGAATTACCTAGTCGCCAAGGAACAAGCGGCGGGTACCGGTTGTTTCCCTTTATTGCCAATGTTGGCTTTTAACTCGTAATTTGTTAACCTAGCAAGAGTATTGGTTGAGAGCCCTTGTTTATTAAAAACAAGTGGACGACTCATACCTTTTAGGCTCCATACTAAGTTTGAGTGACTATTAACTTAGGAGTTACTTAGTCTTTGTCGCAATCTAGATTGAGTAGTAGAGGTACCAGACGGCGTAGGCCGGCTAGACCCCTTGATTCGCCAATGTTGGTTGGCTATTAACTCAATAGGTTACTTAGTAGGAATAGGGGTTCGAGTGCCCTTGTTTGTTTAAAACAGGCAGACGACTCAAACTTTTTAGATTCCATACCAAATTTGAGGGAGTGACTATGAGTTAACGTTGGAGTTACTCAGTCGCCGTCACTTTTGTTTGAGAAGTAGAGGTACCAGGCGGCGTAGGCCGGCTAGACCCCTTGATTCGCCAATGTTTGTTGGCTATCATCTCAATAGGTACCCCCTGCATCTATCCCAAGTAATACAGGCGGTCATCTGACTCAGATGTCAACTGCTACCCCTGATTTGGTTAGTGATAGAGTTATCCTTGTCTCAAAAACGGCTACGTGGTTGCCCTTGGGGACAGTCGTATAGGTGCCGTGTAATTAGTTTATAGAACAATGTTCCACCCAAAAGGGAGCTGCTCTCTGCGACGAATTTCATCCGGAGGGATGCCGTCGGACGCCTGCTATGATGTTGGGACAGGTCGAATTAGTTTTGTAGATTTGATCAGTTGGCTTGGCGCCTGGTCTGATCATTCGGCCAGTGGCCTTTGTAAGTTCTTGGTGAACGTAGGTGCTAACTGAAAGAAGGGTAGCCGCCTGTTAGGCACAGGGTCGGCCAGGCCCTAATCTTTTTAGCTAAGAGTTTGAGTAAAATACTCAATGGAGAGTAGCCGGCTGTAAAGGAACAGACGGCATGCCCCTCAGAAGATAGAGTGGAAAACTCAATGGAGAGTAGCCGACTGTAAAGGTACAGACGGCATGCCCCTCGTAATACAATTAAATAGTAAGTGCAAACTTTAAGTAGCTCTTTACTTTACATCTCTCAGAAGAAATATTTTTTAAGGTTATCTACATTCCAAGTTCGAGGCAACGGTTGTCCGTCTGGTGTTTCCAGGCGGTAGGTATCGTCCCTGACTTCCTCATAGATTCGGTAGGGTCCTTCCCAATTGGGAGTTAGTTTGCCAGACTCATTAGCCCTACCTACTGCTTCCATTTTTCTAAGTACAAAGTCTCCTACTTTGAGTGGACGCCTGTGTACTTTTTTGTTGTATGATCTAGTCATTCTCAGGCGATAGATCTCATGGCGCAAAACAGCATTGCCCCTCTTTTCAAGAAGTGAGTCTAATGCCAGGCGCATGGCTTCCCAGTTTGCCTCTTCGTCATACAGCATTACTCGAAGAGTCGGCTCGTAGTGTTCTATTGGAAGAACAGCTTCCGCACCATAAGTTAGGAGGAATGGAGTTTCTCCAGTCGCCCCTTTTTCAGTCGTCCTAATGGCCCAGAGAACATGTGGTAGTTCATCCGCCCATAGGCCGCCTGCTCGTTCAATCTTTTTCTTGAGACCGTCTGAGATGATTTTATTAAAGGCTTCTACCTGGTCGTTTTCTTGTGGACGACCGACAGATGCAAAGTAGTGTGCAATTCCTTGGTCTCCCAACCAGCTTTTGAGAACAGGCGTCTCAAATTGGGGACCATTATCAAAAACCATAGACATGGGAACCCCGAACCGAGTGATGACGTTTTTCCAAATGAATGAAATTACATCTTTCGTCTTGATTCCCTTTACAGCCTCCGCCTCTACCCATTTAGTGAAGTAGTCAACGGCAACAAGTATATACCTTCTGCCGCCTGTAGCAGGCGTATATGGACCCAGGATGTCCATGCCCCACTTAGCAAACGGCAGTGGGCTGTGAATTGTAGTGAGGTCAGTAGCCGGACGGTGAATTAATTTGCCAAACCTTTGGCACTTGTCGCATTTTTTCACCATCTCCATTGCATCTGCTTCCAAAGTAGGCCAAAAGTACCCCTGGCGCCTTGCCCTTTGAGCAAGCATCCTACCACCTATATGGGAAGCACAGAAACCAGAGTGAAGATCATCTAGTATCTCTCGTCCCTTTTCAGGAGTAACACACTTTAAGAAGGGTTGAAGGTACCCCCTCTTGTGAAGTTCTCCCTGTATCATTTCAAAACAGGAGGCTCGTTTTTTTAGTGCTGCCGCCTGTTGAGGATCATCCGGCAGTGTACCGTTTGTCAGATATGCCCTGATTGAATCCATCCAGGTTGAGCTTCTGTCTAGGATTCCAATAGGGTTTTCCTCGATGCTTCTCTTTTCCATTACTTCCCAAAAAACAGTTCGAGGAGTATCGGAGGAGGCGGATGATGCTAATTTTGACAGTGCATCTGCCTGGTTGTTTTCTGATCTTGGCACTTGGATTAGATGGAAATCCTCAAGGGAGCCGACTGCTTGTCGGACCGCCTGTAAATACTTGATCATAGCCGGATGTGTTGCTTCGTATTCGCCATTGTACTGACTCACTATCAATTGTGAATCAGAACAGGCGTCTATTTTTCTTGCCCCTGCCGCCTTACACATGCGGATCCCGGCTAGTAAAGCTTCATATTCTGCCTCATTGTTTGAAGCCTGAAAACTGAAGCGTAGGGCATACTCGAATCTGTCGCCCTCTGGAGATTGACATACGACGCCTGCTCCACAACCATTTGAAGTAGAGCTTCCGTCCACATATACCTTCCAGACTTGGTCTGGAACTTGAGAGTCAGGAGGACGAGTCATCTCTACAATAAAATCAGCAAAGGCTTGCCCCTTTACTGCTTTTCTAGGCTCGAAAGTAATTTCAAGGCTCTGTAGTTCTATGGCCCATTTGATCATTCGTCCTGACGACTCCATGATGGTAAGAGGCCGTTTGATTGGTTGGTCGGTATACACGACGACTGCATGTGCCAAAAAGTAGGGCTTCAATTTTTTAACAGCCATGAAGAGTGCAAGACCAAATTTCTCCACTAGGGGATACCTCAACTCGGCATTTTTTCAGTACGTGACTGACAAAGTAGACCGGGAGCTGACAGCCGTCCCTTTCAGCAAGAAGCACCGCGCTTAACGCATGATCAGAGACGGCCAGGTACATGTAGAGATCTTCTTTGGGCAAAGGGCTGACCAGCCTCGGCAAGGAATGCAAGTGAACCTTTAATTTCTGGAAGGCGGCCTCAGCATCCGGCCCCCATTCGAACCTTGCCTTTTTCTTAATTGCCTGGAAAAAGTATAGGCATTTGTCGCCTGATCGGCTTAGGAATCTCCCCAAGGCCGCCAGACAACCCGTTAACTTCTGAACCTCTCGGACGGTACGAGGCGACTGCATGTCAATGACCGCCTGTACCTTCCCAGGGTTCGCCTCTATTCCTCTCTGATTGATAAGGAATCCGAGAAATTTCCCAGACTCAACTCCAAATACACATTTCTTGGGATTGAGCATGACATGGTGCCGCCTGAGTGTGGCGAAAGTTTCTCGGAGGTCCGTCAGATGATCTTTCTGAAGTTTAGTCTTGACAATCATATCATCAATATATGCCTCGACGTTTCTCCCAATCTGATCAAAGAACACTGTGTTTATCATTCGTTGGAAGGTAGCCGGGGCATTCTTAAGACCAAACGGCATGACCGTGTAACAGTACAATCCCTGATTAGTGACGAAGGCCGTCTTCTCCTGATCTTTCTTCCATAAAGGAATTTGGTGGAAACCAGAATAAGCGTCCATAAAACTCATCAAGGCATGGCCGGCTGTTGAGTCGACCAGGTTATCAATTTTAGGCAGAGGGTAACTGTCTTTGGGGCACGCCTTGTTCAAGTCTGTGTAGTCTACACACATTCGCCAGGTGCCATTCGGCTTTTTAACAAGCACCACATTTGCAACCCAATCTGGGAAGTAACATTGCCGAATGAACCCTGCATCAAGTAATTTTTTGACTTCGGCGGCTGCCGCCTGACCTCTTTCTTCACCATGGTTCCGCTTCTTTTGCCGTACCGGCTTCTTTTTCGGATCCACAGCGAGTTTATGTACTGCCAGATCAGGACTAATGCCTGGCATTTCATGGACTTCAAATGCAAAGATGTCCTTGTATTCTTTCAACAGACTGTGAAAGTCGTCACCAAGGTTTCTCAGAGCAGTCGTCCCAACTTTGACTGTTCGGTCAGGACGTGAGTCGTCTAAGATCAGGTCCGCATGCTCACCATCCGGCTGAGGGCGGAACTCATCCGGCCGCTCCTCTGCCAATGATTGCTATTTTCTTGCGGCCTCTGTCTGGGACGCCTTTCTCTTTTTGTCGCCTGTTTCTTGAACAGGCGTACTATCCTTGACATTGTCAAGGTCTGTTTTTTCTCCACTTGACCCAGTGGCCATAACAGTGGGCTTGACATCCGAGAGATAGCACTCTCGGGCCATCCTCTGATCTCCCCTCAGGGAGCCGACTGTTCCATTATCCCTTTCAAACTTAAGCAGCATAAGAGACGGGATTATAACAGCCTTGGAATTATTCAGGGTTGGTCGTCCCAGAATCATGTTGTAGGCCGAGAGTTCCTCTACTACTAGGAACCGGACTACCATGTGTCGTCCTTCCCCTTTTTCGCCCAGGCGAATGGGTAGATCTACTCGTCCCAGTGGGTGGACGACTCCTCCTCCAAACCCTATTAAAGGGTGGGAGGCCGGAAGTATGCAGTCCGTCTGATATTTCAGTTTTGACAGACATTTGCTGCTGATGAGATCTGAGGAGCTCCCGGTATCTATGAGGATTCGGCCAACTCTCTGGTTGGCCACTTTACATTCAATAACGAGAGGGTCGTCATGCGGCCCCCTTATTCCTCCTAGATCCTCTTCAGTGATGACAATCTCAGGAAATGTATATTTGGACGGCCGTTCTTGGTGAACGGAGTTTACATCTAACCGCCTTATATTATCTTTGTTGCCCCTAATAGTGGGGCCGCCTCCTGAGAAGCCGCCTGCAATGGTGTAGACGACTGCATCATCTGTATCGGAACTGTCGGCCTGTTGATTCTTTTTGGCCGACTGCTTTTTTGAGGAAGTGTTCCCCGTAGATTTCTTGACATAAGTGTCAAGATCACCTTGATCAGCCAAGCGGTCTAGGTACCGCATGAGACTGATGCAGTCATTGGTGTGATGACCAACGTCATCATGATAAGCACAGATTTTGTCTTGGTTCCGGTTGCTCGCAGAACCCTTCATGGGGAGCGGCTTCTCAATTGAGAGCCGTCCCTTTATTTCTTTTAGGATAAACTGGTTATCCTTGTTAAACACATACTTTGGGGAGTATGGTTTGAATTCTTTTTTCTTTTTCTGGGCCGGTTGTTTAGAGGAATCAGCCGCCCAGACCTCTTTTCTTTTCTCATATTTGTTGGACGACTGTTTCTGTCGTCCCTCTCTTTTGTCGAACCTCTTCCCGTCCGACTGTTTTATCGTACACAGATCAGTCGCCTGTATATAGGCTTCTGCTTCAATCAAGGCCTCTTGAAGAGTCGCCACCCTTTTTCGAACTAAATCAAATTTAAAGGTAGACCCGTCTTTGAGACCTCTAAAAAAGTCAGTATAAGCTACCTCATCCGGTAACCCTTGAATCTGTATTCTCATCAGGTTGAACCGCCTGATGTAAGAACGAAGCCCCTCCTTCTCGCCCTGCTGAATTGTTCCCAAATCAAGGGTCGTTTTCTTCGCAGGGATGTTCATAGCGAAGTTGGAGGCAAATAAGTAAGCAAGCGTCCTGAAGTTGTTTACACAACCAGTCGGCAGGTTGCCGAACCATTGCTGTGCAATTCCCTTGAGAGTCGCTGGGAAACACTTGCACCAAGTGGGATCATCCAACCCTTGAAGGTACATCAGGTTGGTGAATGCCATCAGATGGTCTTCTGGGTTAGTAGTGCCGTTATAGGCGCCTACTAGAACATTTTTTACTTTGGCCGGCTGAGCGGCTTCAGTAATTTCCTTGGAGAAGGCCGACGGCTGTTCACCAAGTCTAAGCAGCCGTAGCTGCCAGTCCATAGGTTGGACGTTTTTTGCTGCAGGTCCACCAAATGGAGGTGGCTGCATAAAATACTGTTGTTGCGGCACAAATGGTAAGTTTGGTACCGCCTGGGCACTATGAAAGCCGGACTGACGGGAGGTGCCGCCTGACTGACTCTCATGGTACGACTGAGTATGCCTCATCGAGGCATTTCGCAAACTGTCCTGAAAATTTGAAGTAGAAGCCGACTCTGATAATCGGTCACTCTTCTTCTGCTCTAGCAGGTGCCGAGCATCTGTGAACGTTTGCTTTGACCCGTCCGCCTGAATATGACGAACCGGTTTCCTATTTCCCGTAGGATAACGGAGTTTTGTGAAATCAAGAGCAGGTGGCTCCCGCTTCTTGGATTTAGGATGGGGAGTCGCCTCTCGCCCTTGAACTGGCTTCCTCTTCAGTGAAGTGGAAGGTTTCCTGGCCGACTGTTCTTTGACTGAAGCAGGCGGTTTTTTGTTGATCAACTCTTGGATCTCTCCCTTGAAGTCCCTCATGAAGGTCATGAGTTCGTTCCTTGTGATGGGAGCAGACCCATCAGTCGGCTGTTGCCGAGCAAGCGGTGCGCCTGCTGGCTCGCTTCCTGTTTGAAGATGCTCCCGTTCCCTCATTTCGGTATGACGGGTACGTCGGGCCCTTAGGGTCCCGTCTGGAGCTGTATGAGTTTCAACTTCAAATTCACTTTCGGTATCATGGTCCGACTGAACTTGAGGGTCGTCTAGGGGACGCCTCTCTTCTGGAGTCGGTACAGACTTGGATGCCATCTCTGAAGTACTCTCCCCACAGACGGCGCCAAATGTTTCGGGGTTTTCTGATGTCCTGCGGGAGAGTTACAATTCCGAGACTGGAACCGGACGCCTGTACCTGCAAAATAACGGAGACTCCTGAGAGCTCCGCCTCCAACGGTCAAGTTAGTACCTGATTAAGGAGTAATTAATACAGAAATTAAAGTAATGAGATCTCTCTAGGTGAGAGTGCTTAGGGTTGGTAATCTGCGTTGTTAGCGAGATTAGCCGGTTGTTAATAACTCTGTTCTTCTCTGCTTGATTTCTTGATTATCCGATTAATTACCTAACTAATGAGGATTAATTAAGTATTTATAGCCTTGAGAAGCGTGCAACTCTCTAGGTTTAAGGTAAACCTAGGGCTGATCGGGCCTCTAGACTGGATTGGGCCTTGATGGCCGGTTTTCCCATTTGGCATGGGTGGACACGTGGCGTGTCTTAATTGGTCCGTAGAGGACGTATCTGTGATTGACACGTGGCGGGCTCCCGTTGGCATTCGGGAAGGACACGTGGCGGAACCTGGTTGGTCCACTTGTCTGACGGTGATTGGTGGATAAAAATCCCCTAATCACCTATAATCTAAAAACTTTTCGACACCAGGCCCCAAAACCTCCAAAATTTCTCAAAAAACATGGATATTATAGCCACCAATTTTGGAATTTTTTGACATTTTACACCAAAAAAAATTTCCGAAATGTTTACCATGGTCCCTAACACCTTCCGAGAGTCCAATTGGCATTGTGGAACCATCCAATTTGCCTTAAAACGACCAATTTACCGGTTTACAATTTGCATCGATTTCATTAATTCAAGCCTACCACGAACATTTATGACAACATATAATGATCATATATAGTTCCAAACGACATTATATGACCCCGAAATATATCTCCTAAAATCTAAATTCTCTTCGACACCGGGCCACGAAACATTCGAAATTTCTCAAAAAGCGTGGATATTAGCCTTTAATTTTGGAATTTTTGACTTTTTTCTCGCCCGGATATAAAAATTGCCGAAATGTTTACCATGGTCCATAATACCCTCCGGGAGTCCAATTGTGTGGGTGGAACCATCCAATTTGCCTTTAAACGATCAATTTACCGGTTTACAACTTGCACCGATTTCATTAATTAAAGCCTACCACGAACATTTATGACAAAAAATAATGATCACATAAGGTTCCAATCGACATTATATGACCTTGAGATTTATCCCCTAAAATTTCAAGACTTTTCGACACCGGCCCTGAAACATCTTAAATTTCTCAAAAAGCGTGGATATTAGCCTTCAATTTTGGAATTTTTTGACTTTTTTTTGTCCGGAAATAAAAATTGCCGAAATGTTTACCATGGTCCCTAATATCATTCGGGATTCCACATGGGTTGGTAGAACCATCCAATTTGCCTTTAAACGGCCAATTTACCAGTTTACAACTTGTACGGATTTCATTAACTCAAGCATACTACAAACATTTATGACAACATATAATGATCATATATGGTTCCAAACGTCATTATATGATCCCGAGATGTATCCCCTATAATCTAAAGACTTTTCGACATCGGGCCCCAAAACCTCCAAAATTCTCAAAAAAATATGGATATTAGCTATGCCATCAATTTTGGAATTTTTTGACATTTTACACCCAAAAATAAAATTTTCCAAAATATTTACCATGGTCCCTAATACCTTCCGGGAGTCCAATTAGCTTGGTGGAACCATCCAATTTGCCTAAAAACAAACAATTTACCGAGTTATAACATGCACCGATTTCATTAACTCAAGCCTACCACGAACATTTATGACAACATATAATGATCAAATATGGTTCCATACCGGCATTATATAACCCCGAGATGTGTCCCCTATAATTTAAAGACTTTTCGACACCGGGCCCCAAAACCTCCAAAATTTCTCAAAAAACGTAGATATTAGCGTTACATTTTGGAATTTTTTGACTTTTTTCACCCAAAAATAAATATTTCCGAAGTGTTTACCATGGTTCCTAATACCTTCCGGGAGTCCAATTGGATAGGTGAAACCACCCAATTTGCCTTAAAACGACCAATTTACCAGTTTACAACTTGCGTCGATTTCATTAACTAACTCAAGCCTACCACGAACATTTATGACAACATATAATGATCATATATGGTTCCAAACGACATTATATGACCCCGAGATGTACATTCAAAAATCTCAATTCTTTTTCGACACCGGGCCACGAAACATTCGAAATTTCTCAAAATGCGTGGATATTAGCCTTCAGTTTTTGGAGTTTTTGACTTTTTTTTGCTCGGATATAAAAAATTCAGAAATGTTTACCATGATCCCTAATACCCTCCAAGAGTCCAATTGGGTGGGTGAAACCATCCAATTTGCCTTTAAACGACCAATTTATCGGTTTACAATTTACACTGATTTCAATAATTCAAGCCTACCACGAACATTTATGACAACAAATAATGATCATATAAGGTTCCAATCGACATTATATGACTCCGAGATGTATCCCCTAAAATTTGATGACTTTTCGACATCGGTCCCGAAACATCTAAAATTTCTAAAAAAAAGCGTGGATATTATTAGCCTTCAATTTTGGAATTTTTTGACTTTTTTCGTCCGGAAATAAAAATTCTCGAAATGTTTACCAAGGTCCCTAATATTCTCCGGGAGTCCAATTGGGTTGGTAGAACCATCCAATTTTCCTTTAAATGGCCAATTTACCATTTTACAACCTGTACGGATTTCATTAAATCAAGCATACTACGAACATGTGTGACAACATATAATGATCATATATGGTTCCAAACGGCATTATATGATCCCGAGATGTATCCCCTATAATCTAAAGACTTTTCAACACCAGGCCATAAAACCTCCGAAATTTCTCTTTGAATTTTTTGACTTTTTTCACCCAAAAATAGAAATTTTCGAAATGTTTACCATGGTCCCTAATACCTTCCGGGAGTCCAATTGGTTAGGTGGAACCATCCAACTTTCCTTAAAACAACTAATTTACCGGTTACAACATGCACCAATTTCATCAACTCAAGCCTACCACGAACATTTATGACAACATAATGATCATATATGGTTCTAAACGACATTATATGACCCCGAGATGTATCCTCTAAAATCTCAATTCTTTTCGACACCGGACTACGAAACATTAAAAATTTCTAAAAAAGCGTGGATATTAACCTTTAAGATTTTTTGACTTTTTTTTTTCACCCGGATATAAAAATTGACGAAATGTTTACTGTTTTGGGTGTTTTTGTCCCTCGGGAGAGTTACAACACGAAGACTGATCCGGGGTGAGCTGTACCTGCAAAACAAACGGAGACACCAGTTGGGTGGTGCTCCGCCTCCGACGCACAAGTTAGAAACTTGAAGGGAGAAAAAGGTGCGGAAATTTAGATAGGGATCTGCTCGGATTCCAAGCTCAGGATGTCTCTATCAAAGAGTAAATGTGTAATAAATGTTAAAACGTGTCCTCAAAATGAGAGACATCTCCCTATTTATAGGATCTTTGGGAATTGCCCTTGATTAGGTCATTGAACCCTAATCAATGGTGGGTTGCGCCGTTTTCCGGCGTTCTCGGGATTTGGGCCTGATGGCCGCCTTTTCCCCTTTATTTCTGGAATGACACGTGTCAAGCAGGGATTGGTCCATTTTGGACCAATCTGAGGCTGACACGTGTCACCCTCTAATTGGGCCACGTGGCAGGGTAAAAATACCCTAAACATTTACCATGGTTCCTAATACCCTCCGGGAGTCCAATTGGGTGGGTGAAACCATCCAATTTGCCTTTAAGTGACCAATTTACCGGTTTACAACTTGCACCGATTTCATTAAATCAAGCCTACCACGAACATTTATGACAACAAATAATGATCATATAAGGTTCCAATCGACATTATATGACTCCGAGATGTATCCCCTAAAATTTGACGACTTTTCGACACCGGTCCCGAAACATCTAAAATTTCTCAAAAAGCGTAGATATTAGCCTTCAATTTTGGAATTTTTTTACTTCTTTTCGTCCTGAAATAAAAATTGCCGAAATGTTTACCATGATCCCTAATATTAGGGGTGA
This sequence comes from Chenopodium quinoa, assembly GCF_001683475.1. Lineage (NCBI taxonomy): Eukaryota > Viridiplantae > Streptophyta > Magnoliopsida > Caryophyllales > Amaranthaceae > Chenopodium > Chenopodium quinoa. The sequence continues at coordinate 2,542,108 of NW_018745454.1, forward strand.
GCATTGGAAGGGTACCTGTACCATTAGTAAAAGCGGTTCGGGTACTCGATAATTAATATTACTAAAAGTGATATCCATAAACCGAACCGATATGTTCAAGTACCTGGAATTCGGGTACCCGGATTTTCGGAACGGTTATCGGGTACCCCATAAATTATCCAATAGTGATAATGAAACTTAATAAATTAGTTATTATGATATATTTTAACACTAATTAACAACAATACCACATTATCTTGACCAAAATATTAATTATATTACTAATCATTGATATTATATAGTGATTATGAAGTAAAATAAGAGTTTAGATTTTGTAAAAAATATATTTAAGTAGGATAAAAAATTAAAATATTGCTTATCGGTTCGGAACGGGTAACCGTTAATTTTAAAATAATATCCAATAACCATACTCGATAACAAATTATCGGAACGGGTACTCGAACCATTATGGTTATCGGATCGGGTACCCTAATTTTCGGAACAATAACGGAACGAGTTTTCAGGTTGACGTTTTTCGGGTAGTTGTGCTCAGCCCTACCTAATATCCTCCGGGATTCCAAATGGGTTGGTAGAACCATCCAATTTGCTTTTAAACAACCAATTTACCGGTTTACAACTTGTACAGATTTCATTAACGCAAGCATACTACGAATATTTATGACATCATATAATGATCATATATGGTTCCAAACGGAATTATATGATCCCGAGATGTATCACCTATAATCTAAAGACTTTTCGACACCGGGCCCCAAAACCTTAAAAATTTCTCAAAAAACATGTATATTAGCCATCAATTTTTGAATTTTTTGACTTTTTTAACCAAAAAAAAAATTCTGAAATGTTTACCACGGTCCCTAATACTTTCCTGGATTCCAATTAGCTGGGTGGAACCACCCAATTTGCCTTAAAACGACCAATTTACCGGTTTATAACTTGCACCGATTTCATTAACTCAAGCCTACCACGAATATTTATGAAAACATATAATGATCATATATGGTTCCAAACGGCATTATATAATCCCGATATGTATCCCCTATAATCTAAAGACTTTTCGACACCGGGCCCCAAAACCTCCAAAATTTCGCATTAACTCAAGCCTACCACGAACATTTATGAAAACATATAATGATCATATATAGTTCCAAACGGCATTATATAATCCCGATATGTATCCCCTATAATCTAAAGACTATTCGACACCGGGCCCCAAAACCTCCAAAATTTCGCAAAACACGTGGATATATTAGCCTTCAATTTTCGAATTTTTTTACTTTTTTCACCCAAAAATAAAAATTTCCGAAATGTTTACCATGGTCCCTAATACCTTCCGGGAGTCCAATTGGCTTGATGGAAATCCAATTTGCCTTAAAACAACCAATTTACCGGGTTACAACATACACCGATTTCATTAACTCAAGCCTACCACGAATATTTATGACAACATATAATGATCATATATGGTTCCAAATGACATTATATGACCCCGAGATGTATCTTCTAAAATCTCAATTCTTTTCAACACCGGGCCACGAAACATACAAAATTTCTCAAAAAGCGTAGATATTAGTCTTCAATTTTGGAAATTTTTGACTTTTTTCACCCAAAAATAAAAATTTTCAAAGAGTTTATCATGGTCCCTTATACCTTCCGGGAGTCCAATTGGCTGGGTGGGACCATCCAATTTGCCTTAAAACAACCAATTTACCGGTTTACAACTTGCACCGATTTCATTAACTCAAGCCTACTACGAACATTTATGACAACATATAATGATCATATATGGTTACAAACGACATTATATGACCCCGAGATGTATCTCCTAAAATCTAAATTCTTTTCGACACCGGGCCACAAAACATTCGAAATTTCTCAAAAAACGTGGATATAACCTTCAATTTTGGAATTTTTGACTTTTTTTTTGCCCGGATATAAAAATTGTCGAAATGTTTACCATGGTCCCTAATACCCTCCGGGAGTCCAATTGGGTGGGTGGAACCATCCAATTTACCTTTAAACGACCCAATTTACCAGTATACAACTTGCATCGTTTCATTAATTCAAGCCTATCACAAGCATTTATGACAACAAATAAAGGTATTATAATATTTCAAACGACATTATATGACCCCGACATGTATCCCCTAAAATTTCAAGACTTTTTGACACCGGCCCCGAAACCTCTAAAACATTTCTTAAAAAGCGTGGATATTAGCCTTCAATTTCTCAAAAAATTTTGACTTTTTTTCGTCCGGAAGTAAAAATTGTCGAAATATTTACCATGGTCCTTAATATTCTTCGGGATTCCAATTGGGTTGGTAGAACCACCCAATTTGCCTTTAAACGGCCAATTTACCGGTTTACAACTTGTACGGATTTCATTCACTCAAGCATACTACTAACATTTATGACAACAAATAATGATCATATATGGTTCCAAACGGCATTATATGACCCCAAGATATTTCCCCAAAAATTTCAAGACTTTTCGACACCTGCCCCGAAACCTCTAAAAGTTCTTAAAAATCGTGAATATTAGCCTTCAATTTTGGAATTTTTTGACTTTTTTTCGTCCGGAAATAAAAATTGCCGAAATGTTTACCATAGTCCCTAATATCCTCTGATATTTCAATTGGGTTGGTAGAACCATCCAATTTACCTTTAAACGACCAATTTACCAGTTTACAACTTGTACGGATTTCATTAACTCAAGCATACTACGAACATTTATGACAACAAAAAATGATCATATATGGTTCCAAACGACATTATATGACCCCGAGAAATATCCCCAAAAATTTCAAGACTTTTCGACACCGGCCCCGAAACCTCTAAAATTTCTCAAAAAGCGTGGATATTAGCCTTCAATTTTGTAATTTTTTGACTTTTATTCGTCGGGAAATAAAAAATTGCCGAAAAATTTACCATGGTCCAAAATATCTTCTGGGATTCCAAATGGGTTGGTAGAACCATCCAATTTCCCTTTAAACGGCCAATTTACCGGTTTACAACTTGTATGGATTTCATTAACTCAAGCATACTACGAACATTTACGACATCATATAAAGATCATATATGATTCCAAACGGCATTATATGATCCCGAGATGTATCACCTATAATCTAAAAACTTTTCGACACCAGGCCTTAAAACCTTAAAAATTTCTCAAAAAACATGTATATTAGCCATCAATTTTGGAATTTTTTGACTTTTTTCACCCAAAAAAAAAATTCCGAAATGTTTACCATGGTCCCTAATACCTTCCGGGAGTCCAATTGGCTGGGTGGAACCACCCAATTTGTCTTAAAACGACCAATTACCGGTTTACAATTTGCACCGATTTCATTAACTCAACCCTACCACAAACATTTATGACAACATATAATGATCATATATGATTCCAAATGGCATTATATAATACTGAGATGTGTCCCCTATAATCAAAAGACTTTACGACACCGGTCCCAAAAACCTCCAAAATTTCTCAAAAAACCTGGATATTAGCCTTCAATTTTGGAATTTTTTTTTTACTTTTTTCACCCAAAAATAAATTTCCGAAGTGTTTACCATGCTCCCTTATACCTTCAGGGAGTCCAATTGGCTTGGTAGAATCATCCAATTTGCCTTAAAACGACCAATTTACCGATTTACAACTTGCACCGATTTCATTAACTCAAGCCTACCACGAACATTTATGACAAAATATAATGATCATATATGGTTCCAAACGACATTATATGACTCGAGATGTATCTCCTAAAGTCTCATTTCTTTTCGACACCGGGCCATAAAACATTCGAAATTTCTCAAAAAGCGTGGATATTAACATTCAATTTTGGAATTTTTGACTTTTTATTCGCCCAGATATAAAAATTACCGAAATGTTTACCATGGTCCCTAATACCCTCCGAGAGTCCTATTGGGTGGGTGAAACCATCCAATTTGCCTTTAAACGACCAATTTACCGGTTTACAACTAGCACTGATTTCATTAATTCAAACCTACCACGAACATTTATGACAACAAATAATGATCATATAAGGTTCCAAACGACATTATATGACCCCGAGATGTATCCCCTATAATTTCAAGACTTTTCGACACCAGACCCCAAAACCTCTAAAATTTCTCAAAAAGCGTGGATATTAGCCTTCATTTTTGGAATTTTTTTGACTTTTTTTTCGTCCAGAAATAAAAATTGCCGAAATGTTTACCATGGTCCCTAATATCCTCCAGGATTTCAATTGGGTTGGTAGAACCATCCAATTTGCCTTTAAACGGCCAATTTACCGGTTTACAACTTGTACGTATTTCATTAACTCAAGCATACTACGAACATTTATGACAACAAAAAATGATCATATATGATTCCAAACGGTATTATATGACCCTGAGATTTATCCCCAAAAATTTCAAGACTTTTCGACACCGGCCCCGAAACCTCTAAAATTTCTCAAAAAGCCTTCAATTTTGGAATTTTTTTACTTTTTTTCGTCCTGAAATAAAAATTTCCGAAATGTTTACCATGGTCTCGAATACCTTCCGGGAGTCCATTTAGCTGGGTAGAACCATCCAATTTTCCTTTAAATGACCAATTTACCGGTTTACAACTTACGCCTATTTCATTAACTCAAGCTTACCACGAACATTTATGACAACATATAATGATCACATATGGTTCCAAACGGCATTATATGAACCCGAGATGTATCCCCAAAAATTTCAAGACTTTTCGACACCGGCACTGAAACCTCTAAAATTTCTCAAAATGCGTGGATATTAGCCTTCAATTTTGGAATTTTTTTACTTTCTTCGTCCTGAAATAAAAATTTCCGAAATGTTTAACATGGTCCCGAATACCTTCGGGGAGTCCAATTGGCTGGGTGGAACCATCCAATTTGCCTTTAAACGACCAATTTACCGGTTTACAACTTCCGCCAATTTCATTAACTCAATTCTACTACGAACATATATGACAACATATAATGATCATATATGGTTCCTAACGGCATTATATGACCCCCGAGATGTAACCCCTAAAAATATAAAGACTTTTCTACACTAGGTCTCGAAACCTCCAAAAAATTTCAAAAAAACGTGAATATTAGTCTTTAATTTTGGAATTTTTTGACTTTTTATCGCCCGAAAATAAAAATTGACGAGATGTTTACCATGGTCCCTAATACATTCTAGGAGTCCAATTGGGTGTGTGGAACCATCCAATTTGCTTAAAACGGCCAATTTATCGATTTACAACTTGCACCGATTTCATTATTTCAAGCTGTAGACACCCATTTGTGTCTCCCCAAAACCAAACCCAGTGATGAGTGCCTTTCACGTCGAATCATAATCGAATGAAACGAAGTGCGGAAAGGTCTAGCGTTGCGGAAAGTTTTTATTTCTTTTCTCTTCTCTCTGTTTTCGAAAACCCACTCTATTTTATGAAAACGTCCATTCCAGTTTAGTTTGGTCCATGATAAGAGTCCAATAATGGTGTAGTTGGATGGGTCTTGAAAATATCTTTCCAACGATATATTATAAGCCCAATTCCGATGGATAATGAGGAAGTTATGGCCAAAATACTAAACTGGGCCCAAACCGTATTTTGCCTACGACCCAATGATCATGAGGAGGGTCCAAAGGTTTAATCCTATTCCTAAACTAATTAGGATTGATTAGAATCTTCTATAAGTTTCTAAAATATCTTAATTATCCTTTTTTGAAAAGATAAGATTAAGGAATTTGATTTAAATATAAACTTTTTTTATATATAAAACTTTCCTTTTTTAAAGTCCTAATTCTATTCGGATTTAAACATGTTCAAAGACAGTCAGATATTTTTTTCGTGCCTCATATTTTTTATCCAAATTTTATATGGTTGGATAGATATTGAAATTATCTTTCCAATGATATATTATAATAATAATTCCGAGCTATAACGGAAAAGATATGAATAAGACATGAAACTCTATCCAAAACTGACACCGTCTCACTATTTCCTTAATATCTTTTATTCTACAACATGTTTTAATCTGATTTTAATTGGGTTGGAAAGTAGACTTCAAGATCTTTCCAACTACATATTATTTTCTTTATTTGGACTTCTGGATCAAAAGATATGATAAAAACAAAATCCGCAAAAACTGCTGTCTACGAGTTTTATTTCGATTCGAATTTGGATTCTTTTCTTAATTTTTCGACCCTCTTTTTTCTTATAAATAGAGGTCATATCTCCTCTTTTTCAATCACCAACTCTCATCAATATTTTCTTGATTATTCTCTCTCTCTTTTTCTAAACTTTGTTCTCAAATACAAAATTCCGCATTCATAAAATCTAGAAACACTTAGCCATATTCGAAGTTGCCTTCGCCCTAGACGTGAAAGGTTTTAATTTCTGAGGGTTTGGTCCCAAATCTCTCTTTCAATAATTTAATTTAATTGTTTTGATTATTATTTTCCTTGAAGTTACTAACGTGTGTATTTTGTAATTAGAAAGAGGTACAAGGCATCCAAGTAAGTACTTTAAGGGATTTTATTGATTTATTGATTTATGATGTAGAAATCATGTTTATATTGTTATTATGTTATTCCTAGTATCAGTTATAGGGTATTTTTAATATTAAATATGATTGTTATGATGCTTCCTATGTTCTTCCTAATATTAATTCATGTTAGTATCATGTTAGGGCTAAAGATTTGATTTTTATTGTTTAGTGACATGCTAGGGTTTGTTATTAATCTTGTTAGTATCATGCCTAGGATCTTGCTATGTTTATTATGCCTTAATATTAACATGAACATGATTATGATTATAATTGTTATAATAATTTATGAATATCATTATTATTATTATTATTATTATTATTATTATTATTATTATTATTATTATTATTATTTTGATAATGATTATTTTTATTCATGATTACTATTATTATTATGATGATTAATATTATTATTCATAATTATTATTGATTATGTTGCTTGATACATTATTTATTCTTTATTGCTTGATCACACCTTTTATTGCATGTTAAAGGGAACTTGGTACTTGTAATCACGCTTAATAAGATATTAATAATCTTGTTAGGTTAATTGTGATTATAATTCAAGTGATCGCCAATAATAGTTTATTTGTGCATTAATATTCAACCAACATAGATAAACATGTTTAGGGTTAAATCTATTGATTGTATGTTAGTCAGAAAGCGCACATGAATACGATCAGAATAAAGTAGAGGCCTATTATTAGGGCAGGTTCAATCTCTTTTAGGTTGGATTTGTACCATCATCCCCGAACCCTTATTTGGTTCATGACCTTATGGAGTTGACGATCTCTTGGATCGTTAAGGGGTGTAACCTTCACCTCGTGAACGGTTTACAAGTTCCTTAAAAACTTGTTGGCGACTCTTTTGCTCTATCTTCTTCTCTTTTGAACGCCACCGTACTTTAGTGTATGATCACAGTGGGGTTCAAGCTAGTGGGATTTTAAAGGCTTGAAATTATTCCCTACACAAGCCTACCACGAACATTTATGACAACAACTAATAATCATATATGGTTCCAAACGATATTATTTGACCCCGAGATGTTTCCCCTAAATTCTCAATGTCTTTCGACACCGGTCCACGAAACATTAAAAATTTCTCAAAAAGCGTGAATATCAGTCTTTAATTTTGGTATTTTTTGACTTGTTTTTACTCGAAAATAAAAATTGCCGAAATGTTTACCATGGTCCTTAATAATCTACGGGAGTCCAATTGGGTGTGTGGAACCATCCAATTTGCTGTTAAATGGCCAATTTGCCGGTTTACAACTTGCACCGATTTACCGGTTTACAACGGCCAATTTAATTAACTTGCAACGAACCCGACATGAACCGAAATTTACCCTAAACCGTTTTTACCCGTCAAAACCCGAATTTAACCCGACTTTGTTACTAACCTGACCTGAATTCAGCCCGACCCGTTCCTAACCCGATCCGAATTTAACCTAACCTATTACAATCCTGTTCCGAAATCAATCCGACTTGTTATTGACCTGGCGCAGATTCAACACGACTTATAATTGACCCAACCCGAATTTTACCGGACCTGTAACTTACCTGAACCAAAAATTTAACCCGATCTGTTACTAACCCGACTCGAAATTAACACGACTTATTATTTACCCGACCTAATTCAAACCAAATTGTTCATGACCCGATTTCAAATCACCTTATATGCAATTTAGACTATCTTATTATTGTTGATCAAAGCATTTTGTCTAGGGAGACCAAGTTGGTCTAGGCAAGCAAAAGAAAGGAGCATCATCCTCAAATTTAAGAGTTAAATATAGTATATATTTGTTGTATGGTCAAAGGAGATAATTATCTTCCTAAATTATAAACTATAGTTCCCTAGTATATTGTCATATATATTATAGACTTTATAGCCAAAGGAAATAATTAGCTTGATAAAAATGATAATTATCTATTTATAGTTAGTTGAACCCGAATATGACCTGATTTGGAAATGACCTGACTGATTGTAACTTGCAAATTATTGACTTGAACATAACCCGACTTGAATCCGAGAATGACCCGACTTTAAATGACCCAACATAATTATAACCAGCAAATTATTGACTTGAACCGAACCCGACTTGAACTCGAGAATGACCCGACCTAATTATAATCCACAAATTATTGACTTGGACCGAACCCGACTCAAACCCGAGAATGACCCGACCTGATTCAAACCCGTAAATTATTGACTTGAACCGAACCCAACTCGATCCCGAGAATTACCCTAACCCGTTTTAACCTGTGATAACCCGAATTAAACCCGATCTATTGTTCACCCAACCCGAATGTAACCCGACATGTTATTAACCCGACCCAAACCCGATAAGAAGTATGACCCGACGTGATACGGCTCAAGCATGACCCGCATAGGTTATGGAATTAATCCGAATTGACCAGACCCACTCTTACCCGACCCAAACCCGACCTGTTTACCCGAATTGACAGCTCTATATATTGTAACTAAAGCTCAAACTCTGGATTTTGATTTTCTCCTATTACAAACTACAAAGAAGGATTTTCTACATGGGATCTTGATTTTCTCTTATTGCTATGAAGGATATCTAATACAACTAAATTTTAATAGTGTATACGCTTATACTATTCCCAATATAAGTTTCCTTTTTGCCAACATTATTTCTTCATAAACTTTGCATGGCTAACCTGATAAGGTGTGTGAGCTTGATTTTAGTATAGTCTCTTTCTGCTAGTCGTTGTTCCTGCTCGCCTCCTCTGACGTCTGTAGACTAGATCGAGAAGCCAGTCAATATAATCTATTTATCACGTTCTTTCATCCCTTCCCACCTACTGGCTTCTATAAATTTATACCTGTTCAAACTCCAAACCAATATGTTTCACTTGCATATTACAAGTTCAGACTTGCCAGTAAAATAAAATCAGATAAATGAGAGATCACAGTTTGTGTGCAGTGGTCGTCTACAATGTTCATACTCTTTTTGATTCCACTATTTACTCTAATTATTGAATTTTTTAGTGCTTTCTCCCTCCCCTGCTTCCTTGCAGGGTTGCAGCCGCGGCAACCACTGTGCCATGACCAAGAGAAGTTAGCTATAAGCCTATACTTGAGTTCAAGCAAAGCTTTCTCATTGCATGCAGTGTCTCATCCTGCTTTTGCACAGCCTAAACGCTAGTAGTCATACAATTGCTGTTGGGAGAGAAGATGTCAAATTGTCAAGTGCAACAAGGAGATGAGTCGTGTGATTGGCCTTAAACCTCAGTAACAGCTGCCTTTATGGCACTTGCACTTAAATAATTTGGAGTTGGTTTACAACTTTAGATCCATGGTAACAAAGCAAGGATCACTTCTGACTCATCAAAGTCCATTACAAATTTACTAAGTTTTCTGGAAACCAGTTATCTGGTGTTATTCCAAAACAGAGATGCACTGCAAATACTCTTGCACAAACGCAAGATAACAAGCAACAAGTATACGAGTTGGTGTGTGCATAATTAATATGAGTTTATGCCTTTATGGTGTGGATTTATGTTCCTGTGTATTACTAATTCTATGTAGAACAAGTAATAAACTAAAAATACAAAAGTTATTGACTCTGCCCCTACTCGTATTTACTAATGTACCTCACATGCCATCCCAGCCAACAATAGATGACGGAAAAGATATGGCCAAGGAGATGACATTTCATTTAAAGTTTTAAATGGATGGACCCTGTGAACCAGAGGTATTAACAACTCCGTAGCAGTTTAACAAGGCAAATCCAATTGGTAGAGCTCCCACCTCGTACCTCCCAACCTAAAGGTCTGGGGTTTGGAACTCGCCTACCCTATCCTTATGGTTTTGGATGATATTGTGAACTTGTGACACCTACAAAACTTCACAGGGATTGTGCCTAATTGAACAGAAACCAGAATCTCCACGACTTGTGTTTTTTGCCAAGTTTCTATCAATATGTTAAGAGCACCTAAGTTTTCCTGAAGATGTGCAAGTGCAGATTGCAACAACATATAACATGTAAAATACAATTAACACTAGTAGAAATGAAACCATAAAATAAAAAATTAAAGATAAAAACTTCAAACTTCAATAGGAATGCAGATATTTAGGCATTCGCTACAAACAGATAATAACTGCAACAATGATTTGATGCAAGAACCAACAAGGCAACAATTGCAATAACAGAAAGCAAAAGCGCAATCTGATTGTCTGAAACCTCGCTTCCAAAGATTTGCTATCATGACTTGGCAACAAAATCATGAAGGAGTTTATGTACAACAAGTAATTCAGGATCTGAAGTTCTATAATTCATAGAAATTAAAAACAGGTCCAAAAACCAACGGCTTAATGAATTTGCATCAAAAGGTATACCTGCCAGCATAAAGTAGAGTAATTCACAAGGGTCTTCACTGTATCAAAATTGTGGTGGTATGTGCAGACGTAGATAGCTCAATGGGAATGGAGGTTTACTTAATCAATAGGGAAAATATCCAAACAAAATTCAGAGAGGCAGCCATAATCCTGATGTCCTGAAAAATAATATATTTGCACCCATATCCCATGATGAGGTGCTTTCTCACGCTTGTATGATCTATATTCGAGAAGCAGTGTCATGTCTGAGAGTGTTAGTTGCCATTCTAGCTAGCACATATTCTGACTCATCATCGTCGCTGTCAATATCCTTGGGGGTGCTTCTATTCTGGAAAGCTCTACGTCGAAGCACAAAAACATTGAAGTAGTAGTTCACCTGGTCAACCCAGCTCTTTTTGGGTAAAACCTCAAGTATTTGTTTCCAAAAACACTTTTGATGCGATAGAGGATTCTCCTTTACCACATATTTAAATTTCTTCTCCTCCTCAGCAGTCCAGGATACGCTACACTCTTCACCCATCTTATCAAATTTCCAAGTATAGAATGCTGAACCTAATTCAAACTTCATTTCCATTCTTCTATTTGCAACATGAAACTTCACACACTCAACAGTTCCAGGAAACAGACAGCCACAATTATCTGACCTTCCTTTCCCAACAGGATATGTTTCAATCAAGACATTGTTACTTCTATTTTCCAACGGCCAATCTCGAGTACCTAACCACTTAGAGTCACACTCACCAACCACTCCTGTCCATTCTGGTACTTGTACCTGAAACTCTTCTCCAAGAGGAATTCTCTGCTGAGGACGACTTGTGTAGATTGAAGCAGTTGGTTTCATGTCCAGACGAGCCTCCAACCGTTGCCTTGGACGTCCTTGATTAGTAGATGACGGCGCAACGGGAGGTGAGTTTGGTAGAAGGAGTCTAGGACTGAATCTTGGTCCCTCGTTATCATCAAACATGGATGGATGCATTTTCTGCCTTTTCTGCAGAGCAGAAATAACAGTACAATAATGGATAGTAGTCCAAACAAAGAAAAAAACAAAAACAAAAAAAAGAACCAAGACAATCTCAGAAAAGAACTGTGAAACAAAAAAGAGAAATTCATTGAAATTGGCCAACAATCAATTAAGGAAGCAATGGGTGACAACACTCATTATCTGATTCAATTTGAATTATAGTTCAACAACCAACACCAAGAGATAGAAAAAAGCAATTTAGCAAGGTGACAGCTAAATGATGGACATAAGAAAGTGAAACACCCATGAGTAGATACATGCATAGCCAAGACCACCTCAGAAGAAAACCTAATGAGCCATATTAAAAAAAATCGTGCTTAACAACCAAAAGGGATCAATGAGAGATCACTCTCAGATAATTTAAGGCAAATTCTTCAAGCTGTTTTATCTGTTAGCTCTACTAGCAAACTTGACTGCAGTTCTTGAGTCATAACTCGGACTTATATGACTTCCTGCAAGGTCAGATGTAAGGCATACACATTGATAAAAACATGGCATTTAATAAAGCATGATATTCTAATAGAGCACAAGGGGGGAATCTATAAAGAATAGAAAGTTAAGATGTACAAATCAATGAAAGTATTACAGATTATTAAGAGTTTTTACATAAATATGACAGCTTCTAGATTTTTTTTTAAAGGTAAGGAGAAGGGCCCTACGGAGCCGGAACCTCTCACAAGTCCAACCCGATCCGGGTTAGCGGGCTAGACAATTTGGGAGTAGGGGGGGAAGGATAAGGGAATCCCCACCCCCCAATTGCCTCTAGTGGGGTTTGATCCCACAAGGTGACAAACCTTACCACTAGACCAAGCTTTGCTTGGTATATGACAGCTTCTAGATGGTGAAAGTTATATTAATAGATTTGTGCAGTGAGCAGGAACGAGGGGATCTAGCCTAAATTTATAGAGTAACTTAGGCAAGCTTCAGTCACTGTCATTTCCTATCCACGAAAAGTTATCATCAACATCAACATTACCCAAAAACTTCCCAAGAGGCTCCCACCTTGGGGATTGTGGGAGCTGGAGATATGCAACCTGACTGACATCAGTCATGATCACAGAGATATTGTTGCCAATTTACTCTTAATCCAAAATACAAAGGCCTACCATAAATAAGAACTGCAGACAATTTAAATTTATTTAACAGGTTTTATGTAGTTAGTATCCATAAAAAGATTATGCTTAATATTTGCCATAGCCAGGATCCTCACGGCTGACACATGCTTCTAAGACTTTCCTCACATCTCAAAAATGCCGGATACAACATATCATTTAATACATGTTCAACTATATCTTTCTAGGTTAATACCGCACAAGAAAAGCTTCCATTTGATAACAAAATCCACAAAGATATCAAGCTTTTTTCAATTATACCTTACTACTTCATAGATAGCCCTATGCTACATGTAACACCACGCAATTATACTACATAAGATACTATGCATATTCCATATAAAAACTTGGTATCATGGATCCTATGACAACATCAGACTCAGATAGCTAAACATAGCTTAAGAAGGAAACGTACATTGCACAAGTAAACCAAAAATTCTCAAAGATATGTGATTTACAAACACTGCCCCTCCTAAAACTCTTAACAAACTTCAGATACTGAACACTTGTAGTGAAGGATAGGATAACCACTACCAGCATCATCAATTCACAGTGACATGGTATTTGTGTGGTGTTATTAACAGTCAAGTTTAACAAGAAGCTATCTAGATTAAACATGCTCCATCATACATGATCTCATGCACATATGCGAAAATTATTGCCCAAAGCATATAAGATAGGTAGTTCCATGTTATGCAATATTGTTATTAGATTTCAAATAGGCTTACAATAAATTATCAAATATCAAGAAAATGAAATAGCTGAGTACCTGAAAAGCAGATTGCTCAGCACTTCTTCTAAGGAACAAAGCTTCACGAGCCAACAAAACTTGCTTCCAACTGTTATCATTTCCATACGATGCCCACTTAGAGTTCTCAGGAATTGTGCCAATCTCGGGATCAGTAGGATGCTTGGCTACTTTAGCTATCCAACAGAGCATATCAGACAAAGAATCCCTCTTCCTTTTCAGACTTGAAACCTCCTTCAACACACTCGAATCCATAACCAATTCCTCATCATCAGTCGAACCTTTCTTAGAATCACACGAATTTTCAGAACTCTTAACCACATTATCAACCACAAAAGTGTCAACTGAAGACCTACCATCATCCGACCCATCCGAAGAAAAAACACCAGCATAACTCATCTCACTCTTCGTTTCCTTAAAGTTCTCCTTATCATTGTTCTCTCCCGTGAAACCAACACCATCAGAAAAACCCATCTCAACATCCTGCTTAAACTTGCTAGTATCCTCATTCTCTGGTGTTGAATCACCATCATCTCCAAAACTCCTAACAAACTTATTCCAATTCGATTTATCATCTTCAGTCTCATTCTCATTCTCCCCATCTTCTGTCAAGTCAATGTAAGTAACCCCACTTTTCTCTTTCAAGCTATAAGTATCATCACTCTTCCTCATCTCATTCATGATATTAGACACAAAACTACTATACTCCGACCCTAGCGCCATCATAACCCCTTTCGACCACACCCCGCTACGAAACCGTTCGTTCTTCGAGCTCTCAACCCTCGATAACTTGCCTAACCAGCTCTCTAAAGAATCCAAATACTTCAAGTAAATCAACTTCAAAGCAGACCCAATTCCAGGACCCAAACCATAGAGTAAACCCACCTCATCCCACAACCTTTTCTTGGAAATCGCCTCAAATCCACCCTTCAATTTCACAACAAAGTACAGTTTAAGCAAATCTACAGCATGCCCATTTCCAAGCATTGGAGGTAAAGGCCGAAAACATTGAGTAGAACAACTCTCCTCTAAAAAAACCGAAATCAAATCAACAAATGAACTTCTAAGCTCATTTTCGTCGCTTTTCAAACCCTTATTACACGATTCAAGCGTCTGAACTGACTTGCAACCTCCTAATTTTGACCACCCTGCCATGGACTTTCCAATTCAAACCCTAAACCAGTAAATGACATTATATTTAAACAAATCCAAACCCAAAAACCCACCAACAAATCAACTGAAAAAACATAAATAAACAAGCAAATAATCACAAAAATTCAAGCAATGTAAATGGTGTTTCCACATTATAACTAGGGTTTTAACCTAATCTAAATTCTGGGTATCTACAAAAATTGTTGCTTAACCTCGTAATTGAAGAAGAAAAGATGAAAAAAATGGGGGGGGAAGAAAAAGGAGGGAGAAAGCGGGTGATTTGAAAATTTTGATGAAACAATAGAAACCCAGTTTTCCCCACCCCACCACAGTAGAAGTCCTCGAAAAAATTGAATAGTGTGATGTGAGTTGGGTTAGAGAGAGAAACAGAAAGAAATTTTTAGAGAGAGAAAGACGTACCAGAGAAAAATTAGGGGAAATTTTGGAATTTCTAGTGAAACTTCCTTGACCTTTCTTCTTTCTTCTTTCTTCTTTGGCCCTTTTTGCCCTCTTTGGTGATTTTTTTATTTTTTTGAGGGCCTTCAATTTGGGTGAATTGGAATTTGAGGAGAGAGAGAGAAAATTGAAAAAAATTTAATATGGTTTGTGTATTGAAAGTTTGGGGGTAGAAGAATTAGGGATTATATAGGAGAGAAAGAGGGAAATTATTTGGGTTTTATGGGAGGAGAAAGAGGTGGAGGTAGGGTGAGAGTGGGGGTTGAGGGGAGAGAGAAAAATAAATTATGGGATGCAAAAATTTTGGTGATTTTTTGTGAGGTTTGGTGTTTGATTTATAGGAATAAAGTATTGGGAAAGTGGTAACTACGGTTAAAGTTAAGTATGGTGGCTGGTTGTTTTAGGGTAGGATGCGAGTTAAGGTATAATGTAAGTTTCACTTTTTTTTTTATGAGATCTACTTTTCAATTTGTTAGGTTAGGTTCCAATCCGGGTTCGTTTTGTGATGAGATCTGCTTTTGAATCGAATGGGATTTAGATCTGTGCAATGGGCAAGGTTTGTGATTGATATTTATGCTATTTTTGGTAATTAACCATGGTTGACTTTACTATGATTTTTGAATGGTAGCATGAGATGGTAGATCGGTAAGTGGATACATATCTGACATGATTTTTATAATTCGATCTACACATTTGCACATAAATCAATTGGGTTTTCATATTCATAATAGGACAGTTTATTTTTAAGGAAAGATTCATGATATGCATAAATCTCATAATAATTTTTTAATATGGGATACACTATCAATTATGGGTAGAATTTTTTTAAATTTTGCCTATATTTAGGGATGTCAATGGGGCGGGGCGGGGCGGAGCGGATGTTGGCCTTCCCATCCCCATCCCCACCTAATATTTTCATCCCTATCCCCATCTCCATCCTCGCAGCGGGTCCAATTTTCATCCCATCCCCGCCCCACCGGGTACAACTCCAAAACCATCCTCGCCCCACCCCCCACTTGGATATCCATCCCCACCTAATCCCCACCAAAGACCCGCCTAATCCCCACCCAAGATCTACCTAATATCCGTATCTCAAATACACAATCTTACATAATTAATACGAATTATAAAATAAAACATTCTATACACATTTTTGTGTTATAGTATAAGTGTCGTACAAAGTATTATAATTAATATTGTATTTCATGTAATTATTTTATAAATAGAATAAAAGTATGTAACTTTGCTTTAAAAGATATATAGATGTGAGTATGAGGTGGGGATGGGGCGGGTACGAAGTGGGGCGGGTGTGGCGGGGCGGGGATGGGGCGGGTACAACTTAAAATCCACCCCCGTCCCATCACCCATGGCGGGTATTGTTTTTATCCCCATCCCCGCCCCACCACCCGCCAAACTGAGACCTATCCCCGCCCCATTGGGGCGGGGATGGGGCGGGTCTCCTACTTGACCCGCCCCACTGACATCCCTACCTATATTTACCATACACGGAAGGTATATATATTGAAATCAATACAAGAGAGAAATTTCATAATCAAATATTGTCTCCTTTTTTAAAGTTGAGACGATTTGTTATTTTCACAATTCACATACTTTATCTCGACTCTTTAATCATCTATTCTTAAATAAAAAAAAATTAAGGTCTCATTAGATATAAACAAAAACAATGGAAATAAATTTTTGCTACCACTATTGCATATCTCGAGCATCTTTTTTAAAAAAAAAAAAAAAATCAGTTTATTAATCAAAAGTCATACGCATCTACAAATGAAAACCTAAATTAACAAATACATAAAATTGAATCAAATAAGGTTTCTTTCATCAAAGCTACAATCGTTGAATAGATCTTGCACTATGGTACATCTCTCGTACACATTACTAGAATATACAGTTTTTCGAAGAGACGGTCTAATAATTTGTAGTAGTCGTAAGAAGATGATTTTCATCTGATTCACTTGAACATATTTGAAGATTTGACAACCATTGTGATTCCGGACAACTCTTTACCAGTGAACTGATAATAGGACAAAAGAGATTACCTTTTTAATAAAATAAATAAATAAAAACTAAACAAAAACAAATAATTAAATTAATACAACAACTCCACCATAGGGTGACATGGGCAAACATCTACATTACTCGTATAGATTTATTGAAATCTAAATTGCAAAACTAAAGAAAAAAAAAAGAGTGTGAAATAGTCTAATTTTAGAAGAAATTAGACTATTTTCCGCCGAAACGCATAAAAAAAATAAAAAAAAAACCCTAAAAGAGAGGAAGAGTAGTGGAGAAAGAGTTTTCTTTAGGCTTAGACTAATGCCTTACATACCTTGAGCATCTTGGAAATTTTTGTAAAAAAAAATGTAAACAAGTAAATTGAGAATATTCTATTATTTCTTTTTTTTTTAATTTAGAATATATTTTATTGATTGATTTTGGGATTGTTTCCCTATATTACATTTTTTATGATTCAGTTTGAAATTAAAAAAAAATAATAATAATTCTGTCAAATACTTTTTAAATTTTTTTGTTTTGTTATGCATCAATTATGCCCTTAACTAGCACATTAAACTAAAATCAAACGTAAACAAGTCAATCTACAAGATAATTAATAAATTAATTTTGTTTTCTTTTATTACAAACGTTCTTTGGTTTAATTTTAAAACATGCAATGCTTCTCAATTCAACATTTTTTTCAATCGTTTGCATCTAGTACTTTATAAACCAGTATAAGTTAGATAAATTTATTACTGTGAAACTATAATTCAAGATGAATATACATAAGATCCAAACGTATATGTATATTAAGAGGGTATTGAATTGCAAGGATCGAGTTTGTGGTTCAAACTTTAAAGTGTGAAAATTGACAAGTTTATCTTTATATAAGATAGGATTTGATATAAGATAAGATTTTAAAATTGAATCTTTTCTCTGAATTCCTATAAGATATGTTTTTGTATTATAAACTTTTTAAAGCTAATAAAATATTTGGTAAGGGCAATTTGGACTTTTATTTCATTGATATGTGTTTGATTTTTTGAGATGTAAGTGATGGTAAAATATTCTCCCCAAAGATATAGAATAATATATGAGAGTGAAGGATAGCTCAAGTGGTTAGAGCTTCCCTCCCGATTTCAAGAGATCTTAGGATCAATTCTCACCCCGCCCTTGTGGCTATCTAAACACCGAAAAAAATATAGAATAATATATTTTTAGAATTATCATTCGTTAGTAAAAGTACTGAGAAAGTGATCATATTATTGGCCATGGTTTAATTAACCACGATATTTGGTTAGTTTGGGGCGGTGTGCAAGTTGTTTATTGATATTGGTACGTATGTAAGTTCCCCTAACTCACAAATTATTCTAAGATTTGCTAAAAAAATAAAATCAACATTCAAATTATAAACCCTATTTAATTTGCATGAAACCTCTTTTTTGGCTCAAATCTCTCGTAGTCACGTACTCATGTATGGTTAGTTGTTACCGACACTACACTTACGAAAAGTTAAAATATTCCTTGGTTAATTGTATGGCTTAAGTATTGTTGTATCGTGGCTTGATTAATCGTATAGCTTTATATATATTTAATAATGGTTGGAATAATTTTTTTTATATCGTGACTTAATAACTCTTGATTTTTTTATAATTATTTTTATTTTATTTTTGAAACTAAATTTATAAGATAATTATTGAAAGTTATAATTCAGCTTATACATAAAATTGGAATTTTCTCGAAAATAATTTTTTGAATTAATAATTTGATCTAAAAAATCTATCCAAATTTAATTGAAAACAAAACGTTAAACTAACTTTTTATCCCAAATTTTATCCAACCTTTTAATCCTACAAAAAATATCAAAATAAAATCATGTGTCATACTAATAATTAATTATTGCCTACGTGGCGCGACATTTGGCAAAAAGTTACAATGCCAAGTGTCGTTGTCTCGTGGCCTGACTAAAAGTTTAGCTTTATATAATAGTTATATGATTGGTTCGAAATAGAGCTTTTTTTGTTGTATGAGATCTAAGCCGGCTAGGTCTTATTTGTGTGATTTTTAGAGTTATTGTTTGATATTCTAGTATTAATAGTAGTTATACAAATTGATTTAACCATATGGTTTGGTTAGCAAGCTAAGGGATCGGATGACAGATTGGCGGGTGAATTCAAATTTAAGTCAATAATTTTTAATTATTATTTTTTTTTTTTACAAATTATATAAGGTCTAAACATTCTTGTAGATTAATGATATTATTCATAAATCTCTTAATAATATTTAAACATAATGCGCGCGCGCACACACACACGCATATATATATATATATATATATATATATATATATATATATATATATATATATATATATATATATATATATATATATATATTAGATGGTTAGATCAAACCTAATTTGATTGGAGTATAGGCAGTATAAAGCTAATTTGCTTTATAGAGCTATGTAGTTTGACTACACTCAAAACATGTGTTGTACCTTAAATTGATGTAGTTTGAGAATAATGATGTGATAACTGATAACCCAATGGGATGAAGCTATATATCCATTTGTGGATGTTTAAAAGATATTTAGCTAAAGTAAACGCAAATCATTACCAATATTGACAAGTACCTACTTACTTAAATAAGTTGAACAAGACCTAGTCTTAAATTAGATTAATCGATCATTATAAGCTTGACTTTCGTGTTTAAAAACCTAGGCCATGTTTGATGAATGACTCTTTTTCTTGACTAATCTGTGTGGTTTAAGAGTTTTAGTGCTATTATAGTCATCATACAACCAAAATACATGTTTGGTATGGAGTAGTTAGCTTTTTTTGAGCAGTTAGCTTTTTTCTTGGCTATTTTTACACCGGAATTAGAATTTTCGTTGACTCTGACCATCCTTATAGAGATTGGTCCAATTTTACTTAATAGAATAGTGTGACTCAAACCTACGAACGATAATACACTCAACGATATAAGCCCATTGGCGATAAAGGAGCCTACCCAATAGGCATGAGACAAATAGCCTAGTAAGGAGGCCCAAACTCTTTTAAGAAACGTGGTCAATGCACTGCTAAACTCTTTTAAGGATTAAAAATCTTTGTTTGAATGTGTTTGACTTTCATTTGATTAAAAAAGCTTTGTTTGAATGTGTTTGACTTTCATTTGATTCAATTAGATTCGTTGAATGCATTTGACTTTTATTCGATTAAAAAAGCTTTGTTTGAATGTGTTTGACTTTCATTTGATTCAATTAGATTCGTTGAATGCATTTGACTTTTATTCGATTAATAAAGCTTTGTTTGAATGTGTTTGACTTTTATTTGATTCAAAAAGCTTTGTTTGAATGTGTTTGACTTTCATTTGATTCATAAAGCTTTGTTTGAATGTGTTTGACTTTCATTTGATTCAAAAAGCTTTGTTTGAATGTGTTTGACTTTCATTTGATTAAAAAAACTTTGTTTGAATGTGTTTAACTTTTATTTGATTAAAAAAG
This sequence comes from Chenopodium quinoa, assembly GCF_001683475.1. Classification (NCBI taxonomy): domain Eukaryota; kingdom Viridiplantae; phylum Streptophyta; class Magnoliopsida; order Caryophyllales; family Amaranthaceae; genus Chenopodium; species Chenopodium quinoa. The sequence goes on from NW_018745454.1 coordinate 2,563,022, forward strand.
CTTTGTTTGAATGTGTTTGACTTTCATTTTATTCAAAAAAATTGTTTGGATCTGTTTGACCTTCATTTGTTTAAAAAAGCTTTGTTCGAATGTGTTTGACTTTCATTTGATTCAATTAGCTTCGTTGAATGCATTTGACTTTTATTCGATTAATGAAGCTTTGTTTGAATGTTTTTGACTTTCATTTGATTAAAAAAACTTTGTTTAAATGTGTTTGACTTTCATTTGATTTAAAAAGCTTTGTTTGAATGTGTTTGGCTTTCATTTGATTAAAAAAGCTTTTGTTTGAATGTGTTTGACTTTCATTTGATTCAATTAGTTTCGTTGAATGCATTAGACTTTTATTCGATTAATAAAGCTTTGTTTGAATGTGTTTGACTTTCATTTAATTCAATTAGCTTCGTTTGAATGTGTTTGACTTTCATTTGATTCATAAAACTTTGTTTGAATGTGTTTGACTTTCATTTGATTCAAAAACCTTTGTTTGAATGTGTTTGACTTTCATCTGATTAAAAAAAAAACCTTTGTTTGAATGTGTTTGACTTTCATTTGATTCAAAAAACTTTGTTTGAATGTGTTTGACTTTCATTTGATTCAAAAAACTTTGTTTGTATGTGTTTAACTTTTATTTAATTCAATTATCTTCGTTGAATGCATTAGATTTTCATATATATATATATATATATATATAAGGTCGGGATTCAGTGAGAACCACCCTTTATGTGAGAACCCACACCTTATGTGAGGAAAAATCTCAGCCGCTAGATTAGATGAAATCCAACCGCTGAGATTATAAGCCTGCCTAACAAACTAACCTTCAGCCTCTACTTTATTTCTCTCCTTTATTCTGTCTGCAAATCAAATCTCATCAATGGCGATTTACTTATCAATGGTGATTCACTGAGTATGCTCTTCTTTCGGCAAATTTCAACGGTTTCTTTCTGCAAATTTCAACGGCGTCTTTATGCAAATTTCAACGGCTTCTTTATGCAAATTTCAACGGTTTCTTTTTGCAAATTTCAACGGTCGCAATTTCATCCATCATTGAGGTTTGTTCGTACTTTTAATTTTGAATTGCATGTTAATATGAATGTTCAAAATATTTTGATTTTACATCTCTGAAAATTTTGTCGAATTACATTAATCGAATTGAATGTTTAATCGCATCAATTATTTGATTGAATTGAATCAATTATTTAGGTTTGATTAATTTGATAGAGATTTTAATAATATCAGATTAAACTTGACGGTGATTGTAATGACGTTATATTAAACTTATGATAAAAAAAATGTTCTGAACGAAATTTCCAATTGAATGCTCTTATTATGTTGTTAGTAGGTTTTTATTTTCAATTGAATGCTGTTGTTATGTTCTAATTTTCAATCAAATTTAAAATGAGCAAATAAATTAATTTTGTACTAATCATAGTTTAATGCTGTGCAAATATTGTTGAACTGAAAATAGAACATATTCAAACGAGTGACTAAATATTTGTTCATTTCTCAAATGAGCAATAATTCCTTGCTCATTTATCAAATGAGCAAATAGTTAACTACTCATTTTGTCAAATGAGCAAATAATTATTTGCTCATTTGGCAAGTGAGCAAATTAGCTATTATATGAACTTGGAACAATTGCACTCCTGTTTCATCTCCCAGTCCAAAATCAGCTCTCCTCAGGCCAAATGAACAAACATATCTTTTCTCAATCATCAAATGAGCAAGTAATTCCTTGCTCATTTAGCAAATAATCCATAAGGTAAATGCTCATTTCTTAAATGAGCAAAAATAGTTGCTCATTTGTGAAATGAGCAAACATTTATTTACTCATTTATCAAATGAGCAAGAAATTCTTTGAACATTTATCAAATGAGCAAGAATTCATTGATCTAACATTTAATGAGCAAGCATCTGTTTGCTCATTTAAGAAATGAACGAATATTTCAAATGAACACTAGCTGTATATAACAAGGTATGTGAAGTAAAAACAAATAAAAGATTGATTTTTAATTCAAATATAATCATCACTATAATAAAAAAAGGGTAGACTTCTGTTGGTAAAATCTGTTTATAAATCAGTTTTACATCATTCAAAAACTACTTAAAAGTAGATAAAATCTTAATTTACCCAATTCCCTAAACCAAAAAAGACAAATCATCACTACTAACTATTTAATTCCCTAACATTCAGCTTTTTTCAGTCTTTTGCTATTTCTTCCTTGAACTTTTTCTTCTTCAGGCTCTTCTTTTTCAGCATTTTCTTCTTTGTCAGCAAAAGAAACTTTACTTTGCTTTTTCTTCTTTTGAGGAATTTTTTTAACAGATTGAATAGTGTTCACTTCACTTGTAATTATTCCCAGGGTGTACTTTTCACGAAGTTCAGCCAAGATTATCAGCTGCAAAACAAATAACATAATCAAACCCTATACAATTAAGGAGATTTCAATAACATAAGCAAACATTTATTTCAATTAACATTTATAAGACAGTAACTGAAAGGATTAAGGGCTCAAACTAATTTCAACTAACCCACAACAATGAGCAATAGTGTATTTTTTTAGGCTTGCATTTTGAAAGTTCGACAATGAAAAGGATGATTTCCTGTTTTTTTTTGTATCGTTTATCATGCTTTATTGCAGGCCAAGCTAACCATTGGTAATATCCATGAATTCTCATGTTTTCTCTACACAACAAATGGGCTCAAAGCAATTTGGTTTATGATCTAAGATGGAATAAATGCTCACTGCAAATGCTTTCTCTTGACCTTGCAGGTCCAACAAAAACTTAATGAGACAGAGTACAAAGATTTTGTCAGTTATTTGAAGGCACTAAAGTCAAAAACTATGAAAATAGGTTCCGTTTTTGTAATCCCCCATATTTTTAACTTAATTATAATTTATTTATATATTATTCTTACAAATATTTTTATGTTAGTTTCATTAAATAAGTTAATTTTTATGAAAAGATTTAAGTAAACCAATATGTTTTTAACTAATTTACAACAATTTTAACATTATAGCCCAAAACCCAAATATTACTCCTAGTCTAATTTGGAAACCTAAAGCCCAAATAAAACCCTCAAAAACCCTTACCCTTCTCCCCCTTCTCACGTGAAAAAAAAGCAGCTTCAATCTTCCTCCTTCTCCTTCATTCGAGCAGCTAACAAGAAAAAAAAAAAAACCCCCCGAAGTTTCTGCTGCTGTCGCCCCTGCCGCCGCGCCCGCCTGACCGTCGCGCCGCCCAGCCCAGTCGACCATTACAGTTCGCCTCTCCTCTCTTCTCCTTCTTCTTATTTCTCTTTTCTTTATTTCTTGTTATTTTGATTAAAGATTCAATTTTTATTTGATTTCAATTATAAAATTATTGTTATTAGGCTTTAATAGTATGTATAAATTACAAAAGATCATAAATTTATGGGTTTTGTATGTCTAAATTATTAAATAAAATTTCAGATTATGTGTTTTGCATATTTTAGGGTTTAAAGCATTGATTTTTCATGTTTTAGGGCTTGATAACTTGTTAATCAAACTATCTAATCATACTATGTTTAAATTACATTAAAACATAATTATCTTAATTATAAATAAATTTTCAGATTTATTAAAGTTTCAATTTTTATGAACAAGTAGTGTTAATTTCATGTTTTTATGCTTCTAAACCTACAAAATAATTATTGTGGGTATTTTGTGATTGAAAAAGCTTTGAACTTTATATTCTAACTTTAAAAATATTTTTCAGATTTCATACCTTTTATTTTGAAGCCTCTAATTGCATTGCATTGATATATTCTTGGGTTTTTAACACACTAACTTGCTATATAATGACTAATTCAAGTAATTATGCTTCGGGGGGTTATTTTAGATATTTTAAACAAATTTCCAGATTTATTTACCCACTTTAAAGTTGCTGTGATTTGATATAAAACACTATATTTTCATAATTCTAACATATAAACTTAAAGTTGGGATGTTATATTACTAACTTTGATTTTTGGGGACAATTTAAAGGCTTTATTTTGGTGATTTAAGAGGTTTTAAAGTAGTTTAGTATTGTTGTAATTTTAATTGCTTTGATATTGATTTATTTCTAATTGTTTGGTTTAGGAGAGGACTTTGTAGAAGGCGACTTCTAGTTTTAAAGTGGCCAACCGGATTGTTTACACAAGGTACGTACAAGATACATAACCTTGCTTGTAGGTGCATGTTTAAGGACGGATCGAGAACTTAGTATCATGTATAGGATTGACTGGGTTAAATTGTCTGGTTATACATTGTGAATTTCAAATGATGTGCACTAGTTTATAATGCAAGTATTATTTGTGCTTTAATTATGCAAGGTGCGCTTAAAGGCAAAGGTATGTGATTGGTGTAAAGATCAAATTATTACTCGTTCATGATTATGTAAACAGGATGAGTAAAGGAGAAATTCAAGTCTTGTAAGACGAGGTTAAGGTTTTGGGGTGCCTTATGCACTCAAGGTGTTTATACACCGAGGTAGTAATGGAATAATTAATAAATGTTGTTTGTCACTAATAAATCAAGAATCTAAATTGAGAATTTGCCATGTTTGATTGAATTGCTTTTGGGATGTTTGTATTGATATGTATATGAGTCATCACCAAGTCTAAACCTGTAAATCACGTAAAGTGCAAGATGGATGAGCAATAAAACTCTGGAATGGTGCACATCTGGAGTAATGACAATCAGGGGTTGGGGTACATGGGGTATTAGCCGTGTACTTTTATCGAGTTCGTTTGATCTACGAGTCTCTTATTTCAAATATTATTTTTCTAAAACTAGGTGTTAGGTGAGATCTCATACTAACTACGGTCACGGAGTCGCGCCCGTGGTCGTTGGATGTTTATTGATGTTTCTGAAAGGAGACATGGGGTTTTACTTTATTGATGTTCCAAATGGGACATGGGTTGAACAACCTTGTCTATTGCTAAATCCAATGAAATAAATAAATGAGTTAGTTGATATTAATTAGTGAGGTCTTAACAAATTTAATAATCGAGTCATGAATTGAGTCTATATTTAATGATGCTTGTGTTTGAATATTAGTAGCATGTTAGGTATTTTCTTAATTTGTTTTCTCAGCTTGTATGTACTCAGCTTTGCTGACTGCGTGCTTTTGTGTGTGTCTTTCTTTGGTCATGGCATTCGCCTTTCAATGACCCTGTGACGATCCAATTTTTACACTTGTAATATTGGGGAGCAGAATAACTACAGGTTCTTACACATGAAGCATTCATCAGGGTTGTGGGATCTTGAGTAGAGTGTTGGTTGTTTGCATATTATTTCTTTTGCAAGTTTGAATCTATTTTAATTCGATTTTAGTTGACACTAATTCTTTTGGGTTTGAATTTATTTGAACACTGAATTTAATCACTTACTACTTTTATTGGGTTTTGAATAAGGGCCCTTAATGGTTCCAACTTGTAATACTTATTTTGATTTAATTCCTTTGTTTTGAGTTTTATTTAAAACTATTTTGGTTTTCCGCTGCAAATTTCTGAGATAGCCTTAATGTTTGAACACGTGGCGGTAGTACACCAGTAATTCTCTTGAAATTGTTCAGGTTATATACAGGTTTCCCACAGGTTTTTAAGAGAGAATTATTGGGGTGTTACAGTTTTGCAATCTATTGCAAAACTGTTTTCTAGGCAAGAAAAACTTCTCCAGAAACTACAGTGCAAAGGAGTTCAAGTTTTTCTACAAAAGTGCATGCCCAAACCATTAATGTCACTAACAAACAACACCCTCAAGCAATAAAGCATCAAGTTTTCCATAATTCAGATGTAAATCATCATTCTCTGATGAGCCAAACCATATACAGTAGCAGAAATATGAACCTGTTAAGTATTTAAAATCAATCAAGTTGTGTAACTGCGTAAGGTCCAACAACCTAATCACAAGTTTCCTCAGTGACCAGTAAAAGTAACACCACAAGTTGCAGTTGTAACTTGTAAGGCAATGACCTAAGGTATTGCTAGATTAATGGACCATAGACCTCAAAATTAAAGTAAACATTTGATAGGAATCATTGCTCATTTATGAAATGAACAAGTAAATCCTTGCCCATTTGTCAAATGAGCAAACATTTCTTTGCTCATTTGATAAATGAGCAAGTAATTTCTTGCTCATTTAACAAATAATCAAAAAGTTAATTGCTCATTTCTTAAATGAGCAAAGTGGGTATGGAATGAGCAAAGTCATATAAAAATGAGCAAATTGAACTTTATATGAGCATTGAAGTTTTTGCTCATTTGACAAATGAGCAAAAAATTAATTGCTCATTTGACAAATGAGCAAAAAATTAAGAACTATAATGCTCCTGCTCACAAGAAATATCACATATTTATCATAAATGAGTTTCACAAGATTGCGGTAACCAAAGTCCAACATTTACATAAAATACTTTTTCTATATCCATGAGATGCATATGAGTAATACAAAAGCACACATATGGCCACTTGCCTCTATGCTTCATACTGAGAAGAACTCTACAAACTACAATGCCAAGTCACCCCATTCCTCTTCCCAAAACTTGAAACTAAGATCTGCTCAACATACTACAACTCCACTTCAATTACTCAAATGAAGCAAAATTAAAACTAAAATCAACTAATAATTACTCAAATAAAGCTATAATCAAACAAAAAATAAGATAAAACCAGAAAATAAAACACAATTGAGAACTAAAGTAAACCGAAAATCAAATTAAAATACACAAAATAATTAAAATGCCTAAAATCAAGCTAAAATCAACATAATAGCACAAATTATCAGTGATTTCTAGGTTTCCAAAAAAACGAAAAAACTGGACAATAACGAAAATAAGGCAAAATCAACTTGATAACTACTCAAAAAAACGAAAATAAAACTAAAATCAATGAAAAAACAAAGTAAAACATTATCGACACAAATTGATAAACAGTGTGAGCTGAAATCAGCGAAAATCAACGATGAATGTAACTGAATGTGACCTAAAATTAATTGAAAAACACGAAAATATAAACAATAAACTCACCTTGACAAAGAATTGATGAAGATTGAAGAAGTAGTGATGAAAAATAAGAGAGACTAGCAGAGAGAAAGAGAGTAGAAAACAGAGAAATTGAATGAGGAGAGAGAAAATAGCGCGTGAAAGAGGAAGGAGGAGAGAGAAAAAACACAGGAGTTTTGTTTGACCGGGATTTAATTGTGGCCGTTGGATGTAATTGATCCAACGGTTATAATGAGTCCTCACATATAATAGGGTTCTCTTATAAGGGATGTGGTCTCATATGATCCCATATATATGTAGTAAATGTAATTAATATTTCAAGCTATATTTATATTTCATCACATTTTTTTTTGTTAAATCATAAAAGTTCATTTGCAATATACATATAATGACCCGAGGCAATTGCCTGGGCAAGAAACTAGTTACATTGATAAAACTATAATGTCAATAAATGTTCTCTATATTGTTATGTGTCTTTTTATTATAAACTACAATGCACAACTTTGAATATCTACTTTTATTATCCATGTTTCTTAGTTGACACGCTCCTTTCTTACACATGTTACGGATAAAATATTCTTTCAATTATTGATATTTTTAGTTGTTACAGTAATAAGATTGTTGTTAAAGATTAACATTTTAAAAATAGACGGGATACATTGAGTCAAATTTGTCTTTTTTACCTAAACTTGTAATAAAGTAGGATAAATAGTCCACTATGCCTATGAAACTACCATTTTAATAAAGTAATTAAGGGTCTGCTATGTTCAGCTTAATTTCAGTCAGTATAGTTCAACTTTAATCAGTTCAATTCAGTTCAGTTCAGCTCAATTGTTTTCAGTAAATCAAAACACGCCCCAAGTCTACATCTTTGTTAAAAACAAAAAAAAGAGTAAGTCTATCATAGAAATGTAACAAACCTATAAAATTTCAGCCCATTGATATGTATGTCAGTAATTCAGCATTTGTAAAACTCGAAAGCCCAAATATTTTTCTAACCCATGACCCAATCTTTTTCTTTCAGTTAGCTCAATTTAATGTAATTATCAAACCCAACAAAAATTGACAAAGGAACCCAATGAATTAATACAGTCACTAAATAAATTTCAACAATAGATCGTGTATTTTGAGACTTGAGATAATGCTTTAAAGTATTCTAAACATTTCTTATAATTACTTTCTCGTCTCTAATTATTCTTCTTTTTTTTTTTTCCTCTTTTGATTAAAAGAAAGTATAAACGTATTATACTCAATACTCCGTAATTTATGAGCAAATACGTAGTAGCACTGAGTTAATTGCAAGTTAGAAGTAATTAAACTAGTTGTATGATATTTACTTAGGGTCTGTTCATATTTACTTAATTTCAGTTCAGTTCAGCTCTAATCAGTTCAGTTCAGTTCGGCTCTTAATTTCCCGCTATCATAAAATAAACATTTCAGTTCAGTTCAGTTCAGCTCCAATAAGTTCAGTTTAGTTCAATTCAGCTCCAATCAGTTCAGTTCAGTTAAGCTCAATTCAGTAAATATGAACAGGCCCTTAGTCAAATTAGAGTTATTAGTCGTGTTTAATAGAAATACAGGGCAGTGGAACATGATCCCCACTATTTGTGCATAGTTGCTTATGTTTAGCTATTGCAGAGTGCGTCAATTTTTATTTTTGCCTAATTTATCAAATTACATATATTAGCTCCGACTGCTCCGTGTCTTATTAATTGTAATAAAGCGGTATTAGAGGAACTCCAATGGTTGTAGCTAGTGACTTGCTTGCAATATTAAATAATCCCTAGCTATTAGCTTGACCATTGGAGCTAGAAAATGCAATTAGCTTGGCAAAAAACTTACCAAAAAAAAAAAAAGAGAATTAATAAAATGAAATATAAAAAGTTAATAAAGGATGTGAAATTCATTAAAATTGTAAGCTAATAGCTAGTCATTGGAGTTCAAAGTAACTACAATGACAATTAGCTTAAAAGCTTATGTGGCATGTCAAATTAGCTTGCCGTTGGAGTTGCTCTTATTTATAAAACGTAAAAAAGTTCTTTTATTGCAAATTTTACAATTAATAAGAAACGGAGGTAATAAGCATCGATTATTATTGATTTCATTTTTCATAATTCTATAGTAGTGATAAGCTAACAAAGTAACAATGCTATATTTTCCTTTATGTATACATTTGGATTGCATCCTCCAATAAACAAGTGCTTGATCTACACTTTTTATGTATTGTGTAATTTCTCTTTATTTGATCTACTTTTTTTTTTCCTTCTCCATTGTATATTTAGTTTTTGGTTTTGTCCATGTGATAAGAACACTAGCAATTGAAGTGTATTTTTCCTCTAAAAGTCGACGAGTGATTTTGTTTTTAGATTTTCATTGCTACTCATTATTACAAGTTTCTCAAACAAAAAAAAAACTCATTATTACAATTAATCCGTAACATTTTATACCTAGTTCGACCTTGTTTTAAAGTTCCATTAAATTTAAATAATTTTTAAGATTAACATTCTCAATCTTTGACCATGTTTTACTAGTATATAAATACGAAAATTTGTTTTTTAAAAAAAAAACTATAATTACAAAAATTAAAATTACAATTTTTTTTTTTTTTTTCAAAAGGGTTGAATTATTTTTATTTTTTTAAGTTTTTGAAAAAAGATAGGTTGTACCTTGTACCAACTGACATATGCACAGGTAATTATAAATGGAAATTATCTATCCTGTACAATTTACACGGTTGAAAAAACTATAATCTGTATTTTCTTCATTTTTAAACCTCCAAAATTGTCACACCTACGACCTACATGGTCCACATACAATAAATTTTCTCATTGATGCAAGTGAATGGTAGCATTGTTCAATTTCAGCAAGATATTATAGTTTTTGTCCTATTTTTTTTTTTTTTTTTAAATCACAATCTAATTTATTTTGGACCCTAATTATAAATAAAATTTCGTAAGTTAATTAACTAAACCAAGTTAAATAACAATTGCAACTCCTGAAATAAGTGGTTGAGATCGGATGAAATCATACTATTTGCCTTAATTGCATATTGTCATTTTGTCAACAAGACAATTCACAAAGGCCAAGTCATTAACAAAATACTTTAAAACAAGTGACATTTGGAATTAATTTCTCAACTATCACCATATTTTATCCTGTATATACAATATACATGGCTTGTACTTTGACACAATCCTTTAATTTGAATGTTGATTGATGCGATTAATACTCACAACATTGATATGCAAATCAATACAATGCGTAGAATAATTACTAGTAAGATATGATTTAAGTGTGTAACTCAAAAGGAAACGATAAATAAGGTAGGATAACTCTTATAGAGTAGTTATTGCGACCTTAGCTTATGCATAATTATAAAAATACAAGCCATATAAGCATTATATTTGTGCTCATAAGAAATAGAAAAAGATGATACATATAATTCTGAAAGAATAATTAGCAACGCATTAATTATTAATTAGCTAGTGAGGGAGGCTAGAATTTTGACGAGACATTTGTTGAAGGCGATTGGCCTTTCCAACAAAACAAGGTGACCAGCATTCTTTATAACTTGTAGCTCTGTCTTTGATCCCAATTTTCTGCATCATTCATCATATATTTATATACGTTATTAAGATATAAGATAAACAATTTCATAAGGGAAAAAATGAGTAAAATAACCTCGATTTTGGTCTAATTATTTTATCGTACCAAACACATTATTAGTTTGTATGGAGTATTATAAGTTGAGTACTTTTACGTAATCAAATTGTTCAGTGACGTAAACCCTTGATTCCAATTAGAGCATATTGACTTATTGTAGATCTATTGTCACCTACAGAGTTATCATAATACTCCTTAAATATGATGATAAAATGAAAAACAATGATCAAAATAAGGACAAATACTCATGGGTGTACTGATAGATTATGTTAATAATCTATTGTAATTATCTTGTGAATATTTATGTATATCTTTCCTTAGTTAGCTTTAGCCTAACTTAGTATCCTTGATGTATATATACTCACTTTACAGTAATGAGAAGGCACGACAAATATTCTCTCATCTCTCATATTCTCTAATGGTATCACGAGTCTAGGTTTTTCAATCCGAAACCCTAGCTTTTGCAGATACACCCGGGTGTATATAACAACCTCTCATATATGGGTGCAATTAAGTAGACAGAAAATCTGGTTATTTATTTATTTTATATTTTTTAAATGTTTATGAGAAAATAAGTGTTTTGAAAAAGACATATTATGAATAGACGAATACAAACAATTGAACAAAAGTGGAGGGATCATACTTTTTGAGGCTGTTTACCACCTCCATGTTGAATACTTTGTCCTCACTGCCACATAATAGGTGTATCCTCTGTAACAAATTAGAAATATGTAAAATAGAATCAATTAGCACATCTTTTTTGCTTAATTATATATTTCAGGAGTTCAATTTGATCAAAATTTTGATAGGATTAATTAAAAAAAAGCTTGCTTGTAAACTAAAATGTTGGTTATTTCTATTAAATGACAAAAAATTTAGTAAATAATTACTAAAAAAAAAAAAATTTTTTTTTTTACTGCAAACCTGTTGAAATTGATGGTTATGGGCATCTTCATCTTTGACCACAAGAGCCTCTAATAGTTCAACTCTCTCCTTTCTATTGCTAAACATAATCTGAGATCACCATGTACAACACCGTGAGTCTAACAGAATTTCACATAGATTAATATTATATATTATTTATGAATTATGAACATGTCACAAAAAAAAAAAGACATAAATAGTTAAACATGAATGTGTGTGAACATGTAAAATTTGAAAACATAAGGCCAAATTAGAAAATAACACCTGCAAAAAGACCCGATTTTGTTTATAACACCTTAACATTTCGAAATTTTATTATAACACCTACAAAAATCCCAAAATTTTGGTTTCACCACCCACAAACGGATTTTTGGATGGAAACCGTTAGTGGGACCCACTAGGGACACGTGTCAGTTGTTTATTGGCTTAAAAATAAAAATTAATAAAAATTAAAATTAAAAAAAAAAAAGAAAACCCCTAAACTCTAACCCAGCCACCAGCCCCACCACCGCCGACCGTCACTACACCGCCGGAGACCCCCCACTGTCGTTGGATTCCATTCCTTCTCCGGCGAAACCACCGGCCGTCACCCCCACCAACATCAGCCCCCCCGTAAATCCCCTTCCCCCTTCCTTCTCCCCGAAAAATCACCCCAACCCACCACAACCCTCCATGAAAACCACCTAGCCCCTTCGCCTCTTTCAGACCCACAACCAAACCACCGTCAACAACCGCTACAAGCACCAATCGAAATTTCGCTGGTGGTTCTCCGTCAATTGGTGCTTGTAGCGGTTGTTGACGGTGGTTTGGTTGTGGGTCTGAAAGAGGCGAAGGGGCTAGGTGGTTTTCGTGGAGGGTTGTGGTGGGTTGGGGTGATTTTTCGGGGAGAAGGAAGGGGGAAGGGGATTTACGGGGGGGCTGATGTTGGTGGGGGTGACGGCCGGTGGTTTCGCTGGAGAAGGAATGGAATCCAACGACAGTGGGGGGTCTCCGGCGGTGTAGTGACGGTCGGCGGTGGTGGGGCTGGTGGCTGGGTTAGAGTTTAGGGGTTTTCTTTTTTTTCTTTTTTAATTTTAATTTTTATTAATTTTTATTTTTAAGCCAATAAACAACTGACACGTGTCCCTAGTGGGTCCCTCTAACGATTTCCATCCAAAAATCCGTTAGTGGGTGGTGAAACCAAAATTTTGGGATTTTTGTAGGTGTTATAATAAAATTTCAAAATGTTAAGGTGTTATAAACAAAATCGGGTCTTTTTGCAGGTGTTATTTTCTAATTTGGCCAAAACATAATAATAAGATTACGTACCTGACAATAGTGTTTGTAGAAAAAATCAGGCATCCAAGGCAAGTCATAAGAACCAATATCAAGAAGAACCTTAGCACCTTGAGCATTATCAGGCATCAAAAAATCAGTCCAAGAAGCAAACCCTATTCTCTCCAAGCAACCACTACTTATAGACTCAGTCAAGGCGTCAACCGAGCCACTAACCACTAATGAACCCACCAAGTTAGGGTAGTGTTGAGCCATTTGGAACCCAACAAACCCACCATAACTAAACCCAACCACAACACATTTTTCCTCAACACCCAACTTCTTTAACCCTAGTACAAGACACTCAGCTTGAAACTTTGTAGATCTCTCAGTTTTGTTAGTTGAGTGGGACCTACCAAAGAAAAGAAGGTCAGGAACATAAAGGGTGTATTTTTTTCTTAGGGCTAAAATTTGGAATTGCCATGTTAGTAAACCATCACCAGCAAATCCATGGAGAAGTATGACCGGTGGTTTTTTTTCCTTATTGTTCTTCTTGTTCGAGGTATTAACCCAGAAACGAATAGTCGTTTCTGGGTTAATCTCGACATCTATGGAATGCATTCCTAGTAACTTCATCATTTTGTGTAACATTGACATGTAACAACTCACTATGTTCACCATCTTTCTTTCTTTTCTTTCTCTAAGATTAGCTCTTAGTATGTGTGTATGTAGTAGCTTAAAGGGTTGTTTGTTACATGTTATATACTAAGGAGTACAATGTATATGACCCCAAAATACGTATTTAAAGATATTAAGTTGTAACAGGAGGACGGTCCCAAATTAATTTATGAAATACAAGTAGTAGAATGACAGAAATGTCATTATTATATGATAATAATTACGTAGACTACTACAACACAAAGAAAATAGTTAAATAGGTAAAAAGGGTTCAAGACTTGCAGTTCAATTTGATTTTATTTTTTAAGGAAAACTCCAAAATGATCGAACCAAAGATATTTATTATGGATCAGAGTAATGCCCTGTTCTCTTCACCTTAATTTTGCTGAATTGAAATTATTTTTACTGAACTGAAATTATTTTTGCTGAACTTAAATTATTTTTACTGAACTTAAATTAATTTTACTGAACTGAAATTATTTTTGCCAAACTGAAATTATTTCTACTGATTTTCTATTATAATTCTTCTTTAAGAAAACTGAATTTTATTGAACTGAAATTAATTTTACTGAACTGAAATTATTTTTACTTAATATTATTTTTTTAAGGTGAATAGAACAGGGCCTAATTTTTTATTAAATTATTGTTTTGGAATATCAATTATTGACATATCATGCCAAATAAAAGATATATATAGGTCAGCTCATCATCAGAGGCTGAAACTGTAGTGACCTAGTTTTCATGCACTATCTATCGATAACTATAACTAAAATAAAAACCGCTTACATCATCATTGTACACATTTCAATTTTTCATGAAAAAATTTTCCTCCAAAATTGTTTATGACATCATTTTTCTCCTTCCAAATTTAATATTGGGAAAATAATTATTAATAAATAAATTAAAGTGTGAACATCAACTAACCAAAAACGTATTAGTGATCTTTTTTCAAAAACCCTCCTTTTGTGATTTAATTATTTTATACTATATTGAATTTTTTATTTATTTTTTCTAAATCGTGAATATCACGAGTGCTAATCTAGTTCATAAAAAGTAAATATTATATGCGCTAATCATCTATAATGGATAAAGTAAAGTAAAAAACAATTAATGTTACGATATCTAAGAGATTGAGACTTAAAGGTTGAGTTAGATATTTTAGGACTTTTGTGATAGATGACTAGTTGAATAGCTAGCTAGCTGTTGGTATTATATGATGAGTGCCTTGTAGAATTGTACAGGTGCATTTATGATTTATTTATGGTTGATGAATTCAATCACATTGCACATTTGCACTTCCAACTTGTAATTGTACATAATTTCATACCAGCCATGCTCCCATGCACGCCCTTCTTCTTCTTCTTCTTCTTTTTTTTTTTTTTTTTTTTTTTTTTTTTTTATTTATTTATTTTTTTTTTTATTTATTTTTTTATCTTGAGTGAAACAACGAAATCTTTAATTTGTGTGTGCCTTTTTCCTAGGCCTGTACTCAGGTATTGCAAATTCGTTTTTTCTAGTACTATTATATTTTAACGTACAATTATTATTGTGTCACATTACATACTCCGATATGGTGTTGACGTGATGATCCGTGATTTTGTCATGCTTTTCAAAATATTCTAGTACCATTATATATTCCGATCCATTAGTCCTGGTTTTCGAAAAGCTACAACGAACGTATTATATTACAAGTTTGAAAAACTACACTTTTAGTAGTTGATTAGAGGTTATACTGTCTGGCTCACAGAAGTATGAATATTATTTTATTGATATTATTACAATAAGTTTAAAAACTATTTGGCTGAGTTGATTCTTTAACAAGGTATTTGGGCATACGTGATAATATTGCTGTGAGTTCAAATCTCATCCACCATATCCTTTAAAAATTAGCGAGTAAAATAAGTGGATAAGACATTAGAGTATAAGAAAAATTCAAGAGAAATTTTCGATTTTTAAAAATTACAACCCAAGAAATGAGTAATGAACATATATTATATATGGTTATTGGTTAAAGTTAAACCGTGACTAATTTTAGAAAGCTATTGCACACATGACAGTATAGCACAGCTCCCCCAAATAAATGTTGCCAAGCTTTAGACGGTTAGACCTTTTGGTCCCTCTTGGGCGCACAATGTGATTAAAACTGACTCAATAATAGCTGGGATGGTGTTGACGTCTCGGCTCAAATAGTTTCAGTGTTGACTGCTATGGTTAGATCTACCTTCTTTAATACATCTACTTCAAGATTTATGAGCCCTCCATCTACTCTACGACTCTACGCGGTCTATTACTCCACTGCCCTATACTAGCCATGTCTTTGTCCAAATATAAAGGTCGCATATATGGTTGTATTAATAGTATGATGAATTACAACAGTACAACTTTGATAAGTTAAAAAGAAATACTAACTAGTAAGTACAACATTGATGAAATAACACACATGATATGGGTATGATACTAGGATTAATAAATTTCTCTATAGACGACATTTATATCGACACCACCATTACCATTTACCAAAGTGTTTATTACAACTTACAAGTGGGAACCAAGATAATTTGGGAATCAAGGATTCATCGTCTACCTTATCTCATCGAGTAAAGAAATGTAATACCAACTTCATATTAATTAGTTTGACATATTGTATTTAATATAGGAAGAAAAAAACGAATTCTTGTATCTCAGTTCCAACTTTAATGTTCTGAAGGATAGTACTGTAACTATTACTATAATTTGCTATAGTCCTGTATACTATGTCCTACCATCAATTTAATCTCCTAACCCTAACTAGGTTCAAAACTAGCAAAAGATTATCAAGGAGTAATTAAAAAAAAATAAAAAATCTACCTGTTTAATTTGGATATTATGTAGATTAAAGAGTAAAACAAATAAAAACCTATTTTAATGAATCATTTGGGACAATCTCCATAGTAAGAACTTTTTTATCATCATCATGCGATTCTTCAGCTTGTCCACCCCATATTCGCAGTCTTTCTGAAGCTTCCTCTACCTGTTATAATTCAGCATTCCAAATTCAAATATGTATGTTAATCTTAGGTTAATACGTAGTATATACTTTATTGAACATTTGGACTATATTTTTGCCATAATTATCATTTTTTTTTTTTTGGTAAGGTCTAGGGTATGAATATTGTTAGTTAGCGAGTGTGAGTCTCCTAGTGTCTCACACTGATAAAAGAATAGAGAACTGATCATTTAACAAGGCCAAAGACGGCTAAGGAGTTACTCCACAATTCCACATGCGGACAATTTGCCATATGGTTTTAGGACGCATTAATTTTTTATGATAGTGACTCACCTCTTTATTCCAATTCGTTTGGTAAACTATGTAGACTAGGATAAATGTCTGAAGACTTGTCCCAATTATCATTCCTATCCAAATACCCTGCATTTTGTAGCCACAAAACCTTGTTACAAATGAATTGGTACAATTTTATCGCTTTAATTATACTAAATCAAATTAATATAAGCTACATAAGATTTATCATAACAAATTCTATGATACAGTCCAACAGAAATGCAATTAGACTGAGAAATACAGTAGCTAACGATTACCTCCACGCCTAAGCGAGTCTTATAGCCAAGGAGAAATCCCAAAGGCAGTCCAATAACATAATACGAAAACAGGTTTACGTAAGCAACTAAGGCTTGCCACCCTCCTCCAACCGCAACACCTGATCAATGAAATTGTTATTAACCCCATTAAACCATGATCAATAATTTCGATATTGTAAATTAAAGATTGATCAAAATATACCTGATATGACTGGCTGGACACTGTTAAGTACCATGGTAATGCCCAAAAGATAAGCTAAATGAGCAACAGCATTTTGCATATCTTTACTTTCTGTAAAGATTACAGCAAAATGATTCCTAGTGAGCATGACCATGCACATAAGGAGGATGCCTATGCAGAGTGACTGAGCAACGATGACAATCACGGAGTACTTGGCTGCCCTTGGGTGTCCTGATCCAAGTTCGTTGGAAACTCGAACGCTGAGATATTGTTGGTCACAGGTTAGTACAGGCAGAAGAATGCTAGTGGTTGTGGAATTTCATGTTGACTAGTAAATGGAATTTATGTAACAGCAATGTAAAGACGGGGCATTACCCTATAGCTGCGTTAATTCCTATAAACAGCATGCCTTCCCACCCATTTAAATTCATACTGCATCAGAAAACATGGGAGTAAGATCAACTCTTTTTTGCATAAATGTGCAAAGGGAATGTACCATGAAAAACAGAACTTCTACGGTACATCTGGGTGTACATATGTCAGGCGTACGCCGTAAACCCAGTGCACGATAGATTTTGTAAAATTGTGATTGAAAGCAGTCATTTAGCATGTTGGGCCTTTTAATGTAGGAAGCTAGCATACCAGATAGAAAGGGAACCAACTGCAATAACAGGATCTTCAAGGTGGCCAGTGAGAACAATGATGCTCATAAAGTACCAAATCTCCAAGCAAATCATAACAGCAGAAGCAACAGAGAGCTTAACGAAAGGCCAAAGGTCGTGAAAAGCCAACCAAGAGAAGCCAGTCCAAGCATCCTTGCACCAACCTATGATGTAAAACGCTTGAGCCAACGCAATCCCCCAGCCAGAGATATTATAGGCTAAAGCAGCACCCATGGTAGCCCACCCAAACACCTCGATGAAGAGGTAAAGCATCATGACATGGACGATCAAGGCCACAAAACCAACATATGCCATGACTGCGACATCACTTTGTGCCTGCAAGAACTTCTGAGTCGGAAAATTCACAGCAAGCGAGAACATCTGTGGGACACATTGTATGGCAAACTTCCCTGCAAGCTCCGCTATATCAGGTTCTTGACCCAAGAGCATTAGGATTGGCGTAGCACATAAGTAAAGTGGTAAAAGCAACAAGCAAGCGCCGAAGAGGATAAGCCAAGATCTTTGCATGTAGATTCCAAGCATGTGTATTTGCCCTGCTCCATATGCTTGCCCACATAATGTCTCTAAAGCACTTCCCATGCCTAACTGTGGATTGTTGTCATCATAAACTAGATCAATTAATCTCAAGCTAAAATATCATCATTCTTTGCAGTACATCATAAGAAATTAAATATGCCAAACAGTCAAAATTCGTGATCGAAAATTGTTCCTCATACTCCCAGTTGAGCCTTTTAAAAATAGTTCCTGAACTTTACAACTATGTTCATCTTAGTTCTTGAAAGATACTTTCATAAATGAATGAAAACCCATTTTAGAGCTGATTGAACACGGTTCTGGGCTTGAACAGCGTATTTCTGGCCCAATTCAATTAAAGGCCCAGCCCAATACTATCAAAGTATCAAGCATGGGTACACTTTTTCAGCCCCATGCACTCTGCTAAAACGGGCTGAGTTTTTTTTGGCCAGATCTGGCCCAATATCAGCTCTGAAATATATATACTCAACTATTCAATAACAAATTTGTTAAAGTTTAGAAAAATCTCAATTTCAAACAGAATTTTAATGGAGAGAATATAATTTTCCCAATGAGCAAAATCCAGTTATTGTTTAAACATATTTTCTGGGCTATGAACAGGAACTAGAGAGCAAAATGTTGGTTGCTAGTTAAATTCTTTTTTTTTTTTAAGATTATGAAAGAAAACAAACAAACAAACATATACACACGGTATTTTGTTGGTAACACGCCGGCTCATGATCAACTTTAAAACATATGTATACATCTATTGTAGTGAAGATAGATCCACATCTCAACTCTTAACAAGAAATGAGATGGAAAATGTTCATCTTATTAGTTATTACAGGATCAATAATTAAAATAGACTTTATTTTGGATGAAAAATGGACCAGAGCACATAATTTCGATTATTTGATTAGTTTCATGTCTCTATCCCATAGTTATTATCATAGCTCTCATTTCAACACCCAAGTACCCTACCTCAATTAGAAGATGAAAAAAGGAAGCAAAATCATTAAACAAAAAGGTGGGAAAATATGCAATATGAACATGACCAAAGAATAAAAGTAGGGAGTATAAGAAAGCTCACCAAGAAACCGAAGACAAAACTTCCAAAAACAGAAAGAGCAACGGCCACAGCTGAGAGCTCCACATTTCCAATATGTCCAACAAAGATATTGGTAAATGAATTAATACCATAATTGCAAAGGATATTGAAAGCAATAGGACCTGCAATGCCCCATAACTTCGACGATTCTGTCCACCATACATGCTTAGCATCTGCAAAACTCTTTATAGGAGAATAATCACCTATAGCCTCCCCATCCTCCGCCTTTAGCACCCCAGATGGGGCTGAGTGGAGCTCGGCCACATGCTCGCTGTCATACCGGTCTCCACCAATCAACGGTATATCCATCTTCTCGGAATTTTCCACCTCGTCCTCGGAAGGGGAAGGGGAGGCATTACCATTGCCCACCTTCCCAACATTTTGTCCAGCTAGTTCTAATTCCTTAGCTATCTTGCCTATCTTTGTATTGAAATTTTCTATTGTTTTTTCTCAAACAAAACAGAACTTTAGAATTGTTCCTTAAAAGGGGGAAACAATATTTTAAAACTCAAAACTTATCCAAATTTTGGAAGAAGATCAATCCCGGAAAAGAAGATGAAAATCAACAATATAAGTTTATGTTATGTTATGAATACCAATTTCCCCAAAAAGAAAAAAAAATAAAAATTAAGTTGCAAATTTTGTTGTTATTTTTTTTACTTGATCTTTCGGTTGTTGATGATGATGTTGTTGTCCTTGTTCTACTCTTATCACAAAAAAAAAAGCAATGGTTGATAGATAACTAATACATGCATTCCAACAATAGTAAGTTGGATGAAATGAAGCATATTTAACAATGATCCCTTAAACTTAGGAATGCCCTAGTTTCTTACATTTTCCCATATTTCAGCTTAGTTTTTTTTTTTTTGAAGGGTTTGCATTAAATATAAACCAAATAAGAAAAAAAAACGTACTGTCATATTCATACGTTGAAAACTATTTTCTTGCTAAATGGAAAGGGGAAGACAGTTTATTGATTAGGGGTTTAAATGTCTGACATTTAGGTGTTAGCTGAAACTTATTTCATTCTTTATAGTATGTATAAATAAACACTACGGAGTAGAGATCTATGAAAACCGTTCTGAATTGTGGCTCATAACCTTCGTGTAGAATTTGGAATTTATTGTATTTTAAATGTGCACAAACTGTTTCTATGTATATGTGCTTTTTTCCTCTTGCGGAAAATAAAATGAGCGCGATGAATTTTCAAAATTGACCCTTAGACATTTCATACAGTATAGAGAGTAATATAATACAGAAATTATTACGCATTATTATAGACATTCACATAAGACATTTCATATATAAGTAAAATTATGTCGTACCAATGATGAAGTAAACAATTGCAAAGATAAAAGTATAGAAATTAGAAACCATCAAAATTTCAAGTTGGACTCACGAAATTGTCGTTGCCTAGAGGACAGTAGAGACCTTTTTAATTAAAGAAACAGAACACAATGCTCAAATCTAGGCCAAAGTCCAGATCTAACATCAGTACAATTATTAAATTTAAGTCAAGATTTAGGATGTTTTCGGTCAACACGTACGAAATCAAGGCTTTAGTGACAAGGTTATAGCAAGTATGATGAAAGAAAGCAAGAGAATGATGTTTTCCTGATATCAAATGTGAAACTAATGATGCAGACAGTGTGCATTATATGCCTAAAAGCTTAAGGTTCTGTAAAGATAAGAAGAGTGTAAAGGGATTTGCTGAATCAATATTTCTAAAACTGCCCATCTGTTTGTTGATTCTTTTTGCAATGATGCACTATACCTTTTTTCCTTTCCAGGTACACAACAACCCCCTTTCACACACGGCCACACGAAGTCCCCGTCTCAGGGTATAAGGATTCAATCTGGCAACAACAAAGACCGGGGAGAGGGGGAGGGGGGGGGGATCGGTTAAGGTAGGGATAAAACTGCATACATCTAAACATACCGGCATACCCATACACATATCGGCATATAGATGGAGACAGTGTAGCAAATATAGAATAGAATGCAATGGAACACACAATCTTGAAGACTCAAAATTGATGGCCTTATGTAAACTCATTAGATAACAGAATTCTGTAACAAGTATCATACACTGACATTTGTAGCTAATGAAGAGCATTACTAGGACTACTGGGAGAATGAGGTGATACTGAATCTACAGAAACTCTGGTATTGTTATCGTCAGAGCCAAAACCGCCAGTGTTTGAAACTACATTTCCGGAAGTTATCCCAACCGACGACTCCCCAGCTACTAAGGCTTGAAGAAGTTTAGGAGGAGGGGGAACACCTACTTCTACAACCCCTTCTAACATCTTTACAACTAATCCCATCGAAGGCCTTGCCCCTTCCTCGTCTTGTATGCACCACACGGCCACCATCCCTAGCCTCTCCGCCTCTAATCTATCATATGCCACACCAAGCCTTGAATCCACCACTTCTTCCATGTTCCCCTCGATTATTTTCCGAGCTGCCCATGGTGGGAAGAACCACTTATCGCCATTACCTGTATCTCCGCTTCCATGGGTTCCTTGATTCCCATCACACCCATATGTATTAGGTGGTGACGGTGGTGGTGCTTCCACATTCCTTCTACCCCCAATAAGCTCCAACATTGTCATCCCATAGCTATAAACATCTGCCTTGTTAGTAATTGCCACTCCAGATATCCACTCCGGAGCAACATACCCCCAAGTTCCCCTCATTGTCGCCAACACCCTACTAAAATCGCGGCCTATTAACTTTGCTAACCCAAAATCAGAAACTTTTGCAGTGTAATCCGAATCAAGAAGGATATTCTCAGGTTTAATATCACAATGAATGATACATTGTCTACATTCTTCATGTAAATAAGCCAAGGCTTTGGCTGTTCCAATTGCCACTCTAAATCTAACATCCCAACTCATATTTTGACCATCTTTCTTCAAATAACTACTCAAAGGACCATTATGCATGTATTCATAAACTAACAACCTATGAGAATTCTCAGAACAAAACCCCCTTAATCTAACCAAATTCACATGCTGGACATTCCCAATTGTACAAACCTCAGCTCGAAACTCTTTCTCTCCACCACTACCCGGCCGTTCAAGGCATTTAACCGCCACATGTGATGAATCCGACAATGTACCACGAAACACGGTCCCAAAACCGCCATGCCCAAGCTTCTCCGAGAACCCACGAGTCGCCCCGTGGAGCTCCTTATATGAAAAAACCCTCAAATGGGTAGCAGCTAAAGCTGCCTCTTCCTCCTCATTCCTTCTCCTCCTAACTTCCCTTCTAATAACCCACAAAACCAAACACATAATCACTGAAATTGCAACTAACCCAGAAATTACACTAATCAAAATAATCATTCTATGACTCAAACCCTTGTTTTTCAACCCATTTTTTCCCACTCTAAGATACAACACATCATCATCACCACCCATTGTACTATCAGCAGTCCAATTTCTCAAATTAACAAGAACACCAAACAAATTCTTGCACAACTTAATTTTCACATTGTAATTAATCCCAATACAGGAACAATTACCTAAACAACTCTTCTCACACTCCCCCTTACTCTCCACACCTCGAAACGACACCGTTTTCGCCTCGTCAAAACTCATACTACCCATCTCCACAAACCCATCATCCATCCCACAAACCCCAACCTCACCTCCACCATCCAACCTCACACACCCACCCGAGTAATCCTCCCGGGCCCATCCAAGCCCGTCTTTTGGCCCGAACCCATTCGGGCACTCACATGTCCTCAAATTCTCCCCATAACAAACCCCATTGGGCCCACAAAGCCCACAAACCCGACACCTGGATTCGGGCCGGGCCCAAAACGAGTTCCAATACTCCGTCTGTGGTGACCACGTGTACTGCTGGAGATCCCCGGTGTGGCTGACCTGGAACCTCGTCAACGGAGGGGGCCCACTCTCCGACCCGGCCGGAACCTCCGAGAACCCAAACGACGCCGTTTTAGTAAACTCATTCTTGAAGTAAAACCTGTAAATGTACGTCACCGTCATCTCGGGAACATTCGCGAAGGAACTCCCAGTCCATCTCCCAGTACTCCAATACGACACCGTATCATTATACACCAACTCGATCTCACCGTAAAGCGGTGGTCTGAACCGCAGAGAATACCTCCCCGGAGAAGGGTCCCACTCCGACTTCCACGCAACAATGGACCCAGTAACAGTAAGGTTCATCCCAGGTAGCCACGTGTCAGAAGGGTGGTCGAAGCTCTGCCAAACGACGTCGTTCGAATTAGAAAGAAGAACAAGGTTACCGGAATCAAGGAGACGAAGGTGGGAGCCAGGGAGGGGATTATCCGAGCGCCAAACGACGAAGTTGACTGAGTCAAAGAGAGTGAGTTGGTCAAAGGAGAGAGAAAGTGAAGCAGAGGTATTGTCTTTCAAAGGGGTATGACGATTAGCGACCCAAACGTAGGTTCGAGTAGGAAGAGAAGAGTACCAGATTCCGAGGTAGAGGTTGCCGAGTTCTGGGTTAGGGGTGAAGAATCCGAGTTCGAAAGTTCGATTTGGGCTGAAAATGGTTGAGTTTGGTCGGAGAATGGTGACTGAGTCAGGTGACGAGTTAAGTTGAGGGAGAAAACTCAGAGAATAGAGAGTTAAGAGGAACAAAATTATTGTCATTTTTTTTTTGGAAAAAATTGTGAAATTTTTTAAAGAATGGAAATATTTGGGGGGTTTTGATTTTTTGAAGGTGGTGGAGAAGATGGGTGAAACGACGGCGTTTTGGGGAAGAAGTCAAGTCAAATATTTAAGTGGACTAGTGGAGTGGAGTGGAGTGAAGTGTAATTAGTGGAGTGTGACAGAGTAATGAAGGGTCTAGTCGGGGTCCAAAATTTTCCACGCCAAAAAAAAAAAAAAAAAAAATACGAGTAAAAAATAAAAAACAAATAAATAATAATTGATGGTGAGATTTATTTTTAGAAAATTTAAAAAGAGTAATAATAGAGATGATTTGTAAAATTAAAATGGGAAGGAAGGAAACAAAGAGATTGTTGGGTTTGTTTGGTGCAAAAGGAACAAGAGCTTGTGAATAGGGATGATTCAATGGATCATATTCCATTAAAGGCCAATGGCTTTGGATACGATTACAAATTTTATTTACTCCCATCGTTTTATAACTCCACTTGACTTATAACCATTAATTTTCTTTCTTCACTAATTTCTTGATTACCCTAATGATTACAAATAAACAATCACTTGATGTAACAAATGTTTGATTTCATGTACTGCAATTTTTTTTTTTTCACGACAATGAATCTATTTAGGGAGTTTGGAAGGTCAAATAATGCACCATTATATGCTTATTTGAAAAATCAAATTTCAAAGCCTCATAATTATCAATAATTAATTTCAAAACCAAAAGTCATATACATTACATTAATTTGATAAGAATGGAATATTATCTACTCAATTTATTTTTATACTTTGAATTTAGACAAATCAAAACTGGAAAATTCTGATCCATTTTAGACTATGTGAAGTTAAGATGAAATTGTGCTCCAAATGATTAGATAGACACCAGTCGATGAGATAAGGTATTGTAAAAGTGACGAATAAAAGAAGACGGTGGGAATATATCATTTTAAAACCTTGTTGATTAAGGTGCTTAGTTCAAAAGAGAAATATAAGTAGATTGATGATGTGTGGCCAATTTAACCTATTGTGATGTATGAATCTATTCACTAGCTATTCATTACTAGAAATAGTAATTTCTTGTTGTCATTATACACTCCTCTAGCCCTCTATCCCTCTATGCTAAGTTATCTACTCCCACTACATAAAATAAGACTACAACTTTTGAATAAATCTTTATCAGTTTTCATCTTTATTCCACTAACAGTTAGTTAAACTTTTTGGTTACCTTTACTCGACACTCATAGGTTGCCTCCCCACTACTAATGTCCCCCACCACTAACTCATTTCATTCACAACATGCCAAAGCAAAGTCTATATTGGGCCGTTTTAGGCCCACTATATAATGACATAGCCCAATAAAGTGTATCAACCCTGTCCATTACATTGGCCTGCTAAGCAACATTGTAGCAATCTGCCCGGTCTGCCCTTTGTCCAACTCTAGCCTCTAGGTCTTTGAGTTTGTGGTATCAAACCTCATTACGAACACTAGGGTTGATTTTTCTTTACGCTATGTACACGAGGATTCTCTCCGATTACTAGATTGAAACTTGAAAGGCTTAAAAGGAAATAACTTATCAACCAAATATAATTGTTCATATTTATTAATCACATATAAATAGTCTAAAAAAAAGTAGGTAATGATAAAAGGTAAATATAGTAATTTATTAAAAACATCGAAATTGTAATTTTTATGCCATGAATTCATAATCACATGGTTTGGAAGTTGGATACTAGCAGACACACGCGTGAAGGGAAACGAGAAAAGGGGCAATATAATATTCATCTGATTTCCTGAAAGATACTCGCACTACTTTTGAACAAAATGTAATCCAGAATTCCAGACTCATAAAAGTCATTCCCTTCATCTTTAGTTCACACTCCATTGGAATCAATTTTTCAGGATTAGTGTTAAAACATCATAATCTTTCATTTACTGTATTTTACGAGTTATGCAATAACATTGGCTTATTACCGGTGACGAATCTTGACCGAAAATATTATAGGGGCTAGGATTTAAATATTTTACTTCTTGTTCAAAACTGATCACTATACTCCAATATTTTATAAGTAAATACGAAGTATAGGTTATTTAAGTTCATTAACTAATTAATTATAATAATTCACGGAGGGCCTGATCCCGGTGGAAGGTCCCCCTCTGCTTGTTACGGTTTTGATATATGCAACCTAAAGGCTAAGCAAACATACATTCGAGAAATTAATTGTTACTATCAAAGTACGAAGTAACTAATAATAATGTGTTGATATATCAATGACACAAATGTATCTACTTAATTTTCACTTGTATTTGAGGAATAATAGTATTTTATTTTTGCTTTAACAGGCATACCGCATATGCAATGCATTACTCCGTATTAAATTTATAATCAGTATGGTGAAGTGTGTAACAAAAGTTTCTCCTATGTTCTTCCACATTGTAGGACTACAAAGGCGAAGAACTCAAGAAATGTAGCATTTGTATATCCAATCAATAAAATCAAAATTTGGACAAAGCGCTAGTAATAAGATATTGTCACCATACCTTAAATTGATTTGACCAAGTAAAATTATAATGTACCTCCAAATCTTTCATTTAGGCTGTGTTCATAATAAAGAGATAGCATATAGTATAATTTGTCAATTACTACCGCAAGTTAATACCACTTTGTAAATTATTACCGCAAATTAAAACAATTGTGAATTACTACCGCAAAAAATTTTAAGATGTTGCGATTACTACCAAACCGCTACTAAATCCAACTATGACATCATTATATCATTTTAACCTATGGTTAAAGATCTTAACCATGGTCAAACATGGGTTAAAGCCCTTAACCATGACGTCATTATATCCCTAACCCATTTTTTTTTTTTTTGGGGGGGGGGGAGGGGCTTGTTAAAGCCCTAAACCATGGTCAAACATGGGTTAAAGGGATATAATGACGTCATAGTTGGGTTTAATAGGGATTTGGTAGTAATCGCAACATCTTAAAATTTTTTGCAGTAGTAGTTCACAACTTTTTTAATTTGCGATAGTAATTCACAACATGGGTAGTAATTTACAAAGTGGTATTAACTTGTGGTAGTAATTGGCAAATTATCCTAACATATATGAACCTTAAAAGCTAAAACAACTCGTTCTTGTCTAAAAACTACTCGTAAGACGCTAACTATTCTATTCCTTACTGGGAAACTTTAGTCATCAAAATACAAAGACTAGTAACATGAAAATGAATGTAGTCCATATATAGTTTGGCATAGATTGTGACATCCACACAAATGGGGTTTGGATTGGGTTACATTCTTATATACTTGTATTTTCTTGCATGCTATTTTCCTCTTCTAACTCTTAAACTTAAGAAAGAGGCAACGCAACCAACTATGAGGAAAAGACATCAAAAGCCCCCACCATGAACAGAATTTTGTAATTTTCCAATAATAGCCAAATAAAATTATGAAGCAAAACAAGGCACTTGAAAACCATGTATCACCAACCCACCTTTTATGTTTCTAACTAAGATTAGATTCTAACTTTTAAATCCATACTTTCTCATTCGCAAAAGATTATCCACTTAATATTTGTGACTATATATTATACAAGTATTGTATAAAGTACTCTATATGAAAAATTACTTAAGAAACTTTGTATTATATCACCGACATCACATGAATTTTAAGTGAATATTAAAAGGTAAAAATAGGATTCTTTGATAGCAATGTCAAATGGGCCCAATATTGTTGGAAATATAGCAACCTACTCTTTATTAGTCAAAAATATTTATTTATCATTCTTTAAGAATGTTTACAACAACATTCAAATTCATTTATTCATTCCTTTCCAATTTTCCATTCTATTAGATTCTATTACCCTACGAGGTTAGTACTTCCACTTTTTTCCCTCTTCATCACCCCCTTGGCCTTCATAAACAACTTCATTACGTAATAAACAATCGTCATTACACTTTACACAGAAAAATAGGTAGAACCGTAGAACGAATATCATAGAGAGGTTTCAGAATAATGTGGTCGTCACATATTTATATATTGGGTGAGCTGGCCGTAATTCCATATCCTGGGGAGGGGGAGGAGGAAGGGGAGGGGTGTGTGCATTAAAAAACCCGGGTCTATGCCACGAGAGATGAGGATAGCACCAAAGTGCTACACCTCATAGCATGCAAGTGATGCAACTGTATCACATGCTAATCAAATACGTAGCTTATTGATTACTGAATATATAGACCACATCAGTACATCACCAATAATGAAATGAATGCATCAACTATTGCATAAGATCATAGGGCATGTAGTCAAAATAATTATTTTATGCAAAGAGAGCTTTTCTAAAATGCAAACAGAAATGACGGAAAAGGAAATCCTGAAAAAATGCTTCAGCAAGAAAGGAGTATGAAGATAGAACAAACTCACTGTTGACATTTTTGTATAGTGACCAGAATTCAGTGACAATGAGCACTGACTTTACTAAAAAATGTTTTCCTGAAAAAAAGAAAAAATTGTGAAACCAAGCTAAAGTACAGAGGCACATACACTAATTTTATGTGTAGCTAATATGGGTAAGGAAAACATAACCTACTAAAGACGGGGTAAGGATGAGGGAGCGAGGACAATATAAATGGAGGATGAGGGAGTACAAAATAAATGGAGGACGAGACAAAACAGCACCACCAAAAGAAGGGGTGACGGACCAAAATAAAAATCTGTACATAAAATGGAATTTGCTGCAATTATATAGACCGAAAGGCGAGTGCTAACCATTGCATCCCTTTCGAAATCTTCCAAACAGCTTGTGAATATATCACAGTCCTTAACCTGCAGCTTGTACACATTCTTTGACAAGAACCAGTCAAATTTTTCAGTCACTGATACATACATCAAAGATCAGTCCAGGATACTCCAGCAAACCAGACTTTAAATGGAATAACGATGTTGAACAACTTAATAAGCCACAAGTTGAGTCAGCTAAAAAGAATCTGAGACCTCACTGAAGCATATAACTCCCTTAATGTTTGGTTTACCGACCAGCAAGCATTTGGAATAAGCAACTAGATCTGCTCATTAAGGGAAATTTTCAGTTCTGACCATCAGGGTGATCAAATATCATTTCCTGTTCCATGTACAATAAACAAATGTTATATTTGGCCCCTTAATAGAAACAGCAACACATATCTCAACAATTGAAGCATTGTT
This sequence comes from Chenopodium quinoa, assembly GCF_001683475.1. Classification (NCBI taxonomy): domain Eukaryota; kingdom Viridiplantae; phylum Streptophyta; class Magnoliopsida; order Caryophyllales; family Amaranthaceae; genus Chenopodium; species Chenopodium quinoa. Next base: position 2,592,473 of record NW_018745454.1, read on the forward strand.
TGAAAATTATAAAATGAAAGACCAGAAGAAAATTACACCTGATGTAGTAACTTTGCCAACTGCCTGTGGCCAATCTAGTTTAAAGAACATCCAAGGGGAATTTTCAAATTCAGATTTCAAGGAGTAAATTAAACGTAAAATCAACTTTTATGTTGTGTTTAATCATATGCTGTGAAATTGTAGTAGCAAATCACTTGTTCAGTTGGCAAGCAGATAAAGGTTACTTACAGCTAACAACTTATTAGTGATTGTAGGAACAGGGTACCCACCAGTCAGGCTGTGTCATCTAAATCCCCCACTAATACTGTTCTAAGCAAGAGAATTAGGCTAACTTTATGGTATTTAGCAACTTTGCAAAACTCACACCAGCCTATATAACCCACTCGCTCCTCCAGATCAAGGTTTAATTCACCTTGCTGAACTCACTCACTCAGACATCCCAAGTTGAAAAGGATTGGCCAATGTGACTGATGTCCAATACAAAGTCTTAATCGGTCGAAGCCAATAACAGCTTTTATGACTAATGTAGATTGCAAGTTCATACTTCATCAACCACAACGATTTACATGACATCAAAAAATAATACACTTCTACAATCAGCAACTGTTGCTAGAATTGCAACTGTAACTGCAAGTCAAAACCCTGCCCAAGGTTTGCTTGACCAACCATCACTAAAATGGGCTGGCCCTCCAGCAGAAACCCATACATTAAGTTTTAACCAATTATTCTAGTTGAAACCCACACATTAAGTTTTAACCAATTATTCTAGTTGAAAAGGGAGTAAAAGTTGGATGGTAAACTATGAAAGAGGGTGAAGGCAACCAAGTTTATATGGGTTCATGGAGAGGTATTAAGTGTGCTGAGCTGCTGACAAAGCATTGTTTTCAAATGTCTACAACCAATACAGTAGATATAAATAATCTGGCTGTCACCCAGCAGGAAGGTCAAAAAAAGAAAGAAAAACATAATAATGATCATCATCTGCATGAATTAAATATATATATTAGTACTTGTAGTGATACTAGATACAGACCTTATCACAAACTGGACAGGAATCACTTCTTTCCATCCACTCCAGGAGACATGACAGGTGAAAATCATGCTCACAATTGGTAACCATTTTAGGATTGTCTGTGTCATATTCTGCAAATAAAATTCATCGGTGAGATAAAATACAGGAACAGATAGTAACTCAATGCCTACTTTGAAGTGAAAAAACCCTCACCTTCAAGACAGATAGGACAGGCGTCTTCTTCTTCAATGGCTAACTCATAAGCCTCAGATGATTTTGTAATTTCAACATCAGACTTCGTTGGTGAGGCAAGCAAAATATCAGCAAGAGTTTTTCCTTCTGATTTCCCAACATGATCACCAGGTGTCAATTTTTCAGATCTATCAATGGCAGCAATCTCTCCGAGAGATGTGGGTTTTGATTGTTTCGTTGCATCACACTTAGGTCCTTGACATCCTAGAGAACGAATTGGAGTCTGGGGACGCCCAAAAAGCACATTAAAAGGAATGGGTGCTGGAGGGGGTCTGAAAGTATCAGGCTCGATGTGTCCAGATTTAGTCCAACCAAAAGCCCTGTTGACAGCCCGGGGGCTGCCCCACGGTATGCTCTCAAGTTATCCTGCTCTTCCAAAGATGGAGGGCACTGCGTGAAAGAAAATAAAAAATTAAGCTCACATACAATTGGAATGTGTCAACCACAACATGAACAGTTCCCACCTTTTACAGCTGTAGCAGGGACAAAGAAATCAACACTAGGGACAATCTTACACCAAATTTGTTGAAACTATTAGCAAGTTAATACAAGTATACAATACAAGTACGGGGGATTTTTTTATTTTTTATTTTTTTTAGAGATCTTTGAAAGATAACCCAGAGAACAAACATGATTCTAATACTATGTGGACAGAAAGATGCATGCAAATTAGAAATTTAATTAAGAACATCATTCTGCTACTGGCCCAGAGCAACAACTGTAGGGTGTGCTTTTGAAATAAATACACAAATAATGTGGCACATGGTCACATTTTTCATGAAAAAGATGCCATTCTTTACATAAGAATTTATATAGTATATTGGAATGAGTAGCTGAATCTGAAGCAGCTAGAAGATTCTCCTCCCTTTTCTACTCATAAGAAGGTCAAGTTTGTCAACTATAAAACATCATACTTAAGGATGAACAGAACAGACCAACAATATAAAGAATGCAAGATCCTTAAGCCAGCTGAAAGTGATATCAGATCATGCCTTCTTGACTCTATCACTTCAGTTGCTAGTTGAAGTAATGGTATAGCACAATAATGAAAAAAATAAAAGTAAAATATTGGATCAGCATCATGGAGAGGCAAACACTGGAGTAACACTAATAACACTTCCAAAGAGACAGTTGCAGGAGATGCAAAGGCAACCACAGGTTCACAAGTCAAAGCAGTGATGACATCCCTAGTGCATGGCAGTCACTCCTACACTTATATATCGTGGCAGATGAACATCCTTTCACAATTTCACCGAACGAAGAATCTTAAGAATTGCACGAAAAGCATCAGAGAATGAGAGAGGATTACATGCTACTCCTTAAAAAAAAACTTTATGTTAACATCCTTTCACAGTTTCACCAAACTAAGAAGCTAAAGAAGGCGAATTAGATTGAGTACATGTACAAAAAAAAAAAACTTTATGTTAACATACATAGTAATACACAGGTGTCCCTTGCAATTGAGTCTTTCTGGAAGAGCAACAGCAACCACCCATAGCCAGTTTTTGTACTTCAAAATCTAGGTCTTCATGACAAATCCTCCCTGCCGTACATCATAAGAGATAACAAGAAAAATCATAAGTATTACACAAGCAATAAGACTAACATGGATTCCAACTCCATGATGGCATGATGTGCTCATATCAAAAGTACTCGTACAACGATAACGATATTAGTGTCACACAGCGGAAAATCCCAAAAAGGAAACTCGATCTAAGAGATGGAAAAATAACAAAATAACATTGATTTATTTAGAAAGCCTGTCTGAAATTGGAGCAAAGAGAAAATTAAAAATTCCGATAAATCAGCAGCTTAAAAACAGCAAGAGCATTTCACATAAATACGATGAGAAAACACATGAGGTGATTTTTATGTCTATAGCTTCAACTATACATCAACTAGATACCCCTTTTTGAGCTACTCCGTAGCATTTAGCAGCAGAAGTACCTCAACTCCTACCTTATTCCATAATTTGAAACAAATATAATGAAATTTGTGCTCATCAAACTCGCTGCACCAAAATCAGCAACTACGGAATCACCAAGAGGTAATAAATTCACTGGAAACCCTCTCATACGCTCCTATCGACTTTCGACACGAAAAATCGAGCAGATTCTTTCGGGATTGGGTATTAGAGTCGACTACCAAATCATATACTACTAAAGTGATTTCACACACATCAATCCCCCTCCCTTACTCTTGAATTCATACTAGCAACAAAACTACCGCTTCGAAAATGTCAAACAAACATAATTTTTCCTGCATAATTTAGCTATGACCAAAAATCATGAAAATCACCACAAAATTATCTACAATCTTCATTTACAAATCTAAATTCTCAACATATAGTAAAAATAAAAATAATAAAAATAAATCAATGATACTTTACTCTAAACAGCAGATTCTAGAACTTATTAATCACTAATTATGAGCTTACAGAATACGAAAATATAAATGAAACGAAAAAATAGTTCAACAATTCAGCACAAAAACATCGAAAAATGCTACTAACAACAGAAAAATTCAACCAAAAACAAAATCAAAATTACAAACAAGTAACAATTTCCAGTAAACAAAATCATCACAAAACCCTAAAATCAAAACAAAAATAAGTAAAATAAAACAAAAATTAAGCAGAAAAAAAGTGTGTTGTGTGTAAACAGTTACCTGAGGGGAGAAGAGACGAAAAGAGTGAGAAAAAGAGGAGAGAGAAAGAGAGAAGTTATGAGAGTGATGAACTAAGAAATTTTTGAGAATTTTGAGGGTGAAATTTATTTTTATTTTTATTTTTATTTATAATTATTTAGAATATTTTTGGGAAGAATTAAAAAATTAAAAAGAGTATTCTCAAAAGGAGTGGGGAGATGTGGACTCCTCCTGATTTATTTTTTATTTTTTTTTTCTCTCCAATTTTATTTTTAAATTTATTTTTTGAAATTAATTTTGCTTAGTTACAACTTTCGATTTTGTTGTAGGAGTGACACAGAAAGTCATTGAATCTTATGTCACTTTTTTGCCGAAAACTATTACAACCTCCCTTTTATTTTTGTTTTTCTTGAGCTTAATTTTTACACGTAGTTTACTTTTTTCCACTAATTATATTTTGATTTGTTGTGATTTTACACCTAAGTTTGTTAGTCTTTTTCATCAACAAAATGTTTTCTTTTTTCCTTTCAAATTAAAATGTTACTTTACTCCATTGTCATAATCAGTATATTCGATAGATATTCGAATGTATTACTACGGAATATACACTAGATAAATTAGTATCACACTTAATATTTGCTCATAAATACCAAATTCGTAAATAAGACGGATTAGATTTGGTAAAATACAATTAGATATTGTTCTTCAAAGTTGCTTTACTCTATTAATACATGCTCTGTTAAAATCTGCTCAACTCTGTTCAAAAGCTCAAAAGAACAGAGCCTTATTCGAACAATGGAATTTGTCTAAACTTTTCTATAGTTTATTTGTTTGCTATTTGGAGTAAGTTGTAAACAATACAATTAATGTACCAAGCTACCAATGCAATTCTTGACAACATAGTTAAGTTTATACAAGAGTGATCATTGAAGTGTTAAGTAAATTTGCTTTATTAAATTTTTGTAGTATTACTTTACTATGCATCATCATACATGATAATTGATAGCATGATAGGTGTTAATTAGTTAGTGGATTAGTGCATGATGCATGGGCGTTTAAGTCAGCAAATTTCACCTTACTATGATAATTGATGTGTGTGCTTTATGTTCAATCCATGATTTCATTGAGTAATTTATTTATTTTACTAAGAAAAAAAAACTCTGTTAAATTGACATATCTTAGGAGTCCAACTTCATATATCCAATTCACTAGGATTTAGGGCCTGTTCTCATAAATTGAACTCAGCTGAACTGAACTGAACTGTATTGAATTGAAATGAATATTCTATAAGAAAAAGAAATTAAGAGCTGAACTGAATTGAAAATAAATGTATGAGAACGGGCCCTTAGTAGATAGTTGGGAGAATCTCCACCATTAAAGAGTGCTAGATGATCGAAAATTTAACTCACAAGTATGATTTCATATAAAGCTCTCCATTTGTAACTAAATGGTTTCTAATGTACACTTTTTAATCATTTATGTTTATAGTTAAATATTTGTAAAAATTATGGTTAATATTCATTAGTGAAACGAATTTAACAAGATCCCCACTTAGATATTTTTTATATACATTATTGCCAAAAGAGAAAAAAAAATATATAAAATAAAAAATAGTCATGTAAACCCTAAAAAAGATAATAAAAAGAGCAGAAAAAAGGATAAAAGATGGTTTAAGAATGTAAGTGAAAATGAGGAAATAACCAAAAGGTAACCTTGCCATGAAGAAATCCACATATCCTTATTTACAAGTTCACACAATCTATTCAATTGTCATTAGCTATTCATGTCAGTTTAGCACACAAACACATAATGTGAATCAACACACCACATAAACTCATCTTAAGGTACATGAAAACCATATTTGCATATGACGAGTTGAAATTATTAAATATAAATTACACGTTTTTGACACTGATCGTCATACAATTGATTTGTTATGCTTCATTAAATCTATTAATATATAGGGTTGCATAAATCATTCACAAACCTTGTACGCAAAAGGTAATGTAAGCTAATGAGATATAAATCGACACACATTTGTGCATTGCACAAGCTTGATAGCTACTTACCATGAACAATTAATTAAAACCAGTCAACCCTAAACACGAAACCTATTAAACCCAAACACGTTACTAATTCAACATCCAATATTTTGCCAATATATATCATCAAATTTCATAATTTAATTATATAACCTTATCGCTTGTTCATTAGGAATTGGATATACATTTCATGTTAATCATTAATACCTTCTTAATTTACTAAACTTAATTGTCATCAGATGCTCATTAAAACGACATTTATTGACTGCTTTGGAATCTTTGAACTACTTGCATTAAACTTTATAATAACAATTATCATATTATAATTTTATTTTTGAAGAAATATCGTATTATAATTTTTATATACTTTGATTGCCTTTTAATATACTTTAATTCAAAAAATAGACAAATATGATACTCCAAAACCCATTTTAAGATTTATACCTTTACATTTTCAGAAAGCAACCCACAGATTCTTTGGCGGTTAAAATTTCTTAATTTCCCGCCATTTTTTTTTCTAACTGTCATTTTCATCGCGATTAATCTATGATTTCCAAGTGTCGTCCCCCTTCAATCTACACCGTTCATTTCAAAATTCCGTTAATTTTACCGTTTGTACGATCTTTCTCTAATGCTGGGAATTCAAGACTCGGTGTTTTGATGCCTGAACATGAGTCAACTCGTTCTTTTTGTTCTTTGGCGCTTAAATTGTCTGCAATTTATGGGTATTTTTGTGAAGTGAAGCAGATTCATTCACATGTAATAAAGTTAGGGTTTTATAAAGGGTTGTATATGCAAAATCAAATTTTACATGGTTATGTGAAATGTGGGGAGTTTTGTGATGCTGTCAAACTGTTTGATGAAATGCCTGAGAGAAATGTTGTGTCGTGGAATACGATGATTAGTGGGGTTGTTTTCAGGGTGGGATTGGGGTTTTGTTACTTTAGGAGAATGTTGTTGGAAATGGTGAGACCGGATTCTACTACGATGAATGCCTTGATTCGTTCGAATGTTGTATTGGGTGACCTTGCAATTGGTAGACAGTTGCACGGTTTTGCTAAGAAAATTGGATTGAGTTTGGATTGTTATGTGGGTAGTGCCATTGTTGATCTATATGGAAGATTCGGGTTAGTTAATGATGCGCGATTTGTGTTTGATGAGATGGAGATGAGGGACTTGGTTTCGTGGAATGTGATGGTTTCTGCATACAAAATGAATGGTTTGGTGGAGGAAGCAATCAGGGTTTTTAGATCAATGCAGGTAAAAGGAATTCGAGGGGATGAGTTTACTTTCACTAGTCTTTTGAGTGCTTGTAACTTGGGTGGATGTCGTGAATTATGCAAACAAATTCAGGGACTTGTTATCAAATTATCATTTGATTTGGATCTGCAAGTGGCTACTGCTCTTATTGATATGTATGTGAAGAATGGAAGTGTAAAAGATGCTAGAAAGCTGTTTGATGGGATGGTTTTCCGAAATCTTGTTTCTTGGAACACAATGATTGTAGGTTATGGACAGCAAGGTTATGGTAAGGAGGCTATGAAACTTTTCGCAGAATTGTTCAGGAGAAATATTAAACCAGATGAACTTACTTTAGCTAGCATCGTTAGCTCATGTGGCAATCTAGCAGCCTTTAGTGAAACCACTCAAATACATGCTTATGCTATGAGTCTTGGGTTTGATGGCTATTTATCAGTTGCTAATTCTTTAATAGTCGCATACTCTAACTGTGGCAACCTAGCAAGTGCCTCTCTATGTTTCACTTCCATATCAGAACCAGATTTAATTACTTGGACATCAATTATCAGTGCTCATGCATTTCATGGCCATGCTGAGCAAAGCGTTGAGATCTTTGAGATGATGCTATCAAGTGGTCTAAGGCCGGATAATATATCCTTTCTTGGGATACTTACAGCATGCTGCCATGGTGGTCTCATAAGAGAGGGACTTGATTACTTTAAATTAATGGCCACTGACTATAATATTACACCAAGCTCAGAGCATTATGCTTGTCTTGTCGACCTCCTAGGGCGTGCTGGTCTCATAGAAGAGGCTTCCAGCATTTTGAGCACTAAAACTTTTTCCCTTGAGTTAAACGCACTAGGAGCATTAGTTCGAGCCTTTAAAGCTCATGGATATTTTAAATTAGCAGAATGGGCTGCTGGAAAGCTCTTTGAACTAGAGCCTAGAAACCCTGTAAATTACACTCTTATGTCAAACATGTATGCATCTGTTGGCCAATGGCATGATGCAGCCAGCGTTCGCAAGATGATGAAGCAGAAATGTAATCCTAAATTACCTGGATGTAGTTGGATTTAAAAGTGCAGGAAAGGTTTTCACATCTCTGCTGTTGATACATGAAGTGTACTATGTCTATATGCTTGCCATGTGGAGCCGAGCAGGCTAATGAAATATGATGCAATTGTTGGTCTGCGCTTACGAGACAGGAGTCATCTTTTTATATAATGTTCAGGAAGCAGAAACCAATCGTAATTTCTTGCTTGGGCAGTAAGTCTGGACTCTGAAACTTCTCCAAGATCTAAATGAGAGACCAAAGTGTATTAACGTAGTTTGAGGTATGGACTCATCATAATTTCAAACCTAATTTGTTCTATATCTTATTTCATGTTGATCTTGATTATTTACATCTTCTAAGGAATGAATGATACATACATACATACATACATACATACACAAGATACCTAAAACATGCAAGTTCTTAACATCACTGATAGTTTTACTGACTGAATCACTAGTCCATGACAATATAAATTCTACATAGTGTTGCTTGACTTCTTACATCGACTAGCATCCTAGTTTTTCTATGTCTCATCACCACGTTAGGAAATAGAGTATGGTTTTAAACAGCTGTGCACTTGTGGAAAAATTGTGAATTTCCATATGCTATTATACAAACACAAAGCCAAATAATACAAATATATAGTAAGCCTGTTAAGGTATTAGGCAGGTCCAGTATATTGGTAAAAACTTAGGCCTGCCTTCTCTGAAATCCCTCCCTTACATGACAATATTTACGAAATGCAAAACCCAATATGAATAAACATGTTAGCCACCCAATCTAGCATGCAACTATCAAATTGACAAATAATATTCTTAGAAACAGGTGTAATATTAGTTGAAGCTGGATCATGGAAGAAAGAAAAATGCTTTCATAGTTTTACTATGAAGCACTAACTGATGATCAGTTAGCCATTTAGCCGGACTCTAAAAAACCATCATTTCTGAGATCTATGTTCTGTCATACTAGATTTCTTACTACCTTTGGAGGGGGCTACTCTTCTTTTTTGTCGATGGAGCCGCTTCCTGATACTATCCTATTGACCTATTCATATTATTTTGCCTTTTTCTTATTATTGCGGTCTATGATTGCCTCTATACATGGTTTAATGAGAAAGAGGACATGAATCATCAATGTGTACATGATGTGGACCTCAGAACTAAATGCCAAGGTTTGCTGGGTAATCACATCAAAGTAATTATCTCAACTCAGATCATTACCCATGGAAAGGATCCATGAATTAACAAATGTAAACTTTTTCTATCTTTTTGAGTAGATTGTGAGTCACCCTGCATAACCAACACTGATTTTTAACTGGTAACTAACTTGATGGTATATATCTCTCCCTTTTCTTTACTGTATTTTTACTTGTCGTTGATGCTACTATAATTAGTAAAATAAACGGGTGATAGTATTAGTAAAACATAAGTTATTGTTCTTCTAAATTTTTTTTACAGTTTATTCTTGATTGTTATAATGAGCATGATTGTTACTTTGTTAGTATGAGTTCGTGACCAGTTACTGATTAGAGTATAAATTATGAAAACTGATTTTGATATTGAATACATACTCGAAGTTAATCCTTCGAATAGTCATATAAATAATTTTACACGACATATTTCCTTTTTTGGGATGAGAATAATACATGTATTATGTAGCATAATGTTGCACATTTAATTAATGACCACTATTTCTGATTCATAAACTACTGTCTGTGAATGAACATGCCACCAAACTATGTACGGAACAGTACAAAACCATTATAAAATGGAACTGTAGCAGATCTTTGCTATGCTAACCTTGGAATTTGACATAATCTTGCTTAAGTATGCTTTTTTAGCGCGTTCTTGTTATATGGAGTACTTAATTAATATGAGGGGTTGGTGGTGGGGGTTGGATCTGACAAATGAGCAGCTTGCCAATGAATTATCTGCACAATTTGAAGTTTTGAGAAGGATCTGAAGTGCATTATATGTTATACTTAACGTGTACGGAATATTGATAGAGATGCTAAAAGCCTAAAACATTACTTTAAAAATAATTACTGTATACAGGCAAGAAAACTTGTTTTTTCAGTTCATATTATTGTTTCAGTACAATCCCTTTCTTGGTGGTCCATTTATGTTTTTTCTTTAGTCATCTTTTTAGTCTAGTAATCAGATCAAATCATTACTCTCTATTATTATTAAAAAGAAAATTCAAAAATATATTACAGCACTTTTCGAAAATCTGTTGTATCTTAAAAAGTCTGTTGGACATCCTGAGAATATTTCAGGAATAGTAGTAGGGTTAGTAGTGTTGCCAAAAAAAAAAGTGAGAAAATTATTTCAGAAATATTAGTAGGGTTAGAAGTGTTACAGTAGGGATGCAAATTGCAATAGAGACATTGAAATTATTTTATATCATCAATTACTCATTATTTTTGCCTAAGAAATACTCACTTAATGTGGCAAATGAAAAGTACTAGGTTATTTTACAATGAGATCTTAATTTTGAATGTTCTTATCCTCATGATATTGGCTATAAGGCCGCTTTTATCCAAATAAATAGAAAGATACAAGATAAGATAAAGCGGTAAAATATACGTGGTTTTATTCTTAACACGATAAGATATATGTCATCTTAGCTACTTACACCTAAGTGATTTTAGAGTGAGACTTATATATACTTTGTATATACAGCTGATTCGATCTAGTATATCGAAAACATAGGAAATTATGGTTTCCCTTGGCTTATAATTTATACGGACTGGCATTATACCAGTCTTCTGAGCTAGGCACCAAAATATATACTTCGTATATAATAAAAACAAAAACTCTTAGCTTTGGATCATATTATGATTCTGAAATTTAAGAATTGACAATAAAATTTTCTAGACCATACATTTGTTGTGCATGAATATAGGTGTATGTCCTTTACTGTAATGTTAATGTCTCATTAATTTAAAAATGCTAGCTTAAGTGAGTCACTGGACCCAAACCGTTGAAATATCCAAGTCTTTCTTTCTCTGTTTTTCTCTGTCTCACTCAATCCTCACAAGAAGCAATGTGTACTTGTCTAAGACCCGCCATTATCTACCCCAACCCGATTTCTTCTCTCCCTTTTTCTTTCTTTGGTATTCAACAATAATTCTCAGGTATGAAGAAAATTGGAAGTAGTAAGGAGAGGAGCTCTGAAAAGGCAATAAGACCTGAGGCTCTGTCTCGGCCCTCTGTTTCCGACACCGCCATTGTCTGTTCCAAGAGTCGTCAGAAATCAGGGAATCCTGTTAAGTATGCTGCAAAAGCCGTTGCCGGAGTTATTATTGATTGTTTTACGCCTCCAGAGGATGAAAATCCTTCTAACTATCGAAAACAGCGTAGTTTCCAGCAGTTAAAGTCATCTTCAGGTAATTCTGAACCTTTTCTTTTTTTGCTACTCACTAGTTTACTTACAGTAAGAGGGTCTTGATTAATTTAGCGAATTTGGAATCAATCTTTTGATTAATGAGTTAAGTTTTTATTTTTTTTACACCAATGGAGAAGACAGGAAAATTTACAGTGACATTGAAGATTAGTAGTTGATTCAATGTATCTCTTGATATTATAGTTGAAGATTATGTAGAAAATTCAAATTTTCTGTTCTGAACTCTAAACACTTAATATACTGGTATGGTAGAACTCATTCTCATAATATAAAAATGCTTGCTTTGGTATTTGACAGTGATTGTGTCAGATTCTGATCTATGAAGTTGCTTGATTTTCAGTTTCATCTGGTACGAGTGACAGTGAGAAGAAACATGGTTCAATTCAATCATTCCGTCTAAGTATGGAGGGTGACCTTGGAAATGACAAGTTTACCTTGTCACAAATATACAAGGCAACAAGGAATTTCTCCCCTTCCCTTAGGCTTGGTCAAGGAGGTTTTGGGACTGTGTATAGAGGAACACTGGATGATGGCACCCTTGTTGCTGTGAAACGTGCCAAAAGGGTATGCAGGAAGATCAGAATGTCATTTCGTTCAATCTATATCGTTGTAACTCATGTTCTTTGAGTCTGCATTTTTTTTCCTTGACATGTTTCTGTTTTGCCAGAACGATCATGGTAAACATTTGGGAACAGAATTCCAAACTGAGATCCAAACACTAGCTCAGGTGGACCATTTGAACTTGGTGAGGTGTTATGGATATCTGGAGGAGAATAATGAGAGAATCCTTGTTGTTGAGTATGTTCCTAACGGAACTCTCAGAGAACACTTGGACTGTAAGTCCTCTTTTCCACTTGAGCACTTTTCGTAAGAAAATTCAGAGCTCAATAGCGTATAATGCAATACTGAATTATTAATGCAGGTATGCGCGGTGAGGTTTTAAGTATGGCTACAAGACTTGACATTGCAATTGATGTTGCTCATGCTATTACTTATCTTCACATGTACACAGGTATAAATATCCCTACTGTTTTATTCTTAAAAAGAGGAAAAAGGAAGTATGATACGAGCAAGTATTTGTAGCTCTTGAGTATGAATATCTGGTTTACTTGATTAAAACTTTAAATTTGGTTGCAGATAATCCTATTATTCATAGGGATATCAAATCTTCAAACATTCTTCTGACAGAACGTTGTAGAGCAAAGGTGGCCGACTTTGGCTTTGCCCGGCTAGCAGCAGACAGAGACTCCGGTTGCACTCACGTGTCTACTCAAGTTAAAGGCACTGCTGGGTACTTAGACCCAGAATACCTTCAGACCTACCAACTCACTGAGAAGAGCGATGTATATTCCTTTGGTGTATTGTTGGTGGAACTGATGACCGGAAGGCGTCCTATTGAAAATAAACGCATGATGAAAGAGCGGATTACATCAAGATGGGTATGCCTTAATCTCCTCTGCTTGTTTTATTTTGGATTTCATGACTCTTAAGACTTCATTTAATAAGGAAAAATAAGTTCATTTACGTGTTTTGAATATTGGATGAGCTAAACTGCAAAAGTGTCATGCAATTGTTCAGTTTTGAAGCCCTCCCTACTAGTCCTTACCTAAGAAACTTTCAACTTTGTTTGTAGGGTTATATCACATTGGGTTTCCCTTGCTTTAGTTTTAAAAGAGGAGCAAAAATTTGCATTTTTTATAAAATTTACTCTGTTGATTGATAATGTGTGAGTGTAGGCCATAATGAAGTTCACAGAAGGAGATGCAAGATCAACGCTTGATCCGAAACTAGAAGCAACCACATCAAATATCACTGCATTAGAAAAGATTCTTGAACTGGCCTTAATATGTCTAGCTCCACAACGTAAGAATCGGCCAATTATGCTGAGATGCGCAGAGATACTCTGGAGCATACGCAAGGACTTCAGAGAGCTATCAGCTTCAGACGCCTGCTCTCTCTCTCCCAGCATGCGCAGAAGTGACTCAGTAGGAGAAGTCATACTTGCAACAATATGACAAGCTACTTTATTCTTAGAATTTTAAGCACATATTTTTGCCCCTGCAAATATTTTTGGTTGTTTATGAAAGATATGTACATCAGTGTATAAAACAGAAAAGATGAATTTCATAAACGAGCTGTATTGATACTTACACCATTTAAGTGTTAGTTACATGAGATTCAAAGGATAAAACCATTCTTTTTTCAACCTAGAAATGTACATGAGCAACTAGAGAAAGACAACTACCATTACAAAGAGAAAATCTTTGATTTTCCCTTGAATAAATACAGAGTTTCCATCCTTCAGTGTGATCAATGTACTATATCAATGATATTGTATTTAATCCCACATTATGTATAAGTGCACTCTATATAGTCTACCCACATTGATACTGAAGATCTATCTCAGAAACAGGTACGATAATGTAGAAATCTTTTCTCAGTAGAGACCTCTATTCCTTTTAATGTGCCACGTATCTACTATCTACATGAAAGATGGAGCATATCACCCAATCTGTTCAGCTCACTCATAGTCTTTCTAGTAATACCATAATTAACAGCTATACTCTAATCAGCTCCACGGGAACCTGACTCCTGTCGAGTTAATTGGTAGTTTTCAATTTGTGGTCTCCGGTTCTCAGTATTGGTTGCTCTAGGTGTAACCTTTGAGCAAAGAAAGAGAAAAGAAGATGTATATATGCTCACATGCCATAAACTGTAACCCGAAAAAAAAAAATCAGATCAGTTGCCTTCAAAAAGGGTTGAAATTACATTAGCCTTCTTAGTGACTCATATGGAGATTGATAGCATCATAAAGATTACCTATGCCAAATCCAATAATTCTGATAGTTTTCAAGGCTCCAGCTTACAGCAGCCATTGTCAGTGCAACAAAACCAGCCACCAAAAAACCCCAATGAAAACGCTTCAAGAGCATCTTGACAAAATTCTGAAGTGATGTTTTTATGCCGTGCCAACTGAAAAGAAAAAGGCATTAGATTGTACTAGTCAAATATTATATTGCATGACACAGCAAAAATGCTGTTCAACAATTGTATGTATATCCCAGTCCAACAATTGATCAATTTGCAACAATAGTTGTATAGTTATCACCTGTAAAATTCACTCAAACAAAATCCAGCAGGAAATGAAATTGATCTGAGTTTAGTGGATAGCTCAATGAGCCAACCAATAAACAAAAAAGTGGCCCCAATGGCAATTACCAGAACCAAGTTCGAAGACCTGCAGGGATCATCAATTCAGCACAGTTAGTGGGGGAAAAAACTTAAAAGTTCAAGTTTTGCATCAAACTGTACATTTACCTGGTCGCCCCAGTTATGGCCATTAAAGCTGTAACAATTGAAACAACAGCGTGGATAGTCCTTCTCGAAGTTTCAGTGATATCAGCCAAATACACAAATGTGTTCACCACCGCCATAAAAGACAGCCAAAAATCCATGAACTGCATATAGCATGAGGAAATAGTAGTAGTTTAAACAGTTAGGAATATAAAACTAAAAAACATGCATCTAATATGTGCATAACTGCAGGATCACACACGACTGATGCTAAAACCAACTAGACCAGATAGCAAAAGATTGGTACATAAAGACAAATTATACAGAGGGTAAGTCTTAGAATGCGACCGTATAATAAATAATTTATTGAGACTCTAAGAGCCTCCCTTGAAAAAGCAAGAAATCACCTTAATAATAGAAAGATTGATCCCAATAGGACAACAAAACCAAAGACTTATTCAGAAAGGATGGGATCAGTTACATGGAGATCATTTCTACCAACACTGACAAGACCGTTTAATTAGGCCCAAGAATTTATCTTATATGATCATTCACAAAGATCAAATGAGTGCCCCAATATCACAAGTTAATAAGTTATTGCAAAGCCGTCCCAGATATGCTTCATGTCAACATGAGAATTTGATACAAACTACACTAAATAGAGGATAAACAATACCTGTAACACACGAAATGTCAGTGCACACCAGGTACCCACATCACAAGCATGATAAAGTCCACTTGAAATTCCACTCGATGTATAAATAACCCACTCTGCATAAGCCTGCACCAAAAATTTTCCAGTGGATAAGGACCAGAGAGTCCCAGAGACCCAAACGACATCTAGCAAGACACTTGTACACAATGAAAATATGATGTAGAATACAACGGAAAGGTCTGCAACCACCTCTTGAAAAGGATCAGTTTATGTATCTTTAGATTTGCAGGTTCAAGTAAATAAATGTTTATCAAACTCGTTTTTTACCTTATTTCGAAGAGCCCAATATGCAGGAAGAACAGCAGCAACATTAGATGCAACAAGTGAAATTGACTGCCACATGTGCCCTGCATCACTTTTAGTTGCATAAATTAAAATTTTCCTTTGATGAGAGCTAAAATTTTTAAGGAGGAAGAGTATAAAGTATCATTGTGAGTTACTTTCATCACAGAAGAATTACAAGCAAGAATAAAGCTTTTTCCGACATGAAGTAAAAATCAAATCAGGCATCCAGTCACTAGTCAGCAAATTAGATCGATTATGACAAAAGGAACTACATAGTAGATACTGTCTCAACAAAATTACCCTATGTTCTATGCATGCTATATGTGGCTGATATGAAGGCCAATGCATATAGATCGAGACTAGATTCCCTTCTAATTTAACATCATGATTCATGAGCATGAAGAAAACCTTCAGCTTACATGTTTCATAAGACACAAGCAAACAAAATGTATATGTCAAGTAGTTGCACCAAAATGACAGCAGGTAAAGCATGTTATAATCAATAAACATACCTCGACGAGAAATAATTTCTGTACTGCAATCAATGCCCCCATGGGTCCGGTCACAAGCACAGTAGCTGAGGAGTGACATTATACAATAAATAGAATCAATGGTGAATAACATCATAATGAGAACCTAAATTAACTTTCATATATATAAGTAGAGATATTGAGTGGCTGAGCCAACAGAAATGGCAACTAAAACACTACACCTGTATACCGTCAAGCCACTTTCATCCACAAAATTTTGACACGCTCCATGAGGGGTAGAGCATTTCTTGGGACATCTTTCAAGAGAAACAGAAATCATAGTCTTCTCTAAGGATGGACTATTAATGGAATTTAGACGCTTTAAGCCAAAAGTCCAGGTTCCTTCCCTAGCATATAAGACATAGAAATCGACCAACTCTTTGCTAGAATTATATAGAAGGAAAAACATAGAATCATCGCTGCTGTTAATATGGTTTATGTAGTAAAAATCCCATATATCAGCAGATGGAAGCCCCCCATATCTCACATAAATTTCATAACCAGCTTTCTCTTCTGATGTTAGTCTGAAGTGCAAATTTAATCCAGCTGCACCAAGAGGAATGTCAAGAACAAAGTATGTCCAAGTGATATTTCCCAGTGTTGAATTACTGATAAGGGGTGCAAGAGGAAAGTTGGCTGAATTAGAAGACGCGATACCATTCAGGGGTACATAATAAGATTCAAAGGGAACGGATGGATTCTTCCTCAGAACTGTCTGCAGCAAACCCAAATTTGATGCATCAATAAGTTATTCTTTCATGTGAGCTTGCTTACATAAGTCAGCAGGAGAAGTAACCAAAAAAAAAGCTCAGAGCCACAGTATGAAACAAGTATGAGACAGTAGCTAAATAAAGAGAATATGCAACTATAATGACTATATACACAACATCTGTATAATATATATATATATATATATATATATAAAATTAAAAAAATTTTAAAAAAAAGGTGTCCTTTGAAGCAAAGCACTGCTACTGAAATTAAAATAGCATACCTCATTATAAGAGGACATGCAATTACAATAATATTAATTCCATCTATGTGATTAAAACACCAGCTATGAAGTGGGAATAGCAAGAATACAACCAGTTAAGAGTCATATGACTGTTTACAACAGTTGTGAGAGAAATTTTTCCCATCTCAGCCTGTTGTCTCCTAACTTGGACTACTGTTGACACAAATAGCTTTTACACACTAGCACATTTGTTAACCTCACTCTCACAAAGAAAGCATATACTACTAAAGGATAGAATATTCACATATAACCAATAGAGCATACTGCACAGAAATGATCAAACATAATCTAACCTGAAGCGTGTAAATATCTGAAGTACAGTTGAATCCAGCTTTTCCCAAAGGACATTCAGACACCTCCCATGATAGGGAATAGCAAACTCTCGTGCCACTCTCTTGAACCGCATCTAATCCATTAGTCAGATTAATAAGGGCAATAGTGATGAACCAGCGACCTACCTTTGGTGATGGGACAATTAAAGAGCCTTTACTAATGTCACCAGAGAAATCATGCATGGTAGCAAGAGCAATAGTGCCATAGCGAGCATAACACATAATAGCAACTTTCCCAGCTTTATCTGCATTGTTGAATGATGATGTTCTATTTAATTTGACGACTGTGGCTGAAATGGTTAGGCTCTCTACCATTCCAATTATTTCCAAGGAGTAGACTCTGGTTTCATTATCCCCAAGGCAAGAATTTCCAACAGGATCTCTACAGGAAACCACATCTTTTGTAGTCCCATCATTTAAGTCAGCAGCAGATACATTTGGTATAGCATAATCAGGATATGCTTGAGAGCATGAAAGTGCTTTGATACTCTGGTTGCAGAACTGGCCCCACAAGTTTGATGCTATACATCCTTCCACACTCACATTGGCAGAAAAGGAATATGAACTTCCTCTACTAATCTGCACAGCACATCCCAAACCAGAGAATTACCAATAGATTTCCAGGAGTTTTTGTTTCATATATTATTAATTGCAATGAGCACAATATCACTTAAGAAGACATAAACAGAAAACTATGACACTGTCATTGGGACAACATTCTCGAGCAATGGTTGCATAATTTGAGATTTTGAAATACACAGGTCTCCATAGTACATTTTACAGGCGAACCATGTATCGTATGTAGTTAAGTATAAAATCCACATTTTCTATCCATCTCCAGAATCCAGTCTTCATTGCTATTAAACATAATCTAATTTCACTATTTCAGCAGTGATTCTAATCTGTATTAATAATGTTAAGGAGAACTATGTAAGCTAAGCTTCTGCTATGTGCTCATATCCTATTCCCAAAGGCAAGTCCTTTTTCAACTGGCAGGATTGCAATCTGCCACTGAAATCAAGCATGTTTCGCCATGCCAAAATCAGCTGAAATAAAGACGATCTGGATCCATCCCCCTCTCCCCACCCACACACATAGCAAACTAATACATATTGTTAACCCAATAAGTTTTACAATGATATTTTACGTTTTAACCTAAAAAGATACAGCATGCAAGAATGAACGAATCACATCTATAATTAGTCCAAAATCAGTAATGTCCAACAGTTAAAACAAGACCTAAAAGAAAGCAGTGAAAAAAGAAAAAAAAAAAAAAAAACTCCAGCAATAGCGTAGGATAAATTAAACAAGGTTTAGAGCACAAATGATGTATAGTTTACCATCTTTGATTGTGTCCTCATAGCTCCAACACCATTGAAAAGGCCAACATACCAGACACCAGGGGTTATCTGCAAAAATCACTTGAAAGTCAGACCATTGAAGAAATATATATTTCAATGTCACAAGGCGGCTACCAATTTACATCAGCACTAAAAATATTAGGGACCTGTTCATTTGTCCAATTCAAAATTATCCTCTTTTCCAAAGGGTAGCAAAGCTCAACATTTTGTACACTTTCAATGAGTCCAACTGATCCATTAGAAAGTGATCCTAAAACTGCACCATTAAAAGATCACACTTTTCAAAAGGATGAAGAAAATGATATATGTTAGCTCAAAACAAAAGCATAAATAGCTCATTTATGACCGAAATATAAAATAAGAAATCAAAAAACAGACAATAAAGACTATCACCTAAATGATTCAAAGCCTTTTTTGAGGAATCGGGTAGAGGGGGACTTCCAGATCTGAAGCAAATGAGTGGCAGCGTGCTTTTGGAAATTTTTTCCACACTTCCATGACCCTGGTACAAAATTTAAGTCAAAGAAATGTAAAATATAGTGCACAATCCAAATTGACCAACTGAATTCCACGAAATAATAACCCTACCAAAGGCTAATTGCTTGCTCATTTTGAGCTCTTGATGATGAGCATATGAGGAGACAAATGGCCTCATATACCTACTCACTCATACTGTCATAGTTAGAAGTTTATGCTAGGTAATGTGCCTACCTATAGAAGTGGCATTAAAATTTTCAAATTTAATAAATTAAAGGATCATTTTTTTTTTTGACAGCAAAAAGGATAAATTCTTTATGACAGTAATCTGAAGCAAAATTTCCAAAGGGTATCCCCTAAGAGACGAGAATGCGAGCTTGCGTCAGAGCAGACTTACTAATCGTACTTACAAGGTTGACATCTGACTCTAGTCCTATAGACACTGAAGAGAACCATGGCGGCAAATCAACTGCAAGAACGATTACAATTCAATTACTGAATATTAGTCTATTAGATGCTTACTTCTACAATATAATCCACAAATTAATGAACTCTACTAATACTGTAGAAAATAATTTCTTCAACAAACTGAGAGATCATTTAAGCATAAAAAATAATCAAGAACCATAATAACCTCAGCAAAAATCTCTAAATACAGAAAGCTGATAACAATTAACAATAAAGTTTTTGATTTAAATTACAATCCCAACACTTTAAATTATAAAATCATCGTTCCCTTAAAAATTATAAATTTCTACCTAACAATCAATACTAAAAAGAATACTAAAAAGAATACTTTACAAAATACACAACACTCAACAGAAATAATAACTTAACCAATAATTAAACATGAAATATTACAGAACAAACAGCACCCAATAAAGAAATGACAACTATAATGGCTCTAAATTCACACAATCAATAATTAAACAACCAAATTGCATGAAAAAATTAAAACTTTAAAAAGGGTATCCAAAAATCAGAAGAACTAACCTCTAATATAACGCCATTCATAAGGTTTAAGCTTAGTTTGTGGGTAATTAAAGCTGGAAATAGTGAAAGAATTGTGCGGAATTTGGTCCGCAGATGAATAATCAAAGAAACCCAGAAAAAATACAAAACATAAATTCAGAAAATAATGAATTTTCTCCATTTTTCATTGAACTCTGCTCTACAATCAAAAGGGTTTGGGGGAGATTTGTATAAGGGCATTTAGTGAGCTTGTTGCTCATCAATTAATGAAATAAATAAAGTGTGATCGATGTTAATTTGTTGAGAGTAAAATAAAGCACTTTTTCTTATTATTTAACTTTAAATTTTTGTGAGTTGGTTGAATTTTCTATGGGAAAAAAGGAGACCAAAATAAGACGACGAAGAAATGAGGTGGGTTGACCCGGTTTTTCTATTGTTGACGGCTTCGCGCTGGAGAAGGTGACATCATTTTGAGGTTTTTATTTATTTATTTATTTATTTATTTATTTATTTTGAGCAGTTTGTAGTAACATTATTTGAGTTTGGAGATGATGAAAAAAGTGGTGTTTTATGGCAGTAATTCCAAAATTATGAATTTTTTCAATATTTACCCTAGAAAATTGTAACAATAAACCTTTAATTTTTGCAAAAACTAAAGTAAAAACTAAAGCTTCGTGGTAGTTTTCTGTTTTTTATTTTTCAAAATCATATGATACATGTCATATAATGAATTAAAAAATAGTCAAACTTATTAATACCATGATATTTTTAATAACTAACAAAAGAAAAAAGAGGGTGTTAAATACCGCCATCCAAAATGATCAAAACCGCCAACATTTAGTGTGAATTGACAGCCATACCCTTATTACGTCACCACTATCTTCCCTCTTGTCACCAATCATTAACACCTTGACACCACCACCCCAATTGACGACTAACACCACCACCACACTGATCGGCGACGATGACCACCACCACAACCACCCTGACCGGCGACCCACCACATCCCCCTCAAAGATGACCCACCACCTTCCCTCTTTGGTGGAAAGGTGGTGGTTTTTTTTTTTCTGACAACCGTACCAACCGAAGCTCAAAACCGGTTACCGGACACGATAACCGTTTTTGGGCTCCGGTTACCATGGAATCGTTTAAGGTGCAGGGTAACCTCCATGATAACCGGAGCCCAAAACCGGTTACCATGTGTGGTAACCGGAGCCCAAAACCGGTTACCGTGCGCGATAACCGAAGCCCAAAACCGGTTACCATGCGCGATAACCGGTTTTGGGCTCTAGTTACTGCGGTTTTTTGAAATAAAAAAAAAATATATATTAAACTACCACCTTCTCGTCGGCGAGGGAAGGTCATGGGTCGTCATAGAGGAGGGTATGGTGGGTCGTCGATTAGGGTGGTGGTGATCATCGCCGATCGGAAGGGGTTGTGGGTCGCCGAGAGGATAAGGGGTGGTGAAGTAATAAGGGTACGATTGTCCATTCACATCGAATGTTGACGGTAGTGATCATTTTTGTTGGCGGTGTTTAGCAATTCACAAGAAAAATGGAAACACCTTTTTCTTGTTTCCTATTTTTTGTTTTTTGTTTTAAAAAAACTAAAAATTGAAAAGAAAAAACGATGTTAAACAAGCCCTAAAGTACTAAGTGATAGGTTAAAAAACATTAGGTTAATTTGAGAGATACAACAAGATTTTGATTGTGATACAAAATGTATTTGGGTAGAACCATTGGCAAAACTCAACTAACTCATCAAGTCATCCTTATAAATTTGACTTATTTGACAAATAATAAATTTAGATAGTATAATTCAATAAAGTTTAATTTAAGTTTTGACATAATCACATTTTATTTTATTTTTTGAACGGGACATTATCACATATTTGACAATTTCTTGAACTCGGAAAATCTTTTTTTTTTTTTTTTTTTTTTTTGTGACAAAGAATTTTTGTAATTTCTTATAAATGAGTTTTTGTAATTCAGGATGGAGGAAAAGTCAAAAAATGGTTAGAAAGAAAAAAAAAATGTGTCTACTCTCCTCAAGTTTGAACCAACTAACCAAATTATGTCAAATAGAGCAAACTCTTGTTGGGAAAAAAGATAATTTGATATGTGGTTCTCATAATCTCATAATGATGAGAACAAAATTTTGACATAAATTTATGTTTTACTCCATTATACGGAGTAAATTGTAAAGAGGTCCAAAAAAATATAGAAAAGGGATTGTCACTTTCAATTAATTCTTTTATTTTACTGCAAGAAACTGAGAAATATCAATACGAACCTTTAAAAATTTCATCTTTGTCTATGCTCAAAGGTATGACACTGAACAACATTACACTGGTGACAATGTGACATGGTATAAGGTGGAACAACATCATGAATTATATATGACTCGAGTAACATTTTGAAATGCCAAGATTCGAACTAATTTGAAACCGAAAACAGAGCATAGCATAAGATCAAGCAAATTCAAACAAGCAACCTCGAAACAAGTTTACAACCACAACCCGTAAATCACTAAGAAAAACCCTAATTCTAAGAACTTCTACGTGAACCATAATTTACTCCTGAAGTATGCACATGAGTTAAAGCTAAGACTAAGTTATTCACTTATTCTCAGTATTTAATCCTTCAGTAAACTCAAACCTATAATGAATATACAAGTGTACGCATTTTTATACCATAGAAAGGAGATGATATATACTATGTGCATGGCATCATCATGCATTGTGTATAATAGAAAAGCTGGTGGTACGAGTAGTCGAGTATGAACATCTAATAGCATCGAACTCACTTCAGCGCACTGCATTCAGATGTCAGATTCGTCAGCTACAGCTAAATATAAAGAACATACAATATCTGTAGATACTACCAATCTCATCAACCAGTCCAGCCAATGAATATGTTCATTAAAGTTTGCATGTCGCAATCTAAGGATAAACATGGTACTCTGCCTCTGATTTTACAAAACAAGTTTCATACAAAAACTAGAACACATATCTTTCTTTTCATATTGAAAATTTAGGAAGAAATGGAGATATTATGGTAAGAAAAGTAAAATCATGCACATTGTCATGAACATTTTATACAAACAACATACATACTTCGAATTTAATATCATTAACGTCACCTCCAATCAGACATGCGTACTTAAAATATTCTCTTATTCTTCCAATAATGTGGGGTAGGAAATTTAGCAATTGCAACTTGCAACAAAATATACGTGTGACAAGAGGAAGAGATTTCACTTCTATATCACCAAGGCATAATCCTGTCCACCGAGCATTGCCTAGACCCCAATGATGCATAATGGGGGCCAATTGATGTAAAGGGAAAATCATTCCAAAAAAAACTCAAACCCGGATGTAGAGAAAAGGATACCTCAAATAAAGATATCAGAGCCCATAAATTAGCACTATTTAAAAATCCCCCCCTCCCTATAAAATTGGTGCATATATATGTCACATTGTCAAAACTCAAAACCATCATAGAAAAATAAGGGATAAGACATGGAATAAGACAATGTTACTTCAACGGAATTTATTGAAAAGTTAAAAGAGAAGACAATCATAAGCCCCACCAAAGCAAAAGCCAACACCTAAACTTATCCATCTCCAACACCTTAAGGACAACATATTCTGCCATCTAAATTCGTTTTCCCTCCTTATTCTCGAACAAAGAATTATCAACTTACAGCAAAAGCAACCACTTGAAAGAAGATTTAGGAAGAGGTGGTTACTCATATTCAATTAAGTGGGTTTGTTTTTATTATTTAAAATATCACAAGTGAGCACACTATTAAATCACAGAGATTATTACAAATGTAGAAGTTAGTCAGACTCAGAATCATTACTCCAAAGGATCCAAAATTAGAACAAGGGACAACTTTTGTCAGCAAAATGTGAAATTCGCTAGTAATAAAGTGGTCTAATTAAATATCGAAATTTTTTCTTCTTACTGATCAGGTAAACTATTCCACTCCATTTCTTCCCTTTCCCTACCCACTACTCCACTCTTCTCCCATGTGCACTATGCATTAAGCCTTCCAAGGCTGTTTCGTACAGGAGCAATACTTGACCATACTATATTTAAGAACAATGCGATTCGAACAATTATGAAACCGACAACATGATAAGCAACAAAAGTTCTAAATCAAGATAAGAGAGGAACTCACTTATACAAGTAGGCTGCTATTCCCAAAATTATACACAAGAGTATGATGTCGAGGCAGAAGTTGCGACTGGACCTCAGCTGATGATGATCATAAACAGATAAATAAATAAATACATAATTATCGAAAGTATACTTACTATTCATCAAATTTACGGATGACACGAGACATAGTTTAACTTCTAGAACGACTGAAGTACTGAACCCACCAAACATGCCCACAATAGGCAGCCAACATACCTGGGTCAGAGTGTCCTTGAGTCTCACATTGGTATTTTTGAGGTCAGATGTTGCTCTGTCAGCCTAGAATAAAGCCAAAAACAGGACCATAATTAATACAAAGTATAACATTGAGAAACATGAGCAAAGCAAAAGAACATAGAAGTCCAAACATCTATATACTGCAACAGTAATTGAAAATGAGATCATAATTATAGCAAGAAGCGATGTGCAACAGGCTAAGATATTAGATTATTAGAGAACACATAGCATAACTACACAAGGCACGTATGATGTTATAATTCACCATTCACTGCATCAACTGGATACTAACTATCACGTTAATTTTTTATTTTTTTTTTAAGACTAGGTCAGTGGTAAACCTAATAAAGAACATCAGAATACAAGAAACTATTCTGATTCAAAAGAATTGGGATAGAATGAAGTCTGAAGGCATCAAACATTTACCTTCTTATCCATTTCATCCATAAGTGGCTCTTGTCTATCCATTTCCTGCACATTACATAACTCAATTTACTTCTAGTTTCTGATTATTTTAAAGGTCTCAACGAATTATATCGCCAGCAAACCTCATTCATAGCTTGGGCCATATCTTTCAGAGTGTCCAGTCCTTCAGCAATATAATCTAAACCTTCATCCTGTAAAAACTAGAAAAGTTATCAAACAAAGAATCTGTGGATACGCATACATTATCCAAATCATCAGGAAAGTCATAACTACAACCACATAAGATTTACAAACTGTAATACTGTATTGAAAAATAGTGATCCACAAGAAATATTTCAATATTTCATCCTACCATTAGCACAGCACTGTAACTATAATCTACAATTCGAGCTATCTATCAGAAACATATCTAGACAGCCAGTCTACAACCCTGGATTAATAACACATCTATTTGGAGAACATAATCCCCCCCCCCCTCCTCTCAACCCACACAAACATATTTCTTACTGACCTCGTTCCCCCCATGGGACCCCATCATATCACATCAGTTCCAAATAATATCATTGGCTCCCTAAACAAACAAAAGAATCTAACACATAAGAGCACAAGTTTGGAAGCGGATACTTGAATCATCAAGAGTGGGGGGAATGCGATGGTATCTTTAATAAAGATCAGCAGAAGGTAAGACTTGCCTGCTTCATTTTCCGCATTTCATACTCCTGCTGAAACTTAGAAGGCTCCTCACTTTGTTCAAAATACCCAGCACGAGTCCAAGCCTCTACACCAATTTAGCAAAAGCGTCAGCACAATCATAACACTGGAAATATCTACTGTTATAATTTAAGTGTCGTATCACACCATTTCTATCTATAAAGTTAAAGCTTACAAACTTGAAAAAGAAACAAAACCGTATAACTATTATAGGGGCACCCTGGAAGTTATAATTCCCGATCATAAAGGAAACAACCCCCGTAGTAATCTTTAGCAAAACAGCTTCAGCTACATACATGATTAGATGACTACCTGAATGAGTGTCTATTTTAATAGCTGTCATTGAAGTCGAAGCAGTCCATCCACCAGTTTGCTTGGGTACAACTTGAGTGCCATCCGGTATTGACTCAATCCTCTCTTTCAGAGCAGACACTAAATCATTACGAGCTTCAAGCTCCTCCCTCGAAAGTCCTTTCACCTATAAATCATCATCTAAACTAATGAAAAAAAAAACAAACTAACACCACATAAGTAAAAAAAAAAATAGCAACCACCCCACTGCTTCATCAATTCCAAAATACTCTCTTATATTGCCTTTTCTTTTATATTTTCAACAAGTTCCATACTAAGATCTACTACAAGTCTACAACTCTACAAGTATACTCATTTTACATGACCAAAATAATAAGCCATGTTACTCGCACAAAATAGCCAAGTTAGACACTTGGACACACATTATGTCGGACACAAGTACCTGACTCGGAGTAACAATAAACAAAAAAAACTCGTAATTCAATCGTGAAAAGTATTGCAACAACCTTAAATTGTTTAAAACAAGTTGTCACTCACAAATCACAATTACCCACTACTTACAAAATAATCTGAACCAACTTGAGTCTTAGTAATTTTTATAATCTTGTGGTAAATATCAGTAAACTCAAACCAAACCTTATGCTACAATAATTCGATCAATTTACAACAGATCATCCGTTTGATTAACTGAAAAAATTAAACTTTTTCTGTAATTTGATACATAGTTTCTAAAAAAGGTTTAATTTCCCGAAAGTTTGTATCTTTGTATAATTCCTTCAATTTAATTTTTGGCCCTTTCTTAGTACAACTAATTATCTTTAAACCATATCAAAAACAAATCAATAATACAAACAAAACAAATCAATCATGAAAAAAAATAATAATAAAATAACAGAGGAAGAAGGAAATGATTGCGGAATTCATGGGTAGTCAAAATTAGGTCAAAGGAGAGAGAAAACAAACCTTTTTATAAGCTAACTTGTGTAATTTGGGAAGTTCCTCAAGCAAACGAGCCTTAATCCGTCTAACTTCGGCAAAAAGAGCGACAGCAGAAGCCCTATTTTTCTCGGAAGAAGCGGCGTCGGATTTTCCGACGGCAGTGTCGATATTTGACTGAAATTCGGAGTAAAAACGAGCGAAAGCATCTTCGCCGGAAACATCGAATTCGCGGCGTTTGTCGACGTCGTACTTGTCGTACTTGTTGCAAATGGCGTCTACTCTTGTTATTATGTCTACTAAACTCATTTTAATTGGGATTTTGAAGAGAGAGAATTTGGAGAAATGAAAGAAACAAATGTTTTAAGGAATTTATGTAAGAATAAAAAAATGTAAATAAATTAGGAGTTAGTAATAAATAGTTTTGATTAGTGCAAAGTTTAACAAGTGTCGGGGTTAGGGACAGTTTTGTTGTGTTGATGATGATACTCCATACACTCCAATACTCCATCATACTATTGATACTATATTACTATTGTATGTTGTCTTTTTAACTTGGGTTAGTTGGTATGGATGTGATTGAAAAAGTCCTTGATATTCTAAATAATAATGGTGATGTAGGTTCTATTAAAAAAACTCATATTGTTTTAATTTCGAAAAAAAGAAAGAGTGTGAGTCTCTTGTTGATTTTAGACCTATTAGTTTGTGTAATGATATGTATAAGATAGTCACCAAAGTTCTAGCTAATAGATTGAAGCTAGTTCTTCCTTATATTATTCATGAGTCGCAGAGTGGTTTTGTCCCTGGGAGGTTAATCACTGATAATGTGCTGGTTGCGTATGAATGCTTTCATTATTCGAGGAAGAAAAAAACAGGAAAAAAAGGTTTTTTAGGTCTCAAACTTGATATGAGCAAGGCCTATGACAGGGTTGAATGGGTGTTTTTGGAGAAAATGATCGATGTTGAAATTGGGGTTGCCAGATAATTTTGTTCGGTTGATTATGAATTATGTGAGTTCTGCAGAGTTCGATATTCTAGTGAATGGACAGCCGTCAAGATGTTTTAAGCCTAGTAGGGGGCTCAGACAAGGTGACCCTCTATCACCTTTCCTTTTCATCATGTGTGCGAAAGGTTTGTCGACTCTCCTTCGAGATGCCGAGAGTAAGCAGTTGATCCATGGTAAGATTGGTAGGCATGTCAACCCCATTACTCACTTATTTTTTGCGGATGATAGTCTTTTATTTGTGAGAGCGACAGAAGAGGAAGTGGATAATGTGCTTAATATTCTTTCTACATATGAAGTGGCTTCGGGGCAGAAACTTAATATGGACAAGTCGGAAGTGTCTTTTAGCCGAAACATGGAGCAAGAACGGAAAAATATGCTTCAGATGAAGTTATCTTTTAAGGTTGTCTAAGGACATGACAAGTATCTTGGGTTACCGACTTATATTGGTAGTTCAAAGAAGCAAGTGTTCCAAAATACTCAGGATCGTGTCTGGAAAAAACTAAAAGGGTGGAAAGAGCATTTTCTTTCACAAGCAGGTAGGGAAGTGCTAATTAAATCAATTGCACAGGCTATTCCAACATATGCTATGCAATGTTTCCTCATTCCGATGAGCATTTTGAATGCAATTGAAAAATTGTATCGACAATTTTTTTGGGGGCAAAAGGCGGAAGAAAGGAAAATGTGTTGGATTGCATGGGAAAAGTTGTATATTTTCAAGAAGGAAGGGGGTCTTGGCTTTCGAAACATGAAGAATTTTAACAAGGCTCTCTTAGCTAAGCAAGCATGGCGGATTATTTCTAATGAAAACTCTTTTGCGGCAAGGGTGTTGAAAGGAAAGTATTTTCCCCATTCTGATTTTTTCAACGCCAAGGTATCTCCTAATTCCAGCTATACGTGGAGATCAATCTTGGGTGCTAGGGATTTACTTGAGAAGGGTGTTACAAAATCTGTCGGCAATGGAGCCTCAGTCCGTATTTGGTATGACCCGTGGGTGCCAAATCTTCCTGCTTTTAAGGTAATTTCGACCCAACCCCCGAGTGTTGATGTGCCTTATTATGTTCGTGACCTATGGGTTGATAACTCATGGAATTATCAGTTGCTCCTTGATCATTTCAATGCTGTGGAGATGCAGGAAATATGTAATTTGCCAATCCCTATTCATGCTAGAGCCGACTCATGGATGTGGCATTACACTAAAGACGGACAATACTCTGTGAGAAGTGCATATAATCTGATCACTCTGGAACAGAAAAATGAGAAGCCTTCCACTTCGGCTTCAAATTGCAGTTTCGACTGGAATGTGGTGTGGAATGCTGAGTTGCCACCCAAGATTAAGAATTTTGCGTGGAGGGCTGTGAAAGGGGCAGTTGGTGCTCGTGAAACACTGGTGAGAAGAGGTATGCAGCTTGATCCAATTTGTCCTGTGTGTGGGGAAGAAAGTGAGAGTGTGCTGCATATGCTTGCTTTTTGTAAAGAGGCGAGGCTTCTTTGGTACTTGTCCTCGCTGCGACTGGAGGTTGGTAATTTTGTTGGGGATACGTTTGGTGATTGGTGTGTGTCTGTGCGTGAGAAACATAAAGACTCGCTATGGTGGAATGTCTTTTGGAGCTTAGTATGGGGAATTTGGCTTAGGAGGAACGCATGGTGTTTTGATGGATGGAAAAAGGAAGGTAATGAGGTAATTCGTAAGGCTGTTGGCTTGATTGGGGACTTTGAAAGTGCTCAAGGAACCTGTTGGTGAATGTTGCTCAACCGAGACAGAATGTCAAGTGGTGCGCACCAATGCAAGGGGTGATCAAGATCAACTCTGATGCTTCCGTCCCAAAGTCGAGCAATGTGGGATTGGGGGGAATTATGCGTGATGCTTTGGGTGAAGTTGTGGCTGCTATGTGCTTGCGGGTAGATGGTCAGTTTGGGGCTGATATTGCTGAAGCTCTTGCGATGAGACATGCTCTATGTATTGCTATAGAGTCGGGGTTTCGCAGAGTATGTGTGGAGACTGATTGCCTCAAACTTCATAGCTATGTCTCGAAAGGGAATGCTCCTCCTACAGAATTTGGCTCGATTGTTCACGACATTCTGCACATTGCCAAAGGCTGCCAGTCTTGCTCTTTCACTTTTGTAAAAAGAAGTGGTAACCGAGTAGCTCATGAACTAGCTAAATTGGCTCTTTCTTTTGATAGTCTTAGAGTTTGGCTTGAAGAAGTTCCTGGTTGCATTGCTGAATTTGTATTGGCTGACTTAAGCCCATTGAGTAATTAATAAAATTTCAGCCCTGTTCTCGTCAAAAAAAAAAAAAAAAAAAAAAACAAAACAAAACAAAACTTGGGTTAGTTGGGTAGTGGTTACGTAACAGCGTAGTGCCTTATAAGAGATTAAGCGGTTAAAATTTAAATCACTTAAATATTGCTCATAGTTTCACATGTATTGAAACCTAGAATGTTAAACATTATAGATTATACTGTCCAAAAAAAAAAAAAAAAAAAACATTATAGATTTATTAAATTGAAATTCTATTTTTAGCATGGTCATGTCCAAGCGTTACGATGTTGCTGATATTAGATTCAATGCTTACTTGTGAGTCTTCTAGATTTATGTGGTAAATTAAAGGGCATGTGCAAAGATTTCTACATCTATAACCTATATACGTAGTATAAATATGATGAGGTTTTGTTAAAAAGCATAAACAATTACAAATAAAGCGTAATACAATATAAATATGTATAGACACAAGCTATGAATTGTTCATATATATAATAGGTTCAGATATACATAATTTTTTTTTTTCTTCTTATAATCTATTCTATACATTTAACAGTATCACATTACAATTTACAGTCAAGTGCTTTGCTTGTTGACCAACTCTTTATCCATCAGAATCATAAAGGATTTAAATAGTCTTGATTCTCGTAGTTATTATGCTCACACTTTACAATTTTCAAGAGTAAATTAAATGCTTATATGTAGCCCTTAGGGCTATGTATATCATTTTCCTTATATTTAAAATCAATTTTCATAACATGTTTAAATATAGATCGACCACTGCTTTTAATACTAGGAAATTATTGTCACTAATTAATGACGATTAACCATCTCGATTCTCATAACTTAACTTATTGCTTATTTTAAGAAATTTATATCACACCATCTGGACAATTATTGCATCATTGTCTCTTCATTTAGACAATTTTTTTAATATAATTTTAATTACACGCGAGTAGTATTGTGTAAAGAATATGGAGTAATA
This sequence comes from Chenopodium quinoa, assembly GCF_001683475.1. Classification (NCBI taxonomy): domain Eukaryota; kingdom Viridiplantae; phylum Streptophyta; class Magnoliopsida; order Caryophyllales; family Amaranthaceae; genus Chenopodium; species Chenopodium quinoa. The sequence goes on from NW_018745454.1 coordinate 2,624,190, forward strand.
ATAAAAGTATATCTTAAAGGATCGAATTTATTGTTGAAGTTACCACAACATATCAATCTAAAGAAAAACATCCCAACATACATGATATTGATTAAATTACCTATAAGTCTGTGACTTAAAAATTAAAAAAAAAAAAGTTACAAACTTGCTTCTGCTACTCTCATGTAGGTTGTGGTAGTCCAACTATTTTGAATGAGTTCATCTCAGTTTTCGTTGTCATCGTCATCGCTAATGCAAATGAGTCCATCTATATTGTCGTTGTCATCGTCATCATCATCGCTAATGTTGATGGCTTGTTTATCAACCAGCACCGAAGCATCCTCATTCTTTTTATTCTCATGATGTATAACAACATCACTTTCGATTATGATACCTGTCTTTGCTTTACCATTGTGACTTCTGCTACCATCATCATCAGTAGGCTTGACCATACCTCTCTCTTTGGCCCAATTCGGGCCGAACATAGTATAGTAATAATAGTCAGAATATTTATTATTCTTAGCAGCACTTGTAGTATCCAACGTCTTCCCTCGAGTCTCATACCTATGCTTCTTCAAGGAAGAGGGGACATTTGATGGTAATGGTGGCGTCGAATTTGCTCCCAATGATGGCCTCGGAGAGGAATCGGTGGGTGGTGTCGAAATTGCTCCCAATGATGGCCCTTCAAAGGGTTGTTTTTCATCCTCTTGATGTTGTTCGATTGATGGTGGTGGAGTAGGCGATAGTGGCTTCCCTATGTATTCAAAAACTAGTTCCATCCGCGACTCTAGAATTCGATTACTATTTATATAACAATCAAATACCAAAATGGAAAAGAAAGTTATTAATTCAATTTTATTACAAACATGTTAAGCAAAAAAGTAGGATAAAAATTAAGAAAAATACGAGTTTTGAACACAAGAGATAGATTAAGATCTAAGAAACAAAAATACCTGTCTGAAATAGGAGATGGATTGGTCGAGCTTCTACCTTCAAACAACTATAATCGATGTCGATCGTAAAAATTAAAAAAAAAAAAAAAAGTCCCAACATTTAGAAAACAAAAAACTCCGAGTAGAAACATAACATTATAGAGCAAAAAAATGAAGTCAACATGAAGCTAATTACAAATTTTACATATGATAAGGTTAAAATGAGTAATGATTCACTAAGAACCCTAGGTAGGGGTTGTTTGCAGTGCGGTTTTGATCCTAAATCGAACCAAATCACAAAATCGCTGTTTATATTCTTTTCAAACCGCACTTATAACCAAACCACATCGCAAAAATGCGATTTGGTCTGGTGCGATTTGCGGTGTAGCCACATTTTTTTTAAAAAAAAAGACTATTTTAGAACGTTTAATTATCTAATAGTAAAAAAATGCATCATATTTTTAAGCTATCATATATATATTTTTTAATTGAAATAGTAAAAAATTGGTATTATGGTTTGCGGTTTGACGATCTATACCGCAAACCACTTCAAAGTGCGGTTTGCGGTGCGGTTTGGTCTAAATTGTTTTGGAAACGGCACCAACGAAATGCAAAAGTGCGGTTTGGTCTAAATTGTTTTGGAAACGGCACCAACGAAATGCAAAAGTGCGGTTTGGTCATTTTTCAAAATCGCGCCACAATTTCCAAATTGCACCAAACCGTATAATTGCGGTTTGATGCGGTCTAGACCGCACTCTAAACAGCCCTAACCCTAGGAATTTTGGATGAAAGCAGAAAAATGAGCGATTTAAAAAAACCCTAATTTATCACAAGAATTATCAAAAAAATGATAGCAAAACTTAGAGAAAACGTGAGATTTCATGATAAATAAATAAACAAAAAATGGAATAAATAGATATGAGTTGAAATGAAATTACCTGGGAAACGAAGGCATCATCATCCCAACGAGATTGATTAAACTTACAAAGTAAAAATGAAGCTCTTAATGGAGTTCCTTCAGGAACCACCCTCCTTGCGTGTTTTCTTATTCTCATGATTTGGTGCTTATTTTTTAAGGTTTTTGATTGAAAATGAAGAAAGAAATGAAGAAATTTGGTGTTAGAGTTTTCTTGTGTTCTGCAAAATTGTTTTTGCAGAAATTACTCTCCTTTTACATATTGTAACATAGGTGTGTATTTATAGTCAGTTTTTATAAAAATAATTAAATAAATTTTTTAAAAAATTAAAAAGGGCATTTTTTTTATCCTATTAATCCATAACAAAAAAAAATGTTGAAATAGAAAGAAATTAAAATCTGGACCTATTATGGTCTTTTATATCTCTTCCACTTTTTTTGTTTTATCCAATAATGCCCTTGCCAATGTATTTGAATTTAGTATAATGCCATTCATTGTTTTTTAGTAAATTGTTTTTTTTTTTTTTGGTGAGGAAAGAATTATCTATGCCAATATAATTTGCAAGTTTGTCAACCATTTTAGGGTGACACTTTAAATTTGAAATTAAATTGATCTAATTGTGTAGATTTTCTGACTCTATCTTTGGGGGAAAAAAATATATAAAGCGTACATACAAGTACTCATGTTGTGGATATTATATTTTTCTTGAAAAATTTGTAGCGGTATTTTAAAATTGAAAAAAAAAAAAGTTGTGTTGAAATGCATTACAATAAATTTTCATAATTCTAATTTTGAATTTTATCTGTGAAAAAGTATGTAATAATGCAGATATCACATTAAAGCTTCCCAATGAAAAGTTTTATATATAATTTGTTTCCTTGTTAACAATGATTTGATGATATCTCAATTATTTGAGATTGTATTCATTACCTCAGCATGCTATCAAATATTATCAATGGCAAGGTCTACATAGTTGATTACGAATTAGAGTTTATTCTATTCACTTGATTTTCACGTACTTATTAGAAGACTTATTGGATTTGTAAAAAACATTTTCATTGTGAATTATATTAGGATGACATTGATTTTTTACTAGACTTAGCTGTGAACTATGTTGATACAATGATACGTACAAAAGTATTTGAAACACGTTAAGGTCAGTATTTATTGTTTATTTTTTTTTTTAAAAAAAAAAAATCTTTACGATCAAACTAATCAAATCAAAGACCTTTCTTCCCCAAAAAAAAACACCTAAATAAATTCAGGGATCGTTTGACATTGTTGTGGTTTTTTATTTTTAGGTTTTTTGTAATCTAAAAGTATATGATATGTGTCCCATAATGAATCAAAAATTATATAAACTTATTAAAATTATGATAAATTTGAAAACTGACAACAGAAAATTGGAAACACCTTTTTCTTGTTTCCTATTTTTAGTTTTAAAAAAAAAAGGAAACTGAAAACCAAAACTGATACCAAACAAGCCCTCATATATCAGTTTTTTTTTTTAAAAACCCTCATTGTAGGTAAAGAGGCACATGATTAAAATTTAAGAAAACAAAGACACAACTAGTAATTATAAGTGTATAGCCCAATTCCAAATGTGTGGCCCAAAATCTAGGCAGTCATAAACCTTTATAAATAGCCCACTCCATAATCTGCCCTATATTTCTTAAAGACCTAAATTTAAAAGAAAGACCGTACGGTAAAAAATAAAAATAATTAATAAATAAAAAATAAAAAAATAAATAAAATAAAAAATCCCAAATTCGCAAATCACTAATGCGATTTAGCTTGTTTAAAATTCTTTCATCTCATTTGTAATTTGTATTTCCTTTATCTAATTATTCTCTATAAAAGGAAAAAAATAAAATAAAAATCTCAAGTGAAGGTGAATTAATCCTACCCAACTCATGGACAACCCAAACACAGCCTGCTATGTCAACTAGTTGGTGCATCCCTAAGTCATCTAACCCCAAGATCTCCAAGTCAATACACCTATAATCTATTCCTTAGGAATTCTCCTTGTGAGAAAAGCTTTCTAAGCTAGTGTTTTCTTTTCGTTCCCTTACTTGGCTTAAAACTAATTAAACTATCATCTAAGACCTAGCCTTACAAAGCCATAAATGGAATTAAAGAAAAACTAGGGAGATCAATAAGGATTACAACTAAATAAAAATCAAGAAAATGTAATCAACTAGGAACATAAAGAGTAACCTATGTAAATTTGTAAATTAAGAGATTATAGTAGTTCCAATTTTATCGGATGTCTCCAAAGAGACACAGTAAAAACATTGTTATTTTGGTAACAATTGTGTTTGTGTTAACATCCATATATATGGAGTATTTAATTTAAAATACAGATATAATAATAATATTAGTACATAGTAATATACTAATATCTATATTATATATATTCTAAGTTTCAACTATGTGATAAAAAAATAAATAAAAAAGAGGTCCTAATCAGATTAAAGATTAATGAATATATAACTATATAAAAGAAGCCTAAACTATTAGTTTAAGCCATTAATTGATTTATCCCTACTTCCCTACTTTATAAAAAGGGGAAAGATGTTCTTATGAATAGTGTGAGGACTATTATACCCTTAAAAAAGTTTATTTACCTATTTATCCCCAATTAAAATTTTGATACATTTGACCATTCATATCTTTTTACTCAATGTATGTGGGTTACATTAAAGCACTTTTGAGCCCACAACCATCTCTAAAAAAGGGTGTTTTTAAAAATAAATTACCACATTCACACTTTCCATTGACTTGTTGGAGACAATTACATAAACCTCTCCATATTTTATTATTTTATTATAAAAAGTGGGAAGATGTTCTTATGAACAGTGTGAAGGCTATTATACCCTTAAAAAAGTTTATTTACCTATTTACCCCAAATTAAAATTTTGATACATTTGACCATTCATATCTTTTTACTCAATGTATGTGGGTTACATTAAAGCACTTTTGAGCCCACAACCATCTCTAAAAAAGGGTGTTTTTGAAAATAAATTACCACATTCACACTTTCCATTGACTTGTTGGAGACAATTACACAAACCTCTCCATATGGCCATAACACTCTTATTGTAGTCATGGAACAATTTAATAGCTTTTATTGCCTTTTTATATAGTAATACATTGGTGAGTTATATTATAATCATTTTTAAAATAAATAATCGTAACACAAACGTGCTTCTACAATAAATATATAAATAATCTCTATTGATCAATCTAATACATGTATAATGCAACAACAATTAAAAGTCTGTAAACTATGATGTTCAAATACATAATTCTCTCACGAAAGGCTAGCTATACCGCGCGCATCGCGCGCATGGGCTCCCCTACTATGAAGTAAGTTTTTAATTATTCCACCATTCTTAATTAGTCATTAAATTAACTTATTTATTCTTATATATTGGCCATAACTGTTTGGCGTGACTTACTTGATCATCAATATTTATAAATAATTGTAAATAAAAGGCTAATGTACTATAATCATAATTGTATATTATGTGGAATTGAAGTTGACAAGTAATTCACCTGGATTTTTTTTTTCACTTAATTAGGAAGCATGTACTATTGTATTTAAAGAGAATAATACTCGTATATGATAAATGACAGGGCAGAAAAAATAGAGAATGAAAAAGCAACGACTTTAATTTAGTTTTGGATCTTTGTAGGAAAAATAATGAAAAATTAAATATTGATCTACCCCATTAAAATAAGGATATTTTAGTAATTCATTCCTTCAATTGACAACTCGTACTTTGTTTGTACTGTTCAAGAATCACATTTTTAAGACTGTAATCTTTTCTTTTTTTTTTAAATAAAAATAAATAAATAAAGAGTGAGCTAGTTTTCATTACAATTATAAGGAGAAACAAGACTGTGCTGTGCCTACAAGCAGGGACCTACCATTATTAGCGGCATCAAAATTTAGGGCACTAACCACCAAATATATTCTAATTAATAATAGTATTAGTATAAGTTTAAGTTAAGGATTAGTTGTAGTCCAATCTCATATTTTCATTTTAGAAATATGTCTTTCATTTAATAGATGCATTGTACTTCATATGCTTACAATTGTACTTGGAGGGTTCTAGTTCCTTTGACAATTGTGGTGATATCATAAATAATTGTGGACCTTGCAGTACCAACATATTATATATAGAGTATACATCTCGATACTGGTAACGATGAATACTTTAACGAATTTATGGATTAATTTGTTTGTGGTGGTATTCTTGATCATATCTAATCTTTTATTAAAAGTTTGTTTGGATAAATCACTTTTATATGGAACTTAAGTTATATATAAAGATGCAGGTTAATTAATAAACGACCTATTAATCAAGCCTTAATTTGAACATTATTGTTTAGATTAAGATATACTCCAACCTGTAGAGTTCATAAAGAAATTCTTGTAATGCTAGTCTTTCATTCAATTGATGTTACATTATTAGATGCTATGGAAATGTCAAAAACAAGAATCATAAAAGTACAAATTGGAACATTATGATTGAAAAATAAAAGGAGAGCCTGTTTTCTAAGGTTACCAAGTTGGCTAAATCACCAATTTACTGTATAAATAAAAATGATCATCCCAACCCGATAACCCACTAACCCAATTCCTCCTCTCTTTTTTTTAAATGGGAGTGTAAAAACAAACATATCATAAATCATGATGATAAAAATACTTGCAATAAAGAAAGTACAAGCTCAAAGAATCTGCCTTTTATTTTATCCTTCCGGTTTCTTTTTGTTGCATTTGTTGGGAGTTCTTGAACCACAATCTTTAGTATGCTCACTACTATTGCTATCATAATCTGTCAAACGCGGGTCTGGGTCGCACCCGCAAACTAAGAGAGAGAGTCCACTTCACAAGTCCAAGGAGGTTCCATCCCAAAACCATATGGCAATAGGAGGAGTAGCCCCTTAGCCTTATAAAGTGTTTAACTCTCTCTTCTTCAACTAATGTGGGACACTTACATGTGGTGACATTTGAGAGGTTTATTCTTCAACACTCCCCCTCACATGTAAGGTCCCTTTTAACTAGCCATTTAAGGTCCCATATCGTGGGCCTGGCTCTGATACCATGTCAAACGCGGGTCTGAGCCGCGCCCGCAAACCAAGAGAGAGAGTCCACTTCACAAGTCCAAGGAGGTTCCATCCCAAAACCATATGGCAATAGGAGGAGTAGCCCCTTAGCCTTATAAAGTGTTTAACTCTCTCTTCTTCAACAAATGTGGGACACTTACATGTGGTGACACTTGAGATGTTTATTCTTCAACATAATCTCATAAAGGGGCAGAAACATCGTATTCGGGGTTTTATTCTATATAAACACTCATTTAGTCACGTAACTGTAAACGTTCTTATGTATTTTGGGAAAATTAAAATGTTCATGAGATTGAATTTTTTTCACCCATCTCTAAGATGGGTCTATCGATCAATCAACCTATGTACAATATTTTAGAATGAACTAGAGCTAAAATTTGAAAATTCCTTTGTTATTCTTCTTACTAGCAAAAGTACAAGCTCTAAAACAGATATTGAATAGCTGAATGATTTAGACATTACACTTCAAACTGTAATATTTACCAAAGTAGGCTGCACTTAGTAAGGAGTAAATTAAAAAGGAGCATTTTCATGATCCATATTAGAACTTAGGATATATAAGTCTTACAAATGTACCTCATTGAAATTTCGAACATAACCAAGATAACATTTTCAATGAACTCTTCTGTTTTTACTCTGTAACAATCTTTTTACAGAATAACTACAAGCATATGATAAAATCATATAAACATAAACATCTGTATCGAATGGCAAGTACACCATGTATGAAGATTATCTAAGTAAGCCTGCTTTATTCATCGTACTGCTTTGATCAAAGTTGAATTTGAACTTCATCTAGACAACACGAGAGACGCTTGCGCTTGTGGGATGATTTGCATCAAACATAACATAATCGTCCAACATACACAAGTTATAACCAAATCTGTATATAGTGTGAGTGAGAATCGATCCCGGATCTCATACATTAAATCGAGAGAATCTATAGCCAGTTGAACATTTCCCCATTCTCAAATAATAAGAGTAATGGCAAATGTATGGGCTGCTTTATCAAAAGTTACATAACACAGTATCAAATTTTGACAATTTAGTGTAAAACTATGATTTACCCATTTGGAAAACAAATAGAATATCCTATAACTATATATGTATAATGAATTGAAATACTATGACTAATTTATATCTTAAGCACAAAATTGAAAATTTTCTCTGTTTTATTTTTTCTTCCAATATAAGGCAATTACATACTCGTATCATCCTTCAAAAAAAAAAAAAAGTACTCATATCATCGTGTTGAATGTTGGTTGCGTCTTTAACAAAATTATAATATTAAAAGACAATCCGCTTCAATGTATTTTGTGCTCATGATATATCGGACTGTGAGCGATGTATAATGATATACGGAATATTTCATATTTCAGCCCATGTTAATTTGGTCTCAAGTTCTTACTCTTTTAGTAGATAAATTCAATACTATAAAGTCCTATACTTTTAGAGAGGAAAGGAGATTTAAACTTATAAACTTGTAGTTATAGACACCCAACATTTGTCACATGAACAAGAAATCATTGACTCATATAACTAATTTAAAGATGATATATCCATGTTAAAGAAGTGTTTAAATTAATTAATGGGAAAATAAAAATACACTTTCCAAACTAAAAAAAGTGTTCGGAATATAAGGAGTGATAAAATTATCTTTTATTTTAAAATTCTATTTTTTCAGATATTTACCAGTTAAAGCATTCGCCATTTAGTCAAAATTGCTATTTTGATATTACACTTAATGAAATCTGTGATGAATTGAATGCTTAAAGCCGATGAATATTCACCTAAATTATTAATTTTAACAATTTAGATTATCAACTAAAGATTAATAAAATAAACATTATAAAACAAAAAAAAAAATCATTATTAAAAGTTAGTTACTTTTTTTTAACTTAATGTTTAAGGCATAAGATTGAATGTTTAATTTTTTTAATCAATTAGATTGTTATTTTTAAAAGAAAAATGGATGGAAAATTATTTGTTATGGACATATTGATTTGATGACACACATTAAAACTATGTTATAACACACATTAAAACTACTTTAAAAATATTTAAAAACTAGCTATATCAAGAGATATCCTTAAATTAATACGAATTATATTTCGATATTAAATACACAAATTATCTTTCATTTTTTTTAATTGAAATTATTTTTACCAAATTATAAATCATTTTTATTGGTTATTAAATATAAGTATTTTTTTCATGTTATTAATTATTTACAAATTTTCAAATTAGTTTTTACTCAATTGACTTATACTGAATTTTAATTAAATAAAGTGAAAAAAATACCTTAATATAGCTCCACCTTTTTTTTAGCAACACTTCTATTTTTACGCTGGCCGGTTCATGTTTTTTATTGTTAATATCTTTAATTAGCAATTTGTAAAAATTAAATTATAAACATTTAATGATAAAATTATATAAATAAATTGAGTTGAATCTAATAAAATTTCACATGACAATATTTATACTTAACTATAAACCGTTAAAGTTAGTCTAAGTAAAACATACGAATAGTGTAAAAGTTAAATTGTTGTAATTATAAAAAAAATGGAGGGAGTCGTTAGGCTTTCAAAGTTTGACCAATATATAGAGGATTGCTCATTTGACAAGTCACTTTCAAAATAATATTTTTTTTTTTGAAAAAGCTTGCTATTCTTACTCGACGGTCAGCTAGTTCAAATGACAGCACAATACAACACATTAGAAAAAAGATAAGAAAAAAAAACACCATAAAATTTCGACAAATACAAACAACAAAAGAAAAAAAAAACCTACAAGCTACAACCTTCGACCTTCCTAGCAGCAACTAAGCAAAATTAAGCATTGATAATAAAATCACATTAACGATTTAAGTGACCTAGCTTTCACAGGCTTACGAATTCTCCTACCACCATTATTTTCATCTTCATCTTCTTCATCATCATCGAAATCGTCTTCGATATAGTCGATTTCATTATCCAAATTACTATCCATCTCAACAATTTTAGTACCAGCATTAGTAATAGTATTACCCTTCATTTTCTTGTTGTCGTCATCATCATCTTTATCGTCTTCACTCATAATATTATGACTAGTTGAGGAAGAACCAGCCGATTCGTCAACTTCATTGATCGTTGTTGTATTGAAATAATTGCTATCATTACCCACATTGTGCTTGTTCCCTCCTCTTCTCTTGCTCCACCTCGGCCCGAACCCGGAATAATAGTAAAACTCATACGGGTTGCTATTGCTACTAACACTATTATTATTCGCGGGCTTTGTGGTTGCCGGGGTGATTACCGTTGGTGTCGTAGGTGTTGTTGCGGGTGTGGTGGGCTTCTTGGGCCGTCCCCGCTTCTTTGGAGGAGTGGGGATTGGCGGAAGTGCCACCTTAAGCGGTGGCGGCTTGAGTTGGTGATGGATATGTTGCCACCCTTTGTTCCTTCCATTGCCAACACCAATTTGTTGTTGTTGTTGTTCATCTTTAACAAATTCTCTCTCCTCGAGAAGAGACTGTGGTGGTGGCGGCGGCGGCGGTAGCGGTTTTTCGACGTACTCGAACGATAATTCCATGGACTCCCCACTAGGGAAGCTGTATTAACAACCACCATTTCAATCATAAAAGGATAAAAAGAAAGAGTGATACTTTTTTTTTATATCAATTTTTGAATTTAAGCGGAAAGATTTCTTTTGTAAAAAAAAAAAAAAAAAAAAAAAACCTTCCAAAATTAAAACCCTAGAACTCGAGAAAAAAATAATTTCATTGGAGATGAAAATAATTGAAGTAGATAATACGAAGATTAGCTAATTAAATACCTGTCTGAAGAAGGAAACGCATCCACTAAGCTACCATTAACGGCAAATCCATCTCCCCATTCACCCTGAGTGAAATTAATCGACGTCGTGAAAAAATAATAAACAAGCTAACTAAAGATGAACTAATTAAACCATTAACCTACTCTAATTACGATAATTACAGCTTAATAGTATCATCTTAAATCAAATATATATTTACTACTTAGAACCCTAGAAATGGAGCTCAAAAAATAAACTCCATTTTCAAACCCTACTTTTTTTTATCGCGCCTACAATAGTTTTTTTTGCAGAAAAAAATGAAAATGCAACAAAATATAACGATATTTCTCAAAATAATTAACACAAAGTTTGAATTTGAAATTGAAATTGTCGGGGATAAAAATTAGATCTGAAACCAGAAAATTAAAAAAAAAATGAAAATGAAAATACCTGGAGAGAGAAAGAGTCGACATCCCAAGGAGAACGATTGAGCTGACAAACTAGAAATGATGATGAAGAAGATGAAGATGATATTAGCCTTGCGTTTTTTCTAATCCTCATAATTTTCTTCTTGATTTTTCACAAATTTCAGATCTGCTAAAAATAATTTCGTTCAGTTCTTCTGTTTTTTTTTTTTTTTTTTTTTTGAGGGTTGAAAGATGTTTTAATTTAATTTTTCTCTCAATTATTCGTCGTTGTCTAGCTTTGCAGATCTCTTATCAAAGACGTGGAGTTACTTCTATATTTATAATAAGGGTTTTTTTTTAGTTTTTTTTTGTTTAGTGTGGTTGCAATAAAAAAAAATATAAAAAAATTAAATTTTATAAATAAATAAAAATGAAGATGAGTTTCTCGATATTTCAGAAATTTGAAATTCCATTATACCCTTAGTTTGAGTGTGTAATTACATGAATAGCATCCACATGTATTTTATTATTTTAATATATGGATCAAGAAATGGACTGTGGGTATGACATGTCATATTTTTTTTGTCCAAAGGTGGTGCCTTTTTTGGCAATAGATTACGCAATGGTGTAAGTGTTTGGTTCCATTTGTTTTTTCTGAAAGTATTTGATTTATAATTATAACTAAATTAATTGGCGTAAAATAAATGAAAATAACTTTAAAAGATTTTTAAAAATAGAGAAATTCTTTTGAAAGTTAGTATGCACATATTCATTCTTGTTCCTAATTAACATAATAATAACATTCGATTTTATTATACGAGTGCCAAGATATGTATACAATTATATATATTATATATACTTGTAAAATTATGTTCATTATCGATCAATTGGATGGAATATAAAATCTGGAATCAATTATTTTTTTTTTATAAGAAAATTCAATTTTCTTTTAAAAACACGAAACTTAATAGATATTGCAAATTGTTTATCGATCATCTCAAATTTTAAATTGTATTTCTTTTTTTGTAAGAAAAATTATTATTTTTTTTTAAAACCCAAAGCTTATAAGATATTGCAACGCTGTTTATCGATCATTTCAAATTTTAAGTTGTATCATACATGTATATAAACTAGGTTTACTTTAGATTATTTCAGTTCCTTATTACTTATAACATATTTTATCGTTTTATATGAGGTTTTTTTTTTTTTTTTAAACAATTATACATAATTTCGTAATGAAACAAATACTTGTAAAAACTATATAACGGGAACTAAAAATATATGTAATTTATGTAACAACCAGCAAATAGGTAATTAGGATTTTTATTTTTTTATTTATTTTTTTTTTTTTTTGAAGTGAAAGGGTGGGGAATGGGAACATTTATTTATTTATTTATTTATTTATTTTTGTTGCTGTGGTGGAAGAAGAGGAGTTCTTAGCTTGTACATATATATAGCAATACATGCGAAGATGCAAATGTGGGTAATTTAAAAAAAATCTAGCATTTTCACTTCATACTGCACTTCTTGTATGTTCTATGTTAGGTGTTATTACATGATATAAGAAGTAGTTTAATTAATTGACATAAACTTATACTTCGTACTTTATATTCAAATAAGGTTGTACTTTTTATTCCATCTGCTATTTATTGCATTGATTTAATCAATATCAAGTTTTAGAAAAATTTTGAGTAATATATTATCTTAGGTTAATTGTTTACTTAAAAGTAAGAAATGTGAGGGTAAAAAAAAATATAATGGAATTTTTTTTATAAATGTTAATTAATTAATTATAATTGAAATGATTTATATGAAGTACTTAGTTATATAATTAAATCAAATGTACATGACAAATATAAAACTCAAACATAAAACATAGCAATTTTTTTTAAAAAAAAAGTTGGGTAAAGTAAAAATTACTCGAATTACCAAGACTAATCAAGTTAATGTTGCTAAGTACACTACTTAATTTGCCTCTTTGATGTATATTTGAAAAAAAAATAAAAAAAAATCCTACATTCCTACATATAATGTTTGTAACATTAGTATTACACAGTACTTTTTAATTTTAGGGTATGTTCACATTTACTGAACTGAACTAAATTGATTGGAGCTGAACTGAACTGAGTTGAGCTAAGAGAGGGAAATTAAGAGCTGAACTGAACTGAACCGAACTGAACTTATATTATTAGAGCTGAACTGAACTGAACTGAACTGATTGGAGCTGAACTGAACTGAACTGAAATTAAGTAAATGTGAACAGACCCTTAGTATTAGTATACAATAAAAGTAGGTAGAGATAAAATAAGAGAGGTTAATAAATGAAAATGTGTAAGTATTGTGAAATAACACGATATAGTAGTAAAAAGAGTTTTTTTTTAAATGAAATTAAGTGAAAAATGTTGAAAATATTATAAAATGAAAAGGACAAAATATTAGAAAATTATAAAATATATATTTAAAACTAAGGTACTCCTTTAAATTTTTAAAAATGTAACGGTTTGACTTTTGTACTATTCACATGGGGACATGTTTGACTTAATTTTTTTTGATATTATAAAATAAATCAATATTATTATATAATATATCATTAGATTCGTCACAATGTCTACTTTTATAATATAATTTTGTTACAATTTATACTAATAGACAATTAAAGATATTAATAGTCAAAGTTATGTCTTACAAATATGTCATCAAACTGTTGCATTAAAAAAAATTAAAAAAAATAAGGGAGTAGTACTTACTGATAGAGGTGTCAAAACCACATCCTAAACCGATCCGAAAAAAAAAATCAATTTAGATATGGACTTGTGTGGACTTAATAATTTAATATGACTCAACTTTTAAAATTGACCCAACTCCGACCTAATCAGACTTAATCGGATCATTTGAATTGACACCTCTATTTACTGAGTACTCGATATATAGAATCCGCTAAAAATGGTAAGAGCTTAATTAGAACCGGTGAAGTTAAAGTAATAAAGACTTTGTACCCTATGGGCCTTGCCCAACGTTCTGATACTATGGACCAAAGCCCAATTTAAAATGAGTTTCATTATTAATTTTAAAGCTTATTTCTTAACACCAAAGACCATGCGCTACTAGAGTACTACTTTTTTTTTTTTTTTTTGAAGGGGAAGATAAAATTCATTAATAATAAGCCATACGGCACTTACATAAGATATCGTAATCGAACAATACAAAGACAAAAGAACCAATTACAAGTTCGAAATAAAGGAAACTACAATTGCACTCGCAAAATGACTTTCTTAAGTACCCTTGACTCATATAACGCTGTCCTATGCAGCCTCTTGCAAGGGAGTGTGACAATATGTTGTAGTTTCTGACGTGAACCTTCATTGGCTCATAATCCCGTACTCCTCGACCAGAAATCAAAATTGGTGTCGTACACTTCACCTTAGACAAGACATAAATGATATAAATGATATATCCTCCATTTTTGTTACATTGATTTTAAATTATTAATTGGCCAAATGTTTATATTAGAGACCTTGGATTTTATTTTAGTAAAAATCAAGATCCTAATACATACAAGTATATTTATTTAATTTTGTTGTCCCAAAAAAAAAAAAAAAAAAAAAAAAAAAAAAAAAAAAAAAAAAACTTATCCATAGTAGTATAGTTATTTGTAAAGAAAGTCTATAAGATTTATAAGATTTAAGTGACCACTCAATGACGCGATTAAAGCCTTAAGGGTTTAAGTCTCATTGCCTGTTGAATATACGAAGTAATAGATTAATGGTCATTTACTTTTTAAGTAAAATTCTCAACAACTAACCTAGTAGAGGTTTTCAAATCACCCTAATTTAACAAGAATTGTATCCTCTAAAAGTAAAAAAATTCCTAAATTGGGTACGACTAATAAAACAGATGTAATCAAATTGTAATAAAACATTTTTAAATTGATGGGCTGAAGCCATAATTGGCGGGTTTAGCGCCACACTATTACATTAGTTAGTTGATGTCCAAAAAACTAACAATTCTAAAAATGAACAAAACAAAAATATTTCAACGCAAATTTGGAAAGTTTCTCTATAATTAGACTATTCTTATCTTCCACCGTTATTTATTACCGAATTTCAGTCCTTTTCTTCTTCAATCCAATAATTCCTCCATTTTTATTTGTCATTTCCATTAATTATCTATTTACTAACACAAAACAAAACAATTAAAATCAGTACAGTATATTGCATTATTATTTCATAAGATAATAATAACATAAAAAACCTTAATCATTCATCTAGTTGAATTTTGGTGGTAAATCAATTATAATTAACTCGTTATTATAATAAAAATGGCTTCGGACGCGCAATTGGAGAAGATGAAAATGAGGCAAAGCTATCACAATAATTGGACAGTCGAACTCATGCAAACTCTTTCCGTTAACCCTGCTTGTTGTTTCCTTTCTCTGTTTTTTTCATAATTATTTATATATTCCTTGTTAATAATATTCGATTATATATTTACAATTTGTTTTTCGAACTTTGCAGATTGTTGCTATGCAGCTTGGTGGTGAGTAATTTATTTTAACTTTACAAATTTCTTTAATGATCATTTGGTGAATTTAATTCCTTCAACCTTTTTTTTGCTAATTTACTTTTATTTGTCTCTTTAAACTTTTTTAAGATCATTTGGTGAATATAATTCCTCCATCATTTTCAATTATTTATTTATTTATTTTTATTTTTTAAAGTTGACTTTTGTGGCGGACTTTTAGTTGAAATAAGTATTGCAATGAATTTCTTAGGAGTGGAAAAGATATCTAACTAATAAGTTTCCCTAGGAAATAAAATTCAACACTCCATATTATTCTTCAAACCGACACAACCTTGGAATAACAGGGTAATATATTTGAACATGTAGTTAATTAATATATTTCCGAATAATTCAGAATCATATCAAAGTCATACATTTTTCATAGTACATATCTAATCTTTAGTTTTACATGTATTATAAATTAGCTAAGAATGGTTAATTCACTTAAATGTGGACAAACTTGTCACTATGTCACGCCCTAAAGGCTAAAGTTAACTTGTAAATGTATGTTTTATGATATGTGTTAATAAAGTTTTACTAATATGCAGTGCACCATGTGCTTCTTACATGCTTCGCAAACGAGCCTTGTATGGTGATATGAGAAGGTTAATTGAACTTGCATAACTTCAATATTAAGTAGTCTATGAAACTTTTGTGTATATGCATGAACATAACATAACATAAAATGCTGATACTTTTTTTTTTTTTTTTTTTTTTTTCTGACAGATACACATGTTGTGGTGGATATATGCCCTGTAGTGGCAAGTGTGGAGAGCAAAAATGTCCTGAATTTTGTCTTTGTACTGAGGTTTACATTCCCTTTCTTGCTTTAATTTGCATTTAACTTCATGACTGTTTTACTACTTTGTTCTGATCGATTCAAGTGTTCAATTACGAAACTTGGTACATTCCATCCGATCCCTAAATGTAGTTCAGAGATGATATTAAGGAATTGACTAAAAGTATGTACCATAACATTCCTGTAAGGTTTGATTTGGAACATAAATTAGACTAGTGAAGTAGTGATCCTTCTTGTTACAATAAGCCCTTATTAAAAGGAAAGTGGACAACTATTTTGTGATGAACTTAGTGTTTTATATCAGGTTGTATGTTGTTTCTCAAATTCTGTTGCCTCAACGCGCTTCATGTTGCAAGACGAGTTCAACATTCACACTACAAAATGCGACAACTGCATAATTGTACTCCATCTTCCCCTTCATTATGTTTGATTTCCAAAATTTCTTTGATAATTGTACTAACTGATATATCTTTGGGGGTTAGGGATTCATGTTCTTCCTCCAGTATTTTGCATGCTTATGTTCAATAGTTGCTTGCTTAACTGGAAGCGAAGAACTCAATGACCTTTCACAATGCTTGAACTGTTTATCAGATACAGTTATGTGCACGTAAGTTTGTCATGTCTACTGATTGAATATGATCTGGTTGCTTTGATGACTATATACAAACTAATTCACATATTTTGGACATTTGCAGGGTTTGTGCATGTATGCAGGTATGCAGGACTAGCTACACTACTTAACTCTGCAAATTTTTGCTGTCATTTGTTCTAGTATTTCCTAGATTGTGTAACATACATTATTTAACATATTATGTCAGCTTTGAGATACAGAGCATTCTATCCTAATACAATTCATCACTGTATATGTTAATGATAAAATAATGCAGACGCAGCATAAGCTTGAGTTAGATAAAAGAGATGGCATCATTAGCGCGTTTCCTGCAATGACAGTCCCTCCTGTACAGCAGATGTCACGCATGGATCCCAGAGCTCACCCCCCATCAGTTGCTGGGAATCCTCAGATCGCCGTTGCATATGGTTATCCTGCCCGTTAGTTTAAGGCTAGTTATACAATTCATATACAGAGTTGTGAAGTGTTGGCTAAATTCTTTGTAAGAAAGCATAAGAAGGAATGATATTATGCATCACATGCTTGTATGATGCAAATAAAATGCCTTAATTATTGCAAGTAAATTGAATCATTAATGCTAGCTATTCTTCCACTTGTGACAGTGTACTATACTAAATGTTGTTGTAGTTTAAGTTGTCATTATATTAACATGCTTAGCTTGATTATTGAGCTGATCGAATGTAACTCATCTAACTTGATTCGAGTAGACATATAATGATCAAACCTTAACATGACCCAACTGTTTGATATGGGCACGCAAGTTTCGCAATCTCAGAAAGGAGGTTGGCAAGGGCAAGGCCATATTTTGTTCACTTATTATATGAACTTTAATCATGAATTTGAGCTAATTAAATATCAGTATAGAATAGCAAAAAGAGTTGATGAGTTCAATAATGGAATATTAATAAGATTAATCACTAGATATAATATAAGAACATCTATAATGTACTTGATTCCTGGTGTCCAACATTCTTGGTCGGATAACAATATAATAAAAACATCAACATATATAATTTATAATGTTATGAACCTCACTTGTATGTTTAAGAGCCAAATTATGTTTCTTCCAGGAACCTCACTGTATACTTCCTCAATTTTATTTTTATCTGAATTGTTGGCAATTTAATAGCAATTAATTTGTGATATAAAAAGAAGTTTAGACTATACTTGTATTAGTTTATGGCTATATTAGCCAGAATAGCCACTAAAGACTGTAGAGTACACCTTCATGTTAGGTTTGAGAACATATGACAATTGATAGGGCCCGAGTTTTAGTGTAGTAGGTCGTTTTTGGTGGATAATGGAGCCATAAATTTAATACTATTTGGTTATTGAAAGAAATTTCGTAGTCAGTAGGTGAGAGGACCAACATCACATGAGATATAAAAAGAGCGCTCCGTATATATGAGAATAGACTTTAATCTAACAGCCAAGTTTGTTTTTAAACTTTTGATGTAGATTTAGATAAGAGAACCCCATAATTTTGACTCATTAATTAATTACTTAAACAAGAAGACTAATTAAAATTAGACTTACTATTAGAGTAGTACAAGTATGTACTGTAACTCTGTAAACAGGATCGAAGCAAGGGCAATGGGCCCCAGGGCCGACAAGGTAGAAAGATTCGTAGGCCCAAAATCAATGACAAAAATGGGTTATTAACAATGGAGACTTTACGTCCCAAAAAAAAAAAAAAAAAAAAAAAAAATGGAGACTTTAGGTGATTAATTAAAGTTGGGGTGGGTGTTACACTGTTAGGTATTACAGCATTTAGGATTTGACATATTCCTTAGCTTAGGCGGCAGCCAATTTTTGTTAATTTCAAGTTTTGTAATGATTTTTCTTATAATTAATCATCATATCATTAGTTGTGCTTATGATACCTTAATTATATATTCATATGGGGATTAGTGCATGATAAAATTACCCACTTCTTGTTGACATCGATCACATTTATATACTCGTGTTATGCTTAATACTGAAAGCTACAAGTCTTTCCACATTGTTAGTCCGTCTTCAACCTCCACCCATATCCTTCTTAGATTACTAAATCCGATCATAAATCATTACTATCTCGAATGTTTGATGAGTCCCCGACATAACATCCACCGTCCCAACCAAGAAAATAACAGGGGATAAAAAAGAAAAAGAAAGGGAACGATAGAAGTTGTCAGGAAAAATAATGGAGGACATGTGCCATCAACTTAGAAGAGAAAAAATGTTTAACAGCAAGTTGAAAAAATTAACAGAAATAGGAGGAATTCAGAGTACAGAAGCCTGAGATAGGGATAGATCAAGTGCGCACATACACCCAAAAATTAGATACTACTCATTCATCACTTAATACAACTACTACTATACTTTGAAAAAACATTGAACCATTTTATGTCTCCAAATTTAAATAAATATTATAATATGGTCCCTTTTGTATGTAATGTGTTTACTAAGAAAACAATGGGGGACAAGAATACAAGATTTGCTAGGATGGCATGATTTAGTCACCCATATTATCAAGTTTGGGAAAAGTGTAAAAGCATTTATACACATGATTTCTGCATACACAATCACTCTCCTATCTTAATTATTTATGTTTTTCTAATTTAATTAATAAGTCGGATTTATATTTTATTATTATATACATGTATTAATTGAAATTATAGATATGGAGTATGAATCTTACCAACGATGACTTGTGTCACATATATACAAGTGATATATTTGTCGTGAAAGACTCAATCTTATGCTTCAGCTAAAGAAGTTTAATTGAAAGGGATGAGAATCGAACCAAGCCAGCACGAGTTAATTATGACTATCATTGAGCTTCGATGAGAAGCTACTTCGATTATCAAAAATTCACAAAACTAAGAGACAAAAAAAATGGTTTATTGCTTTAAGGTACTTTAAGGGACAAAACAAACTTTTATAATGATCTTGGATATCTAAAAACTTTGATTTTCAAGTCTAATAGATGATTGCATCTTAGAGTATAAAGTTTAAAATAATAATTAAGAGGTGATGGGTAAATGTAAATTAGTGGCTAGAACATGAATTATTAATCAAAAGATTTGTTTTTTCCTCTTCATTTTTACACATAAAAAATACATTTTTAATTTATTAGTAGTATTATTGTAATTATACACATGCAGGACCACATAAAAACACTGATCCACTAGTACAACTACCTATAGCAAAAAAAATAATTGCAAAATTATGCTATTATATGGTGACAAGATCCGATCATATCGCTTGTTATCTAGCTATCTGTGTCAATTACTTTCGAGTACTTATTAAGATTTTCTCTTTTTACAATTTTTAATTTTATTTTTAATTTTTTTGGTAATGATTTTTGAACCTCTCATGGTCCTATCCACTTTCACTAGGCATTATCATAAAACCGTACAATTATGAATTTTAATCATTTTAATTATTTATAATTTGTACGAAATAGATTATTAGTCTTATAGATTGTTAAATAAGTTAAATTTTAGCAAATTACACTCAATTTATATGAATAATTAAAGTTAGTACAATAATTAATTATTTGCTTAAATAATAACCATAATCATTTTTTTTTATGATGAGTTTAACATCATAATTATCTACAATATAATTGATATTTAACAATGAACAAAAAAAATGATGAAAATGACACTATAATAGTTTAGAAGAAATTATATACTTGTATCATATAACAATGTTCAGTATGATGTTTTTATTATATTATGAACATAAACCCTCCTAAATTATCATTAGTGATGTACAACCTCATAATCATATGCACTAAGAAAATTTTAAAAAAGTGACAAATAAAACTATTTAATCCTAGTAAAAAGAAAAGAAATTAAAGAGAAAATCCAGTGTAGTTATAATGATCAACATACTGAAGAAGATCGCAAGAATCAGCAGCTAATAGCCGTTGATTAAACTCATCAAGCAAATCATGAAGAAGGAAAGGTGTACGGCAAAGAGGACACGTACGATGATCAAGGTCCATCCAACGGTCAAGACAATCTTTATGAAAAATGTGTTTACAGTTGGATAACCACCTGATCTCTTCACCACTGCTAAACTCATACAAGCACACTGCGCAGCTTTCCTTCTCTTGTTGCTCCTTTGAGACACGTACGAGGGGGAGGAGTTCTCGTGTTACGATGGCGGATAATGGTGGGGAGGTGGGCCCCACCGTTATTCGAGGGATGGTGGTAGCGTTTAGTGGTGGAGGTAGCTGATCGAGGGCTATAGGGCCTGGCTCGAGGAAGTCGGACAGGCCCATGTAGTTGAAGAGATTGAAGAGGATTTTACGGAGTAATGTGAAGAAGGTGAGAGTGTGGATGAAGAGAGTTGGGATGAATACTTCGGTGTATCCAACTGGGAAACCCATGTTTGTGGTTTTTGTGTTTGGGGGATGAATAGAAAGGGGGTATCTTGTATTTATATAAGGGAAGGCTGGTGGGGGTGTTTCATGTTTTGGTATGTGACAAACCACTAGCAATCTAGTATGGTATATATGTGGTTGGTAGGCCCCTTGGTACGCACAACTGTAACCGTAATTAATTTGTTAAACTAATAAACGGGTCTGGGCCACACCCGTCACGTACAATTGTCCACTTTATACGACCAAGGAGATTCCACCTCAAAACCATATGGCAATGAGGGGAGTAGCCTCTTAGCCTTATAAAGTGGACAAGACTTTCTCTTTTCTTCAATGTAGGATACACATCCCAATATTTCTCTTCACTTTTATATTCTTTCAATGTGGGACAACACTTTCACTCACATGTGGGTTTTCTCATGGGCTCAACATAAACCTAGTAAGGTACATTGATTTTAAATTTTTTAACTACTTACTCATCGAATTTGTCGTCATAATAATAACTACTATCATTTACAATGGATTGTGGGAGTCTGGTAGATAAGGTACAATTAATTTAAATCATATATAACATCTAATGTTACTCCGTATTAACTACATTAATTGGTTAAAGTAAAAGTGATACTACACCTAAGACCTGAAATTGAACCTCTTTCATGTCTCTACCCTGTTTTCTTAAAATTTAACTAGGCATGAGTTGCATGATAATAAGATTCATAATGTTAAGGGATGGAGTAAGAGTATTTTTTCTTAGTAATTTCTTTCTAGGAGTAGAAAATTATTAAGATTCTTCATTCATATTTTAATTAAATTAAAAATAAACATAGGACTATAATAATATCTCTATATATGTCTTCCTATAATATGCTGTTAACCTGTTATAGTAGGGATTGTCTTTTGGAGGTTCCATTAGGAAAAAAAAGGAGGGAAGTAGGCTCCTTGTCGTAGCTAATCTAAGTGAATCTACTCCATAATCTTAAAAAAGGGTCCCACCTATTGCATCCCAAGAAAATTAAAGTTTTATTCCTAAAAAAACGTTGAAAAGTAGAAGCACTAAGTTTATTTTACGATTAGTAGATAGGCTTTTAGTGTCAAATTTTCAAAAGAATCGACTGTATAATAAGAACCAAGAACAAATAATATACTGTAGGTATTAGCATTTATTTACATAAATCTACTTATTCTAGAAGTTTTATACATAGAGTAATGAAAAGTAAAATATGCCATTCATATGTAGTATGAAGTATTATTGTAGGAGTTCTCAAAAAAAAAAAAAAAAAAAAAGTATTATTGTAGGAGTATGTGTATTTCTAATTCAAGAGGTACTACATTTTGGATTTTTGGGCAATTCTTTTACTCTACAATTCATCTTATATGTACAACCGATTATACTTTATATTCGTATGGTATAACTAGATTAATAACGTGGTTATTTCTTTGTACACAACTAAATAATAGTTTTGAAGAAATTTTGACCCACTAGGCCAATTGTTCGGGAAATCATTTTATATATAGCTTAAAAGAAGTCATTTAATTTTTAATTAATTCAACATGTGGATGCATGAATTTAATATTTACAAAAATATACCTCTTCAAATAATTTTAAGGAAAATCTTCATTTAGTTTTATATAATTAATACGGAGTATACATTAAAATAATCTATAAATCATTTTTCTGAAAAAAATCAAGGTTTTTTCAATTCTATAATGTTGTGTATTTTTTTACACTATAGTATTTTATTTTCAAGCTAGATGTATTATTGAAGATATTGCACTTCTAGAAAGGCCGATCATAAACTACTACAGAATACTTAGTATTAAGTTGAAGATATAATTAAAATTTGTAACTATTTTTATGCAGAGTATCATTTTTCAACAATAGAAATCCAAATATTCAACCAATGAATTAATTACTATAAGAAGATCAACAACAACCATGATTGAAAAGAAAGAAAGCTAGATGTGTTCTTCTGTAGCTAACATTATGATTTTTATTATTATTATAATTATTATATTAAAGATTTGTGGCCAAAATTAGCACCTAACACGTTTCATTACTTATCCTTTACCCTTTTAATTATTTCGTTTGTTTTGCCCTCTTGTTCACTTATAATTATTCTTTTGAATTAGCTAGAAATTATAATAATTCTTGATAAAAGATAAAATGCCACTACCATAATATATAGACGATAAATCAATAATAGGTGGAATGCTTAATCATCCTTTTTTAATTTGTCTATTTAAGTTCGTTGTCATAAATCATAACGCAAACATTCTACTACTACCTAGCTGATGCGTGCAGCTACATCTAGATAGAACAATTTAAGATTCAAAAGAATTTAATTATGTACTACAACTTACTAATTATTTCTTATAATATAGTTTGTATATGCCCTAATAATATATATTTGGTGTTCTAAAGATGAAAAATATGGGACCCTTTAGTAAGTGATTATCTACGTCTTTCCACATTTTTACACGTGCTTTTGTTTTATTTTATGTATGTACTCCGTATTAGCTAGGAAAACAAAATTGGTAAATAAACCCATTTCAGCTCCCATCATTCCCATGCATGTCTAATAAATTATGCATGAAATAAAGCATTAATTATGCATATACAATTATACATTATATTGTAGATGCTACATGGGACTCTTACAACAACGTTATAAATGAAGTTTAATCTTCTTTCTATGGAGTACAATCTATGTACAGGTACAGAAAATTATTTTAAAGATACTATTTTTTTTTTATTTAATCACGGGGTTTGGTATCCAACAATTTTATAATTGTACAAGTTCGTTATCCACCACTTTTCTATTCAAACTTAGTTATACACCATATCTAATTAAGTTAACCAATTTTGATACATCATAATTCATTAATCTAATACTCTGTAATGAATTTACGTTTAAGTGTATTCTAAAATCAAACGCATCAATTATATGATACAATCATATAACAATATAAGTAGTATACGAAGCTCAACTGAAAGATGAGACCCGATATTGTGAGGGGAACATATCAAATGGTATAATTAATGCTTATAGAGGGGTTGATGCCTACAAAAACAATTGAGATGATGTAAGGCTCACAAGTTGGAAACCGTTGACGCCTAATTGCCTAGTTAAGATTTGATCATTTTAGACGACACTTGCAATATATATGTGATGAAAGGTCATTTTAAATTTTCAATTATTCAATTATATACAGTATCAGAACAAAGAGATCGTCTTCAAATTGAATATAATGTTATATCGAGTTGGTGCAAATTAGCTTTGAATGTACGTTGGCCGTTGCTTTGGTTTCTGGTTATTAATTTTGTGATGCTGGTGGATTGGTGGCTTGTGACATTCTGTACAAGATTTGATTATGATGTAATTAATTAAATTATTGACAAATTGGCCTCAACATTTAATTAAGTGATTTGATTAATTACTTCCATTATGCATGTTTCATTGGAGATATTAGCTAGGTTTTGATTGTTTCAGGGCCATACTCTAATAGACTAAATAGTACCCCTATAATCCTATATATCTAGAATATCATATGTGAGATCCTGAGCTAACACAAATTTTAAATCATTATTAAAATAATTATTAGCTAAGATTATTTTTAAATCATTCAAAGCAATCACTTAACTCACTTATTTATTATAATGTTTGAGAAAATAGGGTACACGCAAATACTTATAGTATGTGTGGTTAAACATACTTTGTATAGACTTATTTTTCACCGTAGTAGAAATTATGTATAATTGTGTTGGAACTTATTTTGTCCGAAGTTAATTAAACTGATTATTTTGTCTGAACCAATAATAATAATATAGAAGTTCAAACAATAAAACACACCCTTGCTTACTTCTTCAAATTTTATTTTTTATTTTTATACAGTACGTAGTATAATTTTACACAAGGTTTATTTTAAAAGATAATTTTAATCCTTAAAAATGAATAATGATTAAAAAAAAGTACGTTATTATGTCTATACAATCAACTTGCATGGAAGAAAGTGAGGGTTGAAACTTGAAAGGGGTGAAAGGCCAGATGGTGGGTAATACGTACGGTTTTAATAATTAAGTTTGCGATGGAGAGTTGGCTCTTTGTTGTCTCAACTCATATATATACACAATACAACCCCCCCTTATTTTTCCCCCATTTCTAGCCATGCAAGACTATTGAACTTTTTTAACATGGCAATTACCCTACCCTTTAACTTTTCCATAATCTTATTTGTCATCATAAACCAGAAATGATATATAGTAGCCTAATTATTACTAATATTGAAATAAATACTTATAAGTTTTAAAGACAAATAAAGGAATTATGGTTAAAAAGACACCCTCCACGTACCCCCCCTCCCCCCTATTTTAGTTATTGGATATTTTACACATAAAAGTTAGTTAAGTATTGGGTGATCAGTTCCGCTCTCCATGAACCCACCCACCTAAAACTGATATATATATATGAAATTTTCAATAATTTGTATAAGATCCAAAAATATATATCTAAATTTCAAAAGTCGAGAATTCGAGATGTTTAAAAACTTATATAAAATGATCAATAACTTATATCCATCTCACCATGAAGAGATTAGTATTTCTCCGAGTCAAGTTATAAGTTAACTTTTACAAGTGATAATGTTTTTAAGATATAAGTTAACTTTTAATTATGATCTTTATGTAAGAAATTGACTTTTAAAAGGAATAATAAATCACATCACACACTCACTCATCGAGTCACACTACTAGAAAACACCTTAATTGCGACGGAAAAAGTTCGTCGTAAACTATGTAAATTCCGTCGTAAAATTGGTTTACGACGGAATTCCGTCGTAAATGGTTGTCGGAAAACCCTTTGTAGGAAAATGGCCATTTTACGACGGAAATTCCGTCGTAAACCAACTTTACGACGGAAATAATATCGTCGGACTTGGAATTGGCCTTTGATGAAGTTCCGTCGCAAATTTGCGACGAAAAGAGTTCCCTCGCAAAATATAATTTACGACGGAATTTTCCCTCGCAAAATATAATTTGCGACGGAATTTTCCCTCGCAAATTATAATTTGCGACGGAATTTTCCCTCGCAAAATATGATTTGCGACGGAATTTTCCCTCGCAAAATATGATTTGCGACGGAATTTTCCCTCGCAAATTATAATTTACGACGGAATTTTCCGTCGCAATGTATATTTGTACGATGGATAATTCCGTCGTAAATCATATTTTACGAGGGAAAATTCCGTCGCAAATATGTAAATTACGACGAAATATTCCGTCGCAAATTGTATTTCCAGCCCAAAACAAATTTTTGTAATTTTCTGCATTTTCAAACCTGAATTTTTTTAATGATAAATCGACAAAAAAAATAAATAAATATTGAGTCCTAAAATTGTTGTTTTTAAAAAATTAATTACCGACCTACGAAATTAGGGTTATGTACATATATATATAATAATTATGTCCTAGTACAAAAGATAGTCCACATTTTGGTATCTATACCAAACAAAAGCTAGGTTAGAGTGATTCTATGCTAGACTAAAGCTAAGCTACGCAATCGCCTGGAAACCCTGGCCTGCTCCACCACCACCCGGGTCGTTCCTAGGGTCTCGATGCTGAGGATGAATGGTGGAACATGAGTCGTTGTTGTTGAGACGACTCATCATCTCATCGAAACTCTCCTTGTATCTCCTCTCCATTTCAGCCATTCGGGCTTCCATTTGAGTTTGAAGAGTTTGCACCCTGTGTTCCATCTGGTCTTGCATTTGAGAAATGACAGACGGCGTGTATTGCTGTGAAGAACGGGAACCTTGACCCTGTTTGCCATAGTAGAACTCTGCACTTTGGCCAAGTCCCTTCACACGCCCCTTCTTATTGCGCCCACCCACCGACTCCCAGTACAACTCATTGGGACTCTTCTGAATCCCCTGACTCATTGTTTCTTCGAGCTTCTTCTGGTAGGTGTCCTACAAAATATTGAAGATAAAATAAAATATTGTTAAAAAAACAACCAACAATATGGAGTTATATCGCATACTTTTAGGTGCCTAAGGATAGAAATTAAGAAAATTAAGCACATATGTCAATTTTCAACCCTCACTCATCCAAAATCATCCAAATTTGGCCTATATGGCTAAAACCATGCTTATTTTCTAAGTTTTCAAGCAAATGTAAGGTTTCTTTCTTCTAACATTCCAATATCAATTGCTTTTAAGTGCCTAAGGATAGAGATTAAGAGAAATAAGCACATATGTCAATTTTCAAACCCTCACTCCTCCAAAATCATCTAAATTTGGCCTATATGGCTAAAACCATGCCTATTTTCTAAGTTTTCAAGCAAATGGACTCGTTCTTTCTTCTAACATTCCAATATCAATTGCTTTTAAGTGCCTAAGGATAGAAATTGAGCATCATCTTTCCAAAACAACATACATCCTTTCGGGCATGCATGAATCTTTTCATGGGGCAGCTCTAACCCCTTAACAATTTTCTTGACCTCATAGAATGTCTCGGCCATGTGGTTGTTGTTAGGAATCGCTTCATTAACCAAAGAAGCAAATCCATCAACACATCTGTGCGGCAAATTATACTCACACTTTAGGCTAGTGATTCTAGAAGCCATCTCTAACACAGACAATGAACTCCCTTCGTACAACGGTTGTTCAGAAGCCCTTAACAAATCAAAAAATGGCTTGGCTTGTGCATTAGGCTCCTCCTCTAATGAAACAGGTGGCTCTTTGGAATGGCCTTGATCTTGAGACTGACCAAAGGCATCCAAAACCATTTCACGATATTCATTTGACTCCCTTCTACGAGTTCCTGGAAACTCTTCCCCATGACACATCCACTCGTAGTAATTAGGTAAAAAACCGCTGCGATACAAATGAAGTTTGACCGTATCTGGATCCCAGAGACGTTTGTTTTTGCATTTAAAACATGGACACCTAACTTCATTCGGGTTGCTACTCTCGGGATGATCTTCCACATATTTAAGGAATTCATCTACCCTCTTCAAGAACTCAGGATTAATAGAATTCCCAACCTTCCTTTCGTACATCTAGCTACGTTCTTTTCGTTTCATGATTACAAGTTCTACACAACTAACACATATGCCATTAATCACATTAGTCATAAAGCACAATATATATTCATTGTAGATCAAACTGTTATGGAAATGAAAATGAGAAGAGAAATGATTTCCAAGGGTCCTTATGACTCCAACCTAACCCATCCTTGTACGTTCAATCTCACTAGTGAATGTATGCCAGAATTTCAATTCTATGGAAAATCCGGCAGCATCTCCCTACAGTTCCCCGAGTACACAATATAGGCGATTAGAAACACCTATATATGTACCTAGAGAACATTGTAGAGAAATGACAAGCAAGGATCTTCCTTAGAATTAAAACAAAGGAATACATTCACCACCTAAGTGAGAATAAACGTACAAGGACAGTCCCAACCGGGGACTATTCAAGACATACTCCTAATGTGTATGCCTTGAACGGGTATCTAGGCATATGATTATGCAAATGGTTTTTGTAAAAAATATATATACTTAACTACCATACAAAAAATTATACAAATATATCATAATTAAACTTAACATAAACAAACATATCATAAAACCTTAACATTAATATAAACAAATCAAACCAAACAAAACCAAACTAAACTAACATATCATAATATTAAATATAGTAACATGCATTATAAAAAATTATACTTAAGTAAGAAACATTATATTAAACTAAACAAAACTAAACTAGATTATAATGAACTAAAGTAATCTAACATACATCATATTAAACAAAACAAACAAAACGTACCTAAAGTTTCATAATATTAAACTAATCTAATATACTTTAGTAAAACTAAGCTAAATTAAACCACATTATATTAAAATAAACTAAACTAAAGTTTCATAATATTAAACTAATCTAATATACTTTAGTAAAACTAAACTAAATTAAACCACATTATATTAAAATAAACTAAACTAAAGTTTCATAATATTAAACTAATCTAATATACTTTAGTAAAACTAAACTAAATTAAACCACATTAAAAAGTAAACTAAACTAAACTAACATACTTACACAAAAAAAAAGTAACTAAACTAAACTAAAACACATTATATTAGGGTTTGTAATGTGACTAACCTTTAGATCTGCACTTGTTTTTGACAAATTGTACAAATCCTACATACAAAATATTTTAAAAAAATAATTAAATTAAATAAATAAGGGTTTATTATTAAAAAAAATTAAAAAAAAAATTGGGGAAAGGACAACTTACCAACTGCTTCAGCCACGGCGAGGGAAGGGAGGAGGCCGGAGGCTACGGTGGTCAAGGGAGGCTGCGGTTGTGGTGTCAAGAAAGGTTGCAGATTTGAATGTGTTGTAAAAAAAACCGAATATAAAAAAAAACAACAAAAAAACAAAAACAACTTACCTAGACGCGGCGCCGGCAACAACCAGAAGCGTCAACGGAGGGTCGCCAGAAAACGGAGGCTCGACCTCTTTCTCCTTTTCGTCCTCTTTCGCTTTCTCCTTTTCGTCCTCTTTCGCTTTCTCCTTTTCGTCCTCCTTTCGTTTTGGTCTTCGTCGGCGGCAGATTGGTGAAGACCGGCGCCGGAATCGGGACGGCCGGCGACGGATGCCCCTTTTTCTCTTTCCCTCTCTCTTTCTCTCTCCTTCTCTTTCTTCTGTTTCCAATTCGATTTTTTAGGTTTAGTCCAATTTGGGTATTTTTTTAAAAAACGTATAATCTTGCGACGGAATTTTTTTCCCTCGTAATTTTCATTTTACGACGGAATATTCCGTCGCAAACATATTTTCGACGAAATATTCCGTCGTAAAAAGAAAATTACGAGGGAAAAAAATTCCGTCGCAAGATTACTACGGAATTTTCGTCGTAGATATTTAAATCCGTCGTAAAGTTGCGAGGGAAAAAAATCCGTCGTAATTTTTGAATTTTGCGACGGAAAAACCGTCCGTCGGAAGTAAACCGTCGCTATTTTGCCTATTTCTAGTAGTGTCATCCAATGTTTGTTGTAAATTATTAGAATATTAATTGTGTGATAGAATCTGATTTTACCATATTACTATATTACGGAGTAGTGACTAAGTAACATTTTATAAACTTGATCAAAAGCCTAAGGATGAAAGTGAAACCTAGAAGCATAATTTCGAAAGAAAAGACACCAATCACTATTACAAAAGTGGATTACATTAGGTTTTGATGGGTAAAGGGTCCCATCCAACTCAAATAAACAAAAACAAAAACAAAAAGTAAGATTAGAGCAAGGTGCGGAAACTAAGGAGGTCCATACAATTTTTCAAGAGAAAAACCATATCAGATCATGAACTAATGAGCATAGAAGAGAAAAAGAAACAAAAATTGGGCAATGGGGAGACAAGATAAGCTAAGACTATCAGAGTGAAAATAACTTGTATTAGTTGAATGCATGCATGTATTAAAAGTTAAAACCCAACCAAAAATAAAAACTAGAATAGATATTTTTTGGACAAATTTATATGAAAATGAAGTATCAAGCTTTTTAGCCAAAAAAATAAACAAGGGTGTGGTGAGTGGAAAACGTGGGTGATTAGAAAATTAGTGATTTCACATTAAAGAGATAGAAGAATAATGACTAATGCATAAGATTGGTGGGCTTGCTATTCCGTCTGATTTGACATCAATCAAGTATGTATAAGATGAAACTCTACTAGCTAGACTTATATGTGGTCATACTCTCTTCCATCATGATATTTTTTGGATAGGTTCGTATGAAAGTGAAAAATCGAGCTTTATAACGGAACAAGGGGTGTGGTCAGTGGTGGGTGGAAAATGTAGGTGATGGCAAATTCAGGAGCGCCATATCTGATAATATAATTGGTTAGTTCACAAGGTGGTGGTCGTGGACTAACATAATGAGCCATATATACTTGTTGTAAAATGAAAGGGGGGGCCTGAGTGTTAATGTTATCCTTCTTCCAAGTGCCTGGCCAAGCCAAGACATTGATGGGCCTATTGCCTCCTGCCGCCTTCTTCTAACATGTGGCTCTTTGTTGGTTGTTTCAATTTATTTGGGGATATATACTATACTATACTTGCTTGTTATTCATATGATATGATATGGGTCTTTGTCATTTTGCATGTGCATTTGTATTGTACTATTTGTGCTTATTTGTTACATGTTGGTATATGTGAACATGCTCGCGATCGACTTAATAGATGATTGTATGTATCATGTATTCATGTGTGTATCCAATTATTGTTTGTAGTAAAACTTAGAGATGATTTTGGCCGGATGATCTCTAGACCAAGCTTCGATGCAAAATTGAAAATTATCCGATCATTTATTGGGTATAATAATCTTGAGATTTTAACTAGTGTTAACTCACTTGGTAAGGCTCTCACATCAAATCTTACAGGTTTGGGTTCGAATTTTATCCAGTGAAGGTACTTGAGGTAGGGATTCCCTTACCATCCCTTCTACTCCCAAGTGTCTGGGTAGCAAATATTAACCAAAAAATCCGTGAGCATTGAGATCTGGTCAGGATCCTCCTCACTATAAAAAAAAATAATAAATATAATGTTTGGGTATGTATTTAGGTAATATTGATTCAGTTTGAATTATCACATTTTATGATTCAAAAACACTTCAATTCCAAGAACAAAGATATTGCTCAGCGGCTAATTTTGACTGTCTAGATCAGGCTAGTTCTATTTACGTTATGTGATTCGTCTATACAATTTGTGTAAATAATAGACTCAATAGAGTTTGTTGTTAGTAGCTAGGAAGTTAAGAAGGTATGTACATATTGACTTATATGTTTGGAGAAGGCTCAAAGATTCATGTAAGGAGATGTATGTAGGTAATAATAAATGTTTGTTTACATTTACTGAACTGAACTGATTGGGGCTGCATTGAACTAAAATGAATATTTTATTATAGAAGGAAATTAGGAGCTAGACTGAACTGAACTAAATTGAAATTAAACCGAAGTGAACATGCCATAGTCAAGTACATGACTAAAAAAAAAAAAAACTCTTTGTAATCACTTTGTACTAATATTTGGAGTACAAATCATCCATAATAGTTTATTATTTGAATCTAAAAAGGCTCTCATGAGTCATGATTATGGAATGAATGTGGATTTTAATACATAATGTTGGGGAATTGGGGATGAGGAATTTAAGGTCTTAAATTGATGAAGATTCTAGAGCATCCCAAGATATAGTCAATTAATGCAATACATAACAGTACATATATATATAAATGTGATTTCGATATGCATCATGTACTCATGTGCATCATTTAGAGCACATACCCTTTAAATAATTTGAGCATAATTATGGTCAAACAATACAACATTCGTTTAATGGTCCAACTTATAAACATTATTCAACATCAATCTATGGAGTATAAGCCTATAAGTCTAAATCATTACGGAGTACTAAATTACTTTCTTTTACTAATATTTTGAAGATATTTTCTTTACTTAAAATTGACTTAATTTGCATGTATACAAAAATCCAAATTAATGTTATAATCAATTTCTAGTTTCTACATAGCTTTTTCTTCGCATGAAGGTAAGTCGTCTTAGATGAGATATATATGTCATACTCCGCTGTATATATAGGTTATAATTTAGGATATTTATGAAATGGTTAGCTAAAATTAGACAACAATAATAATTATTGAAAAGTGCCTATACAATGATGGAATTTGTGTACCAAAAAAATGAGAGTGATCGACCACCCAACTAATATTAGTCATTAGTTCATTACTTTTTTTTTTTTTTTTTTTTTGAAAGGAGTCATTAGTTCATTACTTAGTAACATAAAAAAAAAATGGATTATTCACATACACCTTTTGAGTAAAATAAAAATAGCACTTGTAATCTTCATTAGCACACAAAGCATGTTATGACATGTTAATCCACCTTTAATAATATATTCGAATGCAAGGCATGGTCCAATAATGATGTAGATGTAAACTTCTCACCATTTTACATTCATTAAAAAGAACCAAACAAATATTGTTTAGTCTTTTTTCCCTTTGTTTTTTTTTTTTGCTTTTCATGTGATTTTACTGTTCTACAAAAGCTTGTTGTTCCTTCTTTGATTAATTATATTTTTCTCATAATTGGATAACGTCCATGTTCGTGTATAGTTTAGGGATACTAAAAAGATTTTAAGAATATTAAATGAAAAAGGATGTCATATGTAGATAGATGGTGCTTTATCTTGTATCAATATGATATAAACCAAAGTATATGACATTTAGAATAGGAGTGAGGAATTAATACGACGTACAAAGTATGTGGATCAAGGTAATATACGAAGTATATATACTGAGATTACCGACTATAAATTGACAAATGATCTCATAGTCGTTCATTCTTTAAGTTAGGTTAGTCCATTAAAGTTGGATAACCAGTTAACCACAATTGATCTATAATAATTTCTTAAACATAACAAGTTTTGTGTGCCTAGCAGCCTAGGCATTATGCACTTCAACAAGTTTGTCAAGGCATGCTTGAGCCGAAAGAAATTATAGACCCCACAAATATATTTATTATCGCTTAGGATGGTTAAAGAGCCGAGCTGAAATATGACTCCAGTGGAGTTAACAACTACTCGTAGTTACAATTTATAAATGTATGATGAAAAAAAATTTACGAAGTAATGTATTAAACTAACTAATGGCCTGTTCTCTTTAGCTTATTTTCAGTTCAACTCAGCTCCAATTAGTTCATTTCAGTTCCTAATTTCCTTCTCTCATAAAATATTAATTTTAGTTTAGTTCAGTTCAGCTCCAATATGTTCAGTTCAGTTCCCTAAATCAAAATAGGCATTAAGAATATAGAATATAGATTAATGAAATCATCATTATTACGATTTACGAAGTAGAACAATTGCATGTTCATATGGTTCTGGTCAGAGAAAATTGGACCTAAGGCCAGATAATAAATTGCACTGTTTTGACACAACACAATTTTACCCCACAACCATCCAATGAACCAGACCTAGCCAGAACGGCTCAACTCCCAACGAGCCAACCCACCCTGTGGTTCAACCGGGCTAATTCTGTCGGCCCAATGGCTACCTTAATCCCCAACAACTTAAATTTTATTTTATTTTATTTTTTTTTTTAAAAAAAAAACAGAGAAAGATTTTGATTGTGATTTTTGGTAGGAGATTCATCAGATCCATCTCCTCCTCTCTCAACTGCTGAGAATCAGATCGTTGTCTCCTCTTCTTCTTCTTCATCTTTTTCACTGAAACTATGCTCTCAATTTCTTCCTTCGAACCCTAATTTTCTCTCTCCTCCATTAATTTGTTCTTCTCTTACGACGATCCAAAATGTATATGGCTTATGGATGGCCGCATGTAATGCCAATTGAATCAGGAATTTCCGATTCTTCTCAACGAATTATTTATCTTAAAGTTATCAATCGATTGTTGCTCGTTGTCGCTCCTTCTCATCTTGAACTCTGGAGTTCTTCTCAGGTTCTGATTCTCTCTATATTGCTTTTTGATTCAGTTCAATTTTTGTAAATTTTAACAAAATTTTCCGTAATTTTTAATTTTTTTTCTTGCGGAATTCGGTAATTTACTTGCTGTTGCTGGCATTTTTGTTTTAAATTGTTGCTGATCTTGTAGAATTTCTGCAAATTGTAACTACTCATATAAGTTTAGTTTTGTCCTTTCTATAATTTGAAATGTGAATTCAGTAGGCTGAGTTTGAATTTGATTGATTTTCAGCTGTTTTTGTAACTTTAAGTTTGAATTTTGCTATACATTGATGCCGAATTGTGGTTGTGGATTATTGTATGGATGTTGAACTGGACTGTTGGGCATGAGCAGCAACATCTGGACTGTTGGATGTTGAATAGGTGAAGTGATGATAATTTGAATAACATTTTAAGGTTTGAGGTGTGAATTTTAGTTGGCCGAGCTAGGGCTGTTAGAATTTTGTTACACATTGATGAGTGGATAGTGGCGGTGTAGTTTTCTTCGCATTCTGACGGTCTGACTTGGAGGCATAGTAGTTACTTTGGAATTGTTACTTTGTCACAAATTGTGTAAAAGCATGGCAATGTGACTATCCTAGTGACTTGGTAAACTTAGTTCAGGAAATTTTCTTGTGATTTCAGAGAAGAAAGAAGTTATAATGTGAATGGTTGCACTAGTTTACACTCATGAGAATTGAGGCAGGGTTGAATTGCACTATTTGCTTTGTTTATTTCGACTGTGATCTGATTATACGCTTTTAACTGTGTCTGACATTGTTTATGTTCTTTGTTTTGTTTGATTAGCATAAAGTGAGATTAGGGAAGTATAAAAGGGATTCAAGCTCAATCCAGAGAGAAGGTGAGAATATACAGGCTGTGTGGAGTCCAGATGCAAAATTGGTTGCTGTTCTTGTGAGTTTGCTTCTCTTCTAATTCCTTCTTTGATTTCTAGTTTATTTTATTATTTTAAGCACTTTCTTGTGTTTTCCACCCAAGTATTTGAAGCATTCTGGTTTCTTAAGTTGATTTTTCCATCGACCTTTGGGTTTTCCCATGTACAGATGAAATAGGATTGATTGATATGTAGCACCTCAATCCTTAATTATATACTAAACATTTGTTTAGCTTGGCACCTGAATGGCTGAATACATCTCACTATCTTATGATGAATATTTAAGCATTATGTCCAGATTCTGCTATACTTTTTGGATTGGAATGTCGCAGGAGTACAATATGTATTTTTACGATCAAATAAGCTGCCTTCATGAGTTTAGTGCTTGTTGGTAGGTTGTAGGTGTAAACTAATTGGTTAGTGTTACTGTGGTAGTCAAGATCATTTGTCTATCAGTAGTGGCAAATTGATTTAGTATTTTAGGGACTCAACATTAAGAAACTTAGATACTGTGTTTTGCTGACTATTGGTACAGTGGCTCTTTCCTTTTAAGGATATATAGGAAAAATCTGTCAGAGATACTTGAAGAAGAATTTTTACTATGGCTAGAGTTTTTCTATGAATTTGATAGGATTATTATCTACCTAAAAAACTGTGGAGGGAGGGCTGCTTTGTATGTATGTGATGGAATTATTATCATTATGAAATAGCGTGGAAGGAATGCATACTACCCTTAAGGTAAGAAGTAATTACTTATAGAGGAGAATTTTCAACGTAAAAGGATGAGATGGCACAAGTTAGTTGGAGTTATGGAATTAGTTATGATAGCCTAAAAGCCTAATTCACAGTAGCAGTGAGAAGTGCCAGTGCTTATTATGATGGGCATAATGAAATTAGTATTTGTTGCATAATTAGTATATGCCTATCTCTTAGTCTTGGCTTCGCCTGTGCTTTCTTTGAGAGTAGAAATGTAATACTAGTAATATCCTTTGCTGGAAAAGCTAAAGCCAGTGAAGGGGAAAAATAGGCTGTTGTGATAGAATGTGCTACCATAAAGATACTAGATTCTGTTTCTGTGGCAATCTGTGGGTTTTGTTTGCATTTGTGGGTTGATGTCCAAAATAAGTACATAATATTGCCGTCTTTAACTTTTCTTTATTTCCTTGCAGACTTCTTCTTTCTACCTTCACATATTTAAGGTGCAATTTTCTGATAAAAGAATACAATTTGGGGGAAAGCAGCCATCAGCACTGTTTCTTGCAAACATTAATATTGTCCTGAATGAGCAGGTCCCTTTCTCTGTCAAGGATTTAACAGTGTAAGCACCGACCTTTACTGCTTGGCTTGGGGATATCATACAATATCCTAAACTTTTTATGAAACTTCCTCCTGCTTATATTTTTCTTTTCATCTTTAAGTGCCATGTGGATTATTATTGTTTTAAAGGTCAGGGGACTGAATGAAAGTGGGTGACCTTTAAGTTACCTAATCCTAATATATGAATAAGAGTATTATATAATTTTTAACGATTTTTTTTTTCCCAGTGCTTCGTGAACCATCTAATGTGCTTATTGCAAACAGTAATACTTGGATGTCTTAACATACTGCTCATAAGTGTTTCATTGAACCTTTTCTAATTGGTTTCTGATTAGTTTTTTCCCTGCCCAGGAGCAATATCGTATGTGATAATAAGCATTTGCTGATTGGACTCTCTAATGGTTCCTTGTATACTATATCATGGAAAGGGGAGGTAAGCTATCAGTACCTTTAGCTTCAATTGCCAACAATTTACTAATTCTTGGCTGAATCACCCCCAGGCCACACTATAGGTTTTTTAGCTTACATGTGTCTGTAATTTTAGGTTGCTACAACTGCAAGTCATCTGCATGCCCACAAATGTGGTTTGATGACTGTTATAACTATCCACTCTAATCTCTATGCGGTTGTTTTTGCAGTTTTGTGGCACTTCTATTGTTGACTGCCGTATTGGTGAGAAAAATGAGATCATTAGTGCATCTAATTGTTTTGAAAATGGCTGTGCAACTGGAAGAAGTCCAGAAGTAAATCATATCGACCCAACACTCTGTGGACCTTCTTCTATTGTGGGGTTGGAGCTTTCGTTGCTATTGAGGATGCTATTTGTTCTTTTCTCTGATGGGAAGCTTTTACAGTGTTCTGTAAGCAAGAGGGGCCTTAAGCAAGCTGACTCTGTAAAAGCTGAGAAGATATTTGGTTCAGGTGATGCTTTATGTGCTTCAGTAGCTTCTGATCAGCAAATTCTTGCAGTTGGTACTAGAAGAGGGGTTGTTGAGTTATATGACCTGGCTGGATCTGGTTCACTAATGCGTAGTGTTTCATTGTATGATTGGGGGTAAGCCTTTTTATGTTGCTTATCTTGGAAATTTGACTACAATGATTGTGTATCAAGTCTCCGTTGCTAGATGCTGTATCTCTGTACTTTGAGAATGGTGATGGGTCTGTATAATAGATTTATGATTGCTGTGGCTAATTCACAGCGGACTAGATGCTGGTCTAGTCTCATTTCGAATTATTTCATGCACTGGTATGATGACAGTGGCTTTAATTACTGATAATTTCTGCAGGTATTCTACTGAGGATACTGGTCCTGTTAGTTGTATCGCGTGGACACCTGATAATTCTGCCTTTGCGGTTGGATGGAAGCTTAGAGGGCTTACAGTTTGGTCTGTCTCAGGCTGTCGCTTAATGTCAACTATCCGTCAAGTTGGCTTGAGCTCTATCTCTTCCCCAGTACCTAAGACAAACCCAGATCGGAAATCTGAGCCCTTAATGGCTGGTGCAGCAACAATTCACTGGGATGAACATGGATACAGGTTGTATGCGGTGGAGGAAAAGTCTTCAGAGAGAATTCTTGCATTCTCCTTTGGTAAATGTTGTCTTAACAGAGGAGTTTCAGGCTCAACCTCTGTTCGTCAAGTGATCTATGGTGAAGATCGTGTTCTTCTTGTTCAGTCTGAGGAGACAGATGATCTTAAAATGTTGCACCTTAACCTTCCAGTTATGTGCTTTACTTGTCTTCTTTCTTGCCACTCATATTTTGTCTATGATGTGGCCCTTTCTGACATCGTGTTTGTCCAGGTCTCGTACATCTCTCAGAATTGGCCAGTTTTACATGTGGCAGCTAGCTTTGATGGAACATTCTTGGCAGTTGCTGGTCTTCATGGATTGATATTGTATGACGTACGTCTGAAAAAATGGCGATTCTTTGGAGATGTTACACAAGAACAGAAAATCGAATGCAAGGGTTTGTTGTGGCTGGGGAAAATTGTTGTTGTTTGCAATTATGTCAGCTCATCTAACACGTGAGATTTATCTCTATTCCTTTTAGATTCTGTTAGTGATTTATAACTGCCTATCCTCAAATAAGGAGAAACTTCGACTTAAGAATGGACAATAGAACAAAATCTAACGGCATATTTTCAAATAAGGAGAAACTTTGACTTAGAAATAGATAGTAGAAGAGAACTGTAGAACAAATTCTAACGAGATCCTGACTAGATTAAAGGACATAAATAAGTGTTTTAGGTCCTCATTAATTTACGTTCAATTGATATTCAGATTATTGGTGTGTACCTTGATGTAACTTGTGCAACCTATATTTGGCCCGCTGGTTTATTACCTAAAAAGTTTGAGTACATGGTTATGGATTACACTCAATCTCCTTGATCACGATGATTGATTAGGAATGATGTTTAAACTTTGGAATCTCTTGAATTGTGTAAACTAGTAAAGTCTGTCCATATTATTTCGGGTTGAATACCAACTTACTGAGGGATACTCCTTCCGCTCATTAAGATATTCTTATAATTGTATGCCATATCCTTTTTTCTGGAAATGCTATAATATGTCACAGTTGTATTTGCTTTGTTCTTTGTTTTCTCTTCTGTTGGATGCTGACATTGCTCTAGGCTGGTACTGGGAAATGCACAACACTTCTGAATTGGGTATCAGTAACTATGTAACTTCTCTTGAATTTGAGTTCATATGCAGAGTTATGTGACAGTCAAAATGATTATATCAGTAACTCTTAGCAGCTTATGTCACCCTAAGATATATTTACTAAATAATCCAGCGGGGTGATCTGTTGTCTATCTTCATGCTTGTCTGTGGAATCATGTATCGTATTCGTTTCGAATAATAGTAGTAAACAGTTTTTGTGGATTTATAAATTGCAGGTATGAGCTGCTATTTTATCCTAGATATCATCTTGATCAAAGTTCACTATTGTGTAAAAAAACGTTGCTGACAAAGCCGATAGTCATGGATGTTTATCAAGATTATATACTGGTTGCCTATCGCCCTTTTGATGTCCACATATACCATGTGAAATTATCTGGTGAATTGACCCCTATAAGTAATCCAAATTTACAGGTAAACCGTCTTCACTGTATACTCTTGTTCATAATTAGAATAATTATTCGCATATTACAGTCCTTTAGAATTCAAATTGTCTTCATGCAATTTCAAGTGATAAAATGACAAACAGCTTTCTACAGTACGTGAGCTCTCTATCATGACCGCAAAGAGCCCTCCGGCATCTATGCGCTTCATACCAGATCAATTTTATAAGGATTATAGTTCAGTAAAACACAAGTCATCGCAAGAGCCTGTGAGGTAAGTGTTGAAAAGCAAAATATTGATTATGCTTATGAGGAAAATACCATTAAAAGCAAAGTATCGCTTCAGTAAACAACGCTTATGGAAGTCCTTTCTGTTTGATAGATGTTTGATATTGCGTGCAAATGGGGAGATGTCCCTTCTAGATATGGATGATGGGCATGAATTGGAGTTAACAGATTCTGTTGAACTGTTTTGGGTTACATGTGGCCTATCAGATGACAAAGAAAATCTCATTGAAGAGATTACTTGGTTGGATTATGGTCATCGAGGAATGCAGGTGATAATTTCCCATTTTTGTGGTTCTTCTATTGAAGCTTTTCCTTTTTGATGACAACCTTTTTCCTAGCCTCCTAGGCCATTTTGGATTTCTGATAAAAGTATTTTGGAAGTTAACTTTTACAGGTCTGGTATCCATCTCCAGGTGTTGACCCTTTCAAACAGGAGGACTTCTTGCAGGTATTGACATATATTCTGATATAAGTTAAAAGGGGATGAATTGAATAATGAAAAAGTACATTGTGTCAGCTGTTGAGGTCACTGGTTGCATGAATGCTGTTTCTAAATGTTGCTCGTTTTACCTCTTATCGAGAATATCGACTACTGTTATGCCTACTGTGACAATGAATGAATATGCCTTCTATCCTCTTTCTTCTGTTAGCCAACATCAAATGAAAATGGAAGTCTTTTTATGCCTTCTCAACTTTGTATGTTACAGAAGTAGTCCTTGATTTATTGTAAAAAAAGGCTGTAGAAAAGAACTATGATGACGTTTCTAGATATTATCCAACAAGCAGGACCAGTATTGCAACACATGGCATAGGATAGGCTAAACAAATTGTGTAGTTTGAAGGTTGGACAATTGAGAGAGTATTAAATTTGTCGCTATCATCAACATCACATGTTCCTTTCATTTTTTGTTATATAGTCCATATTATTATGCCATTTTGTTACTTTGAATTCTTTTGTTTTCTGTTTTCTTTGTTTTAACATTTGGTTGAATTCACTTCATATTTAGACAGTATGAAATGAGAAATAATTTCGTATATTTTCTCTATGCTGTTGATGATAATGATTTCAATTTCTTTTTTTTAGCTGGATCCTGATCTTGAGTTTGATCGTGAAATTTATCCTCTGGGACTTCTTCCAAATGCTGGAGTAGTGGTTGGTGTTTGCCAGAGATTGTCATTTTCTACGTGTACGGAGTTTCCATGTTTTGAGCCGTCTCCCCAGGCACAAACTATATTACATTGTTTGTTGCGTCACCTCCTTCAGGTATCCCTTGCTTCTCTTCTTCAATTAGTTGGGGTGGACTTTTAGAGCCGATCTATATTTTGCGCTTATGAAATTATGGTCATATATAGAGATGTCAATACGGGTAAACGACTCGGGTTTTGGTCAAGTAAGAGTAGGTCAGGTCAACTCGGGTCGGATCAATTCAGATTAATTCCATAACCTATACAGGTCGGGTTTGGGTTGGGTCATGCTTGAGTCGGGTTACGTCGAGTCATACTTCTTTTCGGGTTTGGGTTAGGTTTAGGTCGGGTTACATTTGGTTCGGGTGAACAATAGATCGGGTTTAATTCAGGTTTTCACTGGTTAAAAAGGGTTATGGTAATTCTCGGGTTCGAGTCGGGTTTGGTTCGAGTCAATTTGCGGGTTAGAATCAGGTCGGGTCATTCTCGGGTTTCAGTCGAGTTCGGTTCAAGTCAATAATTTGCGGGTTATAATCACGTCGGGTCATTTTCAAGTCGGGTCATTCTCGGGTTCAAGTCGGGTTCGGTTCTAGTCAATAATTTGCGGGTTATAATAAGGTTGGGTCATTTCCAAGTCGGGTCATTCTCGGGTTCAAGTCGGGTTATGTTCAAGTTAATAATTTGCGGGTTACAATCAGGTCGGGTCATATTCGGGTTCAACTAACTATAATAAATAATTACCATTATTATCAAGTTAATTATTTCCCTATATATATGGCAATATAGGGAACTATAGTCTATAGTTTAGGAAGATAATTATCTCCTTTGACCATACAACAAATATATACTATATTTAACTCTTAAATTTGAGGATGATGCTCCTTTCTTTTGCTGGCCTAACCAACTTGGTCTCCTTAGACAAAATGCTTTGATCAACAATAATAAGGTGGTCTAAATTGCATTTAAGGTGATTTGAAATCGAGTCAGGAATAATTTGGGTTGAATTTAGGCCGGGTCAATTTGTAAACCGGTTGTAACAATAATAAGGTGGTCTAAATTTTTGACTTTTTTTCGCCCGGAATAAAAATTGCTGAAATGTTTATCATGGTCCCTAATACCCTAATACTCACCCAATTGGACTCCCGGAGGGTGTTAAGGACTATGATAAACATTTCGGCAATTTTTATTCCGAGTGAAAATAAGTCAAAAAAATTAAAAAATTGAAGGCTTATATCCACCTTTTTGTGAAATTTTGGAGTCTTCAGGCCCCGGTGTCTAACAGACTTGAAATTTTAAGGAATACATCTCGAGGTCATATAATGTCATTTGGAACCATATTTGATCATTGTTTGTTGTTATAAGTGTTCGTGGTAGGCTTGAAATAATGAAATCGGTGCATGTTATAAACCAGTATATTGGCCGTTTAAAGGCAAATTAGATGGTTCCACCCATCCAATTGGACTCTTGGAGGGTATTAGGGACCATGGTAAGCATTTCAACAATTTTTATTTCAGGGTGAAAAAAAGTATAAAAAAATCCACACATTTTTCGAAATTTTGGAGGTTTCGGACCCGGTGTCGAAAAGTTTGAAAATTTTAGGGGAACATCTCGGGGTCATATAATGCCGTTTGGAACCATTTTTATTCATTATATGTTGTCATAAATGTTCGTGGTAGGCTTGAGTTAATGAAATCACTGCAAGTTGTAAACCGGTAAATTGGCCATTTAAAGAAAAATTGGATAGTTCAACTCACCCAATAGGACTCCCGTAGGATATTACGGACCATGGTAAACATTTCGGCAATTTTTATTTCCGATCGAAAATAAGTCTAAAAATTCTAAAATTGAAGGCTAATATCCATGTTTTTTTGTGAAATTTTGGAGGTTTTGGAGTCTTGTGTCGAAAAGCCTTCGAGATTTTAGGAGATAAATCTAGGGGTCATATAATGTTATTTGGAACCATATATGATCATCATATGTTGTCATAAATGTTTGTGGCAGCCTTGAGTTAATGAAATCGGTGCAAGTTATAAACCGGTAAATTAGCCGTTTAAAGACGAATTGGATGGTTCCATCCATCTAATTGGACTCCCGGACGGTAGTAGGGACCATGGTAAACATTTCGGCAATTTTTATTTCCGGACGAAAAAAAGTAAAAAATTTCCAAAATTGAACGCTAATATCCATCTTTTTAAGAAATTTTGGAGTTTTTGGGGCTTGGTGTCTAAAAGTTTTGAAATTCTAAGGAATACATATCGGGGTCATATAATGTCGTTTGGAACCATAAGTGATCATTATTTTTGTCATAAATGCTCGTGGTAGGCTAGAGTTAATGAAATCGGTGCAAGTTGTAAACCAGTAAATTGGTCGTTTAAAAGCAAATTGGATGGTTCCACCCACCTTATTGGACTCC
Source organism: Chenopodium quinoa (assembly GCF_001683475.1). Taxonomy (NCBI): domain Eukaryota; kingdom Viridiplantae; phylum Streptophyta; class Magnoliopsida; order Caryophyllales; family Amaranthaceae; genus Chenopodium; species Chenopodium quinoa. The sequence goes on from NW_018745454.1 coordinate 2,668,396, forward strand.
CGGAAGGTATTAGGGACCATGGTAAACATTTCAGCAATTTTTATTTCTGGTCGAAAAAAGTAAAAAAATTCCAAAATTGAAGGCTAATATCCACGCTTTTTGAGAAATTTCGCAGAGTTCGGGGACCGGTGTCGAAAAGATATGAGATTTTAGGTGATACATCTCAAGGTCATATAATGCCGTTTGAAAACATAAATGACCATTATATGTTGTCATAAATGTTCGTGGTAGGCTTGAGTTAATGAAATTAGTGCAAGTTGTAAAATGGTAAATTGGTCGTTTAAAGGCAAATTGGATGGTTCAACCAAACCAATTGGACTCTTGGAGGGTATTAAGGACCATCGTAAACATTTCGACAATTATTATATCCGGGAGAAAAAAAAGTCAAAAAATTCCAAAATTGAAGACTAATATCCACACTTTTTGAGAAATTTTGGAGGTTTCAAGGCCCGGTGTCGAAAAGCCTTGAAATTTTAGGTAACTTATCTCGGGGTCATATATGTCCGTTTATAACGATTTATGATCATTATTTGTTGTTATAAATGTTCGTGGTAGAATTGAGTTAATGAAATCGGTGCAAGTTGTGAACCGGTAAATTGGTCATTTAAAGGCAAATTGGATGGTTTCACCAACCATATTAGACTACCAAAGGGTATTAGGGACCATGGTAAATATTTCGGCAATTTTTATTTTCGGGTGAAAAAAAGAAAAAATTCCAAAATTGAAGGCTATTATCCACGCTTTTTGTGAAATTTGGTGTCGAAAAGTTTTGAGATTTTAGGGGATACATCTCGTGGTCATATAAAACTGTTTTAAACCATAATTAATCATTTTATGTTGTCATAAATGTTCATGATAGTCTTGAGTTAATAAAATCGGTGCAAGTTGTAAACCGGTAAATTCGCCATTTTAAGGCAAATTGGATGGTTCCACCCACCTAATTGGAGTCACGGAGGGTATTAGGGTCCATTGTAAACATTTCGGCAATTTTTATTTACAAGCGAAAATAAAACAAAAAATTCTAAAATTTAAGGCTAATGTCCACGTTTTTGAGAAATTTTGGAGGTTTGGAGGCTTGGTGTAGAAAATCTTTAAGATTTTAGGGAAGACATTTCGGGGTCATATAATGGCGTTTGGAACCATATATAATCGTTATATATTGTCATAAATGTTTGAGTTAGGCTTGAGTTAATGAGTTAGGCTTGAGGTAAATTGGCCGTTTAAAGGCAAGTTGGATGCTTCCACTCACCCAATTGGATCCTTAAGTGTATTAGAGACCATGGTAAATATTTCGGTAATTTTTATTTCCGCATGAAAAAAGTCTAAAAATTCCAAAATTAAAGACTAATCCACGCATTTTGCAAAATTTTGAAGGTTTCGAGACTCGGTGTCGAAAAATCTTGAAATTCTAGGCAATAAATCTCGGGGTCATATAATGTCGTTTGGAACCATATATGATCATTATATGTTGTCATAAATGTTCGTGGTAGGCTTGAGTTTGTAAAATCGGTTCAAATTGTATATCGGTAAATAACGGCAAATTTGGATGGTTCCACCCACCCAATTGGACTCTCAAAGGATATTAGGGACCATGGAATACATTTCGACAATTTTTATTTCCGGGCGAAAAAAGTAAAAAAAATTCCAAAATTGAAGGCTAATATCCACGATTTTTCAAAAAATTTTGAGATTTTGGGGCTCGGTAACTAAATGCTTTGTGATTTTAGCGGATATATATTTCAGGTTCATATAATGCCGTTTGAAACCATATATGTTCAATATATGTTGTCATCAATGTTCGTGGTAAACTTGAATTAAAAAAATTGGTGCAAGTTGTAAAACAGTAATTTGTATGTTTATAGGCAAATTGGATGGTTCCACCCACCCAATTGGACTCCTAAAGGGTATTATCGAATACTGTAAACATTTCGACAATTTTTATTTATGTGCGAAAAAAAGTCAAAAAATTCCAAACGGAAAGCTAATATCCACGCTTTTTTAGAAATTTTGGAGGTTACGGGGCCCAGTGTCGAAAAGTCTTTAGATTTTAGGGGATACATCTTGGTGTCATATAATGCCGTTTGGAACCATATATGATCGATATAAGTTGTTATAAATGTTCGTGGTAGGCTTGAGTTAATGAAATCGGTGCAAGTTGTAAAATGGTAAATTGGTCGTTTAAAGGCAAATTGGATGGTTCCACCAAACCAATTGGACTCCTGGAGGGTATTAAGGACCATCGTAAACATTTCGGCAATTATTATATCCGGGATAAAAAAAGTCAAAAAATTCCAAAATTGAAGGCTATTATCCACACTTTTTGAGAAATTTTGGAGGTTTCGGGGCCTATTGTCGAAAACACTTTAGATTTTACGAATACATTTCAGGGTCATATAATGCCGTTTGGAACCATATATGATCATTATATGTTGTCATAAATGTTCATGGTAGGCTTGAATTAATGAAATCAGTGAAAGTTGTAAATCAGTAAATTGGTTGTTTAAAGGCAAATTGGATGGTTCTATCTATCCAATAGGACTTTCGAAAGGTATTAGGGATCATGGTAAACATTTCGGCAATTTTTATTTGTAGGCTGTCAAAAAAATTCAAAAATTAAAGGATGATATCCATGCTTTTTGAGAAATTTTTGAGTCTTTGAGGCCCGGTGTCTAAAAGTCTTGAAATTATTGGGAATACATCTCGGGGTCATATAATGTAATTTGGAACCATATATGATCATTATTTATTGTCATAAATGTTTGTGGTAGACATGAGTTAATGAAATCGGTGCAAGTTGTAAATTGGTCGTTTAAAGGTAAATTGGATAGTTCCACCCACCCAATTGGACTTCCGTGCGGTACTAGGGACCATGGGAAATATTTCGGCAATTTTTATTTCCGTGCGAAAAAAAGTCAAAAAATTCCAAAATTGAAGGCTAACATCCATGCTTTTTGAGAAATTTCGAAGGTTTTGGGTCTGGTGTCGAAAAGAACTGATATTTTAGGGGATACATCTCGGGGTCATATAATACCGTTTGGAACCATAAATGATCATTATATGTTGTCATAAATGTTCGAGGTAGGCTTGAGTTAATGAAATCGGTGCAAGTTGTAAACCAGTAAATTGATCGTTTTAAGGAAAATTAGATTGTTTCATCGACCCAATTGGACTCCTGGAGGAAATTAGGGACCATGGTAAACATTTCTGCAATTTTTATTTTCGGGCGAAAAAAGGTCAAAAAATTCCATAATTAAAGGCTTATATCCACGTTTTTTGAGAAATTTTGGAGGTTTCGGGACCTGGTGTCGAAAAGGCTTGATATTTTAGGGGATATGTCTCGGGGTCATATAATGTCGTTTGGAACCATATATGATCTTTATATATTGTCATAAATGTTTGTGGTATGATTGAGTTAATGAAATCGGTGCAAGTTGTGAACTAGTAAATTGGTCGTTAAAGGCAAATTAGATGGTTCCACCCACCCAGTTGGACTCCCAGAGAGTATTAGTGTAACACCCTAGAAATTCCTTTATTTTAAAATACCTGTTTTGCCCTGTATAAAACTTTGAATAGGAATATCTAAGACATTACCGCCACCGTGAAAACGGTTAAGGCAAATATCAAAGATACACAGCGGAAGACTAATTTTAAAAACCTTTCCAAAACAAACCAACTTGAAAAGCTAACCTAACGAAAGTAAAGTTAAATCCAAAATGAGCGAAGTAAAATGAAAATCAACCTACAACTTGGAACCATTAAAGACCCTTATTAAAAACCAAAACAAATCCAAACTTGATGTTAGCTTCACATATAATTATTAGCATAAATAATTAAAGTAGAAACACATTGTAACTAATATAAACTAGCATGATTCGCTCTTCACTCGTGCCCCATCATGAATATGCCTCAATACCTGAAAAGCTTATCTCTACTTGTCTCCACTACTCTCCATTAAAAATGGGTCATCATAGGGCTAAGATAAAGACATGGCCAAAACACACAAACACACAATCAGCAAAGCCGAGTACATAAGCGTAATTAAACACATTAACATGCTTTCATCTATCAACACACACTTACCTCATTGCACCTGTTCACAAGCACACACACCAATCAACAAGACACAATGACTAGACACTAATTAATTCATTTTGCATTGATTACGCATCGAACGGGTTTCCACCTCCTAACCTCCCCCAAATAAATTTGAGGTTAACTAGCACGGGAGCTAACCGTGCGAGTGACAAAACCACACAAAGGTGGCGGAATTCCTGCGCATAATAATAAATAATAAAAAAGGAATATACAACGTCCTGTACTCCATTAGAAGTTATGGTTAAATATAAAACCCCATAACTCCCCCCATTGTTCATACTCAAGGTATATACGTTCTAAGAGTTTTGGTGCGTAATCTCTTTCACTTTACGTTATTTACAGGTTATTAGACTTGGTGATGACTCTCAAAGCATAATAAGTCAATCAACAATAATTATACAATCAAACAAACATACCAATTTAATTATTGAATAATTAGTGACCACATATTATTTATTGTTGAACCCTTTTTAATTCTACCTCAGTGTCAAATATACCTTAAACGCATAAAGCGCCAAAAATCCTATCCCTCGGTGTTAAAAACACCTTAAGTGCACAAGGCACCAACATACAAAGTATTCCTTGTGTACGTAGACACTTATATAGCTCCTTCCTCATGCTTAAAGCATCAGTAAAAATTATATGAACCATAATAAAATTCCTTTTCAATATTCCAAACCAAATTAAACAATTAGTTTAATTAAACATGCTCTCTATCATTCCATAAATAAATATGTGGTTCACAAACAATATTTCAAGCTATTATTTTCCATTCAATAATCCATCACAAATAAATCATGCTTCGTAATCCAATCACCGATAACATCCAAATCACAATTTTCATTCCAAACCTAGCATGATATTACTTATAATCAATCACACACATTTAGCATGCTACTACATTACTTAATTATGCTAAGTACGCGAACGTACCTCAATTAAGCTCTTAAAATAGCCGAGTACTCTACAACAAAACCCGAATCAAGTCTCCTACATAAAGGGACAATAATAGTACATTAATTACCCTTGTATTCACAATTTCCAGCAACTTAAATTCACTTTAGATTGCTTAAAATAATCTGAAAATTATAGTAAAACCCTTAATTAAACTTCTCTTTAATGGATAATTAAACTCTTTTTATAAACACAATTATACTACTTTATACAAAATTCCAGCATTAATACTTTGTTAAAAACTCCTTAAAAACTCATTAAAATCATATCTTTATACTTGGTTAATAATCGAAATAAATGGGTATTCAAAACCCCCAAATTAATTAGTGAAAGAACCCTAAAAAAAAGCCATCTTTAACATTTTAAAATCCAAACCATATAAAGTATGAAATATGAGTAATAAAATCAAACCAATAATCTAAAATTTTAGATTATTATCATCAAAATATAGAATTTGATACTAATTAAACAAGTTTTAATAATAAAAATCCAAACCAATACTAATATGTATAATTATACAAATTAATGAAATTAAACCAAAAGAGGAGAGATGAGAAAGGGATGATGATGATGACGGTGGCAAGGGCGGTGGACGGCCAGCAGCCGACAGCTGGTGGGTGGCTGGGCGGCGCCGACTACGGCGGGTGGAAGAGCAGCAGCCGTGAATAAAAGGGGAAAAAAAAGAAAAAGGAGAAGGAAAAGGAGGAATAGAGGAAGGGGGAAGGCCGTGGCTGACCATGGTCGCCGGCAGGTGGCCGACCGGTTGTTCCCGGCGGTGGAAGCCGTGAGGTACTTCCATTCATAACCCACCAAAATTCCATGTTAATGGAAAGCTACGGGAAGGAAGGAAAAGAAAAATAAAGAAAAGAAAGGAAGTAAAAGAAAAAGGAAAAATTAAGAAAGAAAAGTAGTGCCTTTGACCATTTGACCTTTTTGGGTGGTTAAATTTTGGGGATTCAAGAGCTATTTATAATGTAGGGTAAATTATTGACATTTGGGCTTATATGAGATAATACAAGGGGGAGATAATTCGCCCAATAAATGAAAGAATGTTTGGACTTGTTGTAGACATAAGTTGTAATTATAGAATAGGTATTGATCAATTCAAAACTCATTTTAATTAAATCCCGTACTTAAAATAATTTGACTCAAAAGATATATATATACATAAATAAATAAATAAGTGAATACAATATAAAATATATAAAAAAATACGGGGTATTACAATTAGAGACCATGGTAAGCATTTCGACAAATTTTTTTTTCCGAGCGAAAAAGTAAAAAAATTCCAAAGTTGAAGACTAATATCCACACTTTTTGAGAAATTTTGGAGGTTTCAAGGCCCGGTGTCGAAAAGCCTTGAATTTTTAGGGGATTTATTTCGGGGTCATTTATGCCCATTTATAACGATATATGATCATTATTTGTTATCATAATTGTTCGTGGTAGGCTTGAGTTAATGAAATAGGTGCAAGTTGTGAACCGGTAAATTGGTCGTTTAAAGGCAATTTGGATGGTTTCTCCCACCCAATTGGACTTCCGGAGGGTATTAGGTACCATGGTAAACTTTTCGTCAATTTTTATTTACGGGCGAAAAAAAGTCAAAAAATTCCAAAATTGAAATCCATGTTTTTTGAGAAATTTGGGATGTTTCCAAGCTTGGTGTCAAAAAGTTTTGAGATTTTAGGGGATACATCTCGGGGTCATATAATGCCGTTTGGAACCATATATGATCATTATAGGTTGTCATAAATGTTCGTAGTAGGCTTGAGTTAATTAAATCGTTGCAAGTTGTAAACCGGTAAATTGGTTGTTTAAAGGCAAATTGGATGGTTCCACCCAGCCAATTGGACTCCTGAACGGTATTAGGGACCATGGTAAAAATTTCGGCAAATTTTATTTTCGGGTAAAAAAAGTCAAAAAAATTCCAAAATTAAAGGCTAATATCCACGCTTTTTGAGAAATTTTGGAGTTTTTTGAAAGAGCTGTCGATTCGGTTAAACGGGTCGTATTTAGGTCGGTAAGAGTGGGTCGGGTCAACTCAGGTCGATTCAATTCGGATTAATTCAATAACTTATGCGGGTCGAGCTTGGGTTGGTTCTTGCTTGGGTCGGGTCATACTTTTTATTGGGTTTAGGTCGGATTTAGGTCGGCTTAATAACAAGTCGGCTTACATTCGGGTCGGGTGAACAATAGGTCGGATTTAATTCGGGTTTTCTCGGGTTAGGGTAATTCTCGGGTTCGAGTCGGGTTTGGTTCAAGTCAATAATTTGCGGGTTATAATCAGGTCGGGTCATTTTCAAGTCGGGTCAGTCTCGGTTTCAAGTTGGGTTTGGTTCAAGTCAATAATTTACGGGTTATAATCAGGTTGGGTCATTTCCAAGTTTAGGTTATTCTCGGATTCAAGTCGGGTTATGTTCAAGTCAATAATTTGGAGGTAACAATCAGGTCGGGTCATTTTTAAGTTAGGTGTTATTCAGGTTCAACTAACTATAAATAGATAATTATCTTTTTTGTCAAGGTAATTATTTCCTTTGACTATAATATATATGACATTAATATTGGGAACTATAGTCTATAATTTAGGAAGATAATTATCTCCTTTGACCATACAACAAATATATACTATATTTAATTCTTAAATCTGAGGGTGATGTTCCTTTCTTTTCCTGGCCTGGACCGACTTGTTCTCCCCAGAAAAAATGCTCTGATCAACAATTATAAGGTGGTCTAAATTGCATTTAAGGTGATTTGAAATCGAGTCAGGAACAATTTGGTTTGAATTTAGGTCGGGATAATACCAAGTCGTATTGATTTCGAGTCGGGTTAGTAACAGATCGGGTTGAGTTTTTTGGTCGGGTTAGTAATAGGTTTGGTAAAATTCGGCTCGGGTCAATAACAAGTCGGGTTGATTTCGGGTTGAGTTTGTAACAGGTTGGGTTAGGAGCGGGTCGGGTTGAATTCACGTCAGGTTAGTAACAAAAGAAGTCTGGGTTAAATTCGGGTTTTGACGGGTTAAAATGGGTTTGGGTCAATTTTGGTTCAAGTCGGGTTTTGTTCAGCTCAATAATTTACGGGTTACATTTAGGTCGGGTCATTTCCAAGGTCAGTTCATGTTCGGGTTCGGGTCTCACATATTCGGGTCAACTCGGGTTTAGGGTTGGTTTCAGGTCGAGTCAAGTCGGGTTTGGGTCACCATTTTTTCGGGTTCAGATGGTTCGGTTAATAATCGGGTTTGAGTCGGTATTTCGGGTCGGGTCAACTTTTGACAGCTCTAGTCATATTAGATCTAGAATAGTGAAACCATAAATTGGATAGCATAGTGAAACCATAAATTGGATAGCATTTTACTTGTGGCTTCTTGGTGCTGTCGTTATTAGATCATGGTCATTTGAATATTGGAATTTATTGAAAGACAGTGAGTGATGAAATATAATCTACACTACAAGTTTGTAGAGTGTGATAGGTATATATGCTTGACTGATTTTTTGGCGGTCACAGTAAACATATCTTTAAGGTATCTTTAGTTAGAATGACGCTTGTAATTTCTTCTGTTGTTTCGTTAGGATTTTTCCGCCCCTTTTGGTTTCTTATATCTGTTCTTTCCTGATCATGTCTCATCAATTGTTTTGTTACTTATGCAGAGGGATAAGATCGAGGAAGCTTTAAAGCTGGCTCAATTATCGGCAGAAAAGCCCCATTTCTCCCATTGTCTTGAGTGGCTACTTTTTACAGTATTTGAAGCTGAGATTTCAAGGTACTTTAGTCTGTGGAAATTATAACCCCAAATCTTAGTTGTACATGTGTATGTCATACTACGGAGTATTATATATTTATGCTGTAGTTACACAACTGTTTCCCCTGATTTGGTTATAGCTGTATAAGTTAAATATATAGTATGTATTAAATTAGAATGGAGCTTTCTCATACTTCTTCATTAATCCTTTTTAGTGGAGAATTTGGGTTTTTTATATGCACTTTCCTATAAGTGACTCTCAAATGTCGTGACCAATTTTTTTGGTTAAAGGGATTGAGAATATCTTTAATATCTCTTCCCAACTTTTGTAAGCAGTAGGTACATTATATACCCCTCTATGAATTTTTGGTGCATATGTCACTGGAAATTCGAGTTATACATATAGCCAGATTTAAATTCAAATAGTTAAGGACAGTTTGTGATACGTTAAATTTGTAACTCAAAGTTTGTAAAGTTATACCAATAAAATAGGGCCTATGCTTTTTTTTTTTTTTTTCTCTTTTTTTGGAATATGTTTTATTATTGAACCTAGTACTACAAGTCTACAACCCATGTTATACTGTTGAATTTTTGTTGTTGCAGTATGCTCTGTTTTCCTCTGTTATACTGTTTGGCTGTGTTAAATTGTCTCAAACATTTCTTTGCAGGCAAAACGTGATTAAAAACCAGAAGGCAGTCTCCATTCAAAAGCCTGAATCTCTTTTGGAGAAGACATGTGACTTGATCAGAAATTTTCCTGAATATCACAATGTTGTAGTGAGTGTTGCTAGGAAAACAGATGGTCGACACTGGGCGGATTTATTTTCTGCAGCTGGTAGATCAACAGAGTATGCACCTTCTGTTATTGTTCAATTATCCTTTGGCTAACATCCAGTGAATTTATATTTGGTTATTAATTAATTTTTGTTTGATATTGTTTACAAAATTAGAAGACCACATCCTATTAAGTAGAAACCAAAACCCTTCAAAATGTGAAATTTGCATCAGCCTTGGAGCAAGGCCCAATTTTTAGGAATGGGCTCATTTACATCTCATTCTACTTTTTAGTGCTTCATCAAAAGCATAGATCATTATGTAGACATAACTCCTTGTAGGTTACCTACCAACTCTATTAAAAACATCCTACATCACTTCTTAAAATGCTCCAATAAGAATACATTGTCTGCAACAGGCAAGATCATCAATAAATCAAACATTAGAATTCAATTACTATTCTGTTTATCAGCCTGGTAACCAAATAGCTGTAAGGCTAATTTGTTACAACTATTTTGCACAGGTTGTTCGAGGAGTGCTTCCAGAGAAGATGGTACCAAACTGCAGCTTGCTATGTTCTTGTAAGTTCATTTTTGGTTTTATACAATAATTGTTTACTTTTGCATAATTTTGTGGTTTCGAAGAAATTCTTTGAGGAATCTTCTTGTTTTGTGGAATCAAGGTGCTCTCTTGTCCTATGTTACGACTGTAAGAAATTATATTGTGCTTGTTTTTTGGAGCATGCTTCTCCAAACCTCTTCTTTATGGAAAAGCAGTCTTACTTTCAATGTACACATTTATTGTTTTGTAGATTTCAAATTCCTTGTTTTTGCATCTCATACATGTTAACTTTTCTTAGGTCATTGCCAAACTTGAAGGTCCTGCTGTCAGCCAGTACTGTGCCTTGCGCTTGTTACAGGTACTTGAAGTGGAATTCTATCAATAATATATATTTTTTTCTTCACCTTACCGTCAAGTGTCACCCCTCTTTAACTGATTGGGAACCTTTTTACCTTGCAGGCAACTCTTGATGATTCTTTGTATGAACTTGCTGGGGAATTGGTAAGTAGTTTGAATCGGCTGTTACTTTTACAGAGCTCATCTCATCTCGCCTCTACCAATTTCCACAATTCTCTTTATTCTGAAAAAACGCTAAATAAAAAACTGCATTTCAGGTGAGGTTTTTGCTGAGATCTGGAAGAGAGTATGAGCAGGCACCGACTGAAGAAGGGGTTTCACCTAGATTTTTGGGTTTGTTTCTTTTCTCTTCAAAGAAGCAGCCTTTTGATTCCAAGAGGTAATGTACTTATCTTACATCCTTGTTGTTTAGTGTTTGATTCAGAGTTGTTTAAATTTCTGAGTGAGGCTGTTACTTTTGGTGCAGCAGCTCACATAAAGAACAAAGTGCTCATGTCACTTCTGTTAGAAATATTTTGGAAAGCCATGCTAGCTATTTAATGTCAGGGAAGGAGCTGTCAAAGCTTGTTGCATTTGTGAAGGGCACTCAGTTTGATGTGGTGGTGAGTGAGCTATGGTGTTTATTACAATATAGTTAATTACTATTTACTTTATCATTTGCATTTTTAATGTTTACGGCTTCTTAGAGCTTACTGTGCCAGACTTAAGTCATTAGTCAATGACTCAATGCCTGATCCACTCTTCTGTTTCTTGTATGTTCTGTTTATTATGCTGCATATAATTTTTGTGACTTGCATTTGAACAGGACTTCCTCCAACGAGAAAGATACGGATGTGCTCATTTAGAAAATTTTGCTTCTGGTCTTGAACTCATTGGGCAAAAGGTATATATATACATATATATCTGTGTTTGTGAAACTTACTACTTGGTTTTCCTACCCTGATTGGTTATTTGAGTGTTAAGTGTTAACCCCCCCCCCCCCCGCCCTCTTTTTCTTTATTTTTCTCATGGTTCCTGAATTTGATTTATCTGTAGCTTCATATGGGTACACTCCAGAGTCGGTTGGATGCTGAATTCCTCTTGGCTCACATGTGCTCTGTCAAATTTAAAGAATGGATTGTTGTCCTTGCAACTCTGTTGAGAAGATCTGAGGTATAACACAGAACTTGATGTAGTATTTAAAGTCAGTGTAAACATGTAGGGTTATTGCGTTTTGAAAAATATCTGCTTGCAATTGTGACTCAGAGCACATTTTATGTAATCAAGTATCTTTGATTGTATTATATAATCTAATTGCATTTGAAGGCAAATGATAGGGTTTTTCCACTTTCTGTCTTGGGGTAGTGCCTCTTGTTCTATGAGGATGAGACAGTACAGTTTTTCTTAAAGAGTTCATCTGATCATCCTCAGGTACTCTTTGATTTATTTCGGCATGATGCGCGTCTTTGGAAAGCATATTGCATCACTCTTCAGGTATGCTTCTTTGTGACAACAAATATGGATTACATCAAACTTCTGTTGTGTAGAATCATTAAAAGGGAAGGATTAGAGATTCAGATTAAATAGAAGTGTGTGTAATACTCCCGCAGTCCCGCATACAAGTTAGAAAGAAACATGGAAAAATACTTTCATATGCATCCTTCTCACTGTTTTGTGGTTAGAATTTTTTTTTTTTTCTTTCTATCACACAGAAATATAGAGGAAAAAAAATCTTTAACTAAAAAGATGCACATTTTGTTGCAGAGATTGCATGTGTAATTTGAGTACAAAAGAGTTGTATATAAAGTATATAAAATCTATTCAAAAAAAAAAAAGTATATAAAATTATGCACATGGAAACCTCTCGTATGTCCCTGTACAATACAACGAATACATTGATAGATTTGATACTCATTAGACCACCATTGGAATTGATTGAATCACAAGACTTTCCTAAAAAAAAAAAGTATGAAGCCACAATTTTTTTTTTCTTTTTTCTGAGCCTTGCTGGTATCCTTAAAACATGCACATCCTGACAATCGGTTAATTGTTCGTATCTTATTGTCTCCCATGTTAATGTAGTCGCAACCAACATTTGCCGAGTACCATGATTTGGTTGAAGAACTGGAGGAACGGCTCTCATCTGTTCCAAAATTTCAGGAGATATGACGCCAAACTTGTAAAGTCGTAAGCTTTCATCCCAACATAGTTCACAGGCTTTTGAGGGTGTTATTAATGTTTATTGGTGCAGTACCTAGGCAAAGAGCCCTACTACCTTAAATGACAATTTCCACTTTATAGGGTTCACATCTCTGTATTATGTGTAGGAGCAGCAATAGTGTATCATTCATTCTTTGGTTTTTCCCTGTAGCATTTTTGGTCGTTGCAGTTATATTAGAATTATAGCATCCTCCGCGGTTGTACATAGAAGCTAGAAGCTAGGATGCAGCCATGAGGACTGTGATTGCTCCCGGCAGTTGACAAGCCTGGATCAATATATATCGTCTGTATACCTCTGTTTTTGTATTGATTGATAAGAGTACGGATGTCCCTAATAAAAGTTTTAGGCTCCATATTCTATTACTTTTGCCATGTATCATATAACTTTCAGTTAAATCTCACCTTATTTTAGAGGTCAGATGCTTAAAAATTTCATTCTCTTATGTTATAATCATTTGCTCAATAATGTGAAAATATAACATATGCTGATTATTACTCGTAGTGATAGTGATCATCAACATTACTTCGTATAAAATTCTACTGTATGTATGATCTTTAGGGGGTAAGGGAACAATGCACTCCCTAATGCTGCAAATAAATAGAGAATGGAGGAAGTGCTTCGTATTAACTACCGATTTTATTACTATATCAATGCACTTTGACTTACATTCATATTAGTTCATGTCGATGTGTTGTCATAAGTTCTGATAGAAAAAGCTAGAATGACAGGCGAAAGACAAATGTAACTTTGTTTACATTATGTTAAGAAGGTTGTAATCACACGCTCAAATGGTGGAAGTTTACATTATTCTTCCATTTATATTTGTACAGGAGTAGAACAATCTGTATATATGGTATTGATTCAGAAACTACATATCAGAGGTATGCCATATAAACTAAGAGAAGAAGCTGTGATGGAACTGCAGATTCTTCTAGCTTCAAAGTTAAATATGTTGCGCATCACACTTATCACACCAGAAATAAACCACTCAAAAAGTTGTTGCTCTTCAGTTGCAGCTGAGTTGAGGTTGGCAACTCACCAACTAAAACTGATTGATTCAAAATGCAGATTGTCCACCAAACCAGATCCACATATGGCTGCGACTTCGTGTCTCAGCCCTGCAGGACCGCTAGCAAGTACTCCAACGCTCGAGTCCTTACAATCAAACAGCAATCCTGCACAAAAACAAAGGGTCAGATTTTGGCTTTGTTCTATACACCAAATTAACAAGTTGACATTTTTTTTTCCAGATAAAAGTTAGCATCAGGTGTAATAGTGTAAATGTGTAATACATTGTAGTCAGAAAACATATGTTGAGGAGTAAATATATATGAAGGTATTTTAGCTTACTCTTGAGATCAGGCCTTTCACCAAAGTGAATTTCTGTGGACTCAAGGATAGACTGATGAGGAAGGCTCTCAAGTTCTCTGTCAGCGTTATAGAACCGTGATTCTGGTGTTGCCTGTGGTGTTATACCTTCCATGTTTGTAATTTTCTTGGCTTCCATGGCGTTTCTTTTCTTGTTCCACAGGAAGGCACCACTAGCTGCCACAACCATACACCCACAGAGTATTAATGTAGTAAAGATCGTTCTTGCAGCCGAAGGGAAGATGTCATTAGTGTTATGATCAATAGGGTAGATGTAGTATTGTGTAAGTATCCCCATGAAGATAAGGAATCCAAGGAATGATGACGCGATTATAGCACCAAGCCAAAGCCAACCATTCTTGCCTAAGTTAGGGGTGATGGGTGAATCGGATGCATTTGGCTTGAACCAAATGGCTTGCGGTTGCTTTAGGTAATCTTCGCTTTGTACTTTCTCTCTTGTTACATAGGCCTTGATTTGTAGGTCTATGCTTGAAAGATCTGAGGTGGTGCTAGAGAGCGGGAGGAGGAGATTCAACATTGAAAGACCCGAGGATTTCTTGAATGAGGAAACAAGAAGAATTTTTGGGGTTTGGCATTTCATTGTGGTGCTTATAAAGAGAAGTTCCTGAATAATGGAGATGAATGGCGTTATCCCACTGCCTCCACTCACCAACACAAGTGTATCGTGCCTGTAACCACAATAAATAAATAATTAATCAACATAATGAATCAAATAAACTTCTGATTGTTACTGAACTGAAATTATTTTTACGGGTTAAATTGATTCTTACTAACCTTAGAAAATGTTTAGAGGCAGGTCCATAAGGTCCTTCTACTGAGACTTGAAGACGATCAATGGATGAAGAAGAAACAATGTCGTAAAGCTTCCTAGACCATTTCCCTTCAACCTTGATTACAACACTAATCTTGTCTTGCTCCAAGTTACTACTAGAACTAACAGTAAAAGGGTGCCATTGGAGCTTGGAAATGCTTGGGACATTAACGAACATTATGCTAGTAGGATTGTAACTCAAACTCATGCTTTTGACAAAGTTGAGCTCAAGTGCTTCACAGGACAAGACACGAGCGGAGAGCAATCGCACACGTTGGCTCGATTGGAGGTACCGCAAGTAACGATCAATCATGAATAGGTAAAAGCCAGGAAGCATGTAATAAGCATAGCCGATGCCTACATGAAAGAAGAAGAATACGACGAAAAGGATGTAGAGGTAGTGAGCGTAGAAGAAGACTTCAAAGAACTTTCTTCGAATTCGAGGGTATGTTGCTGCCCATAAGATTAGTCCAAAGAACAAGGATAGTTCTCCTGCTACATTAGATACATCTGTTTTACTCCACTTCAAAGCCTGCATATATTTTGGATCATAAAATGAGTTTGCAATAAGTTTTGAGGTCCAAAACAATAAGTATAGCAACTATTTTGTAATGAGGGAAACAAATTCTAATTATCATAAACAAAACTAAATAGATGCCATCTCCAAAACTTGTACATACTTCAAGTGTTTAAATAGTTAGTAAATTCAATCATCAAGGTAACGTACTTAGACTATGTCAAATTTTCTTTTTTGTGGACTTGGGATTTACAAAAATACCTCAATATTACATGGGTCGGAATCTAATCAATGGAATTTGGTTCATTTATCATCATAACTCGCTAAATTTAAAAGTCTCTCAGTAACTTTATTCTAAACCTTTTTTTTTTTAGAAAATTTCCAAAAAAATTATCAAGGGCAAAAAAGGAAGAGAAAAACTAAACTCTCACTAATGTGAATGTACGAACGCCGGCCCATGTGGTAATAGGAAAAATGGACCACTTAAAATTTTACATGTAGAAGAAAAAAGGGGTCCACAATGGCACTTCCAATAGTCCAAGAAAAGGGGATGTTATCGTTAAAAGCCCACCACTATTTTTGGGCTAAATCTGCAATTACATCAGTTGTGCTTCATCTCCACTCGGTTTATGTTGTTGGATTCTTGCCTATGATTGTGATTCAAACCCGATTCTTAATTCTTATCATGTACTACTGTTTTTCAGTCTTATGTTCTTCATTTCCTAAATTCTTTGTATCCAAATTCACCAATACCATACACGTCCCACGATTTTTAGACCCTACCATTTTAATATGCTAGTGTTTGATTTGTACTTCCTACAGGGTACATGGATTGATAAATGATAATGGTCTAATTTGACAATTGATTTTAATTTGTCGACTTAACTTGGCTTGTTTGATTTAGTTGATATTGGACCCGCATCATCATAGGAGTAGAATGGATAGTGTAAAAGTTACCTCAGAGATTTCTCCTGCAACGGCCCAAAGAGGGATATAGCCTAGGCCGTGGGCAGTGAAGAGTGCCATAGTTAGATGGCCTAGCCAAATGTGATATTTAATGCTTCCTTCGGAGGTTAATCCAAACAAGGGCAATATCGATGATCCTCGAGTCACTGGGTAGAACAACAATGATAAGCATATGTTACCAGTTAGCCCTAGCCTAAACACGGTAGCTTCCCACTTGTACAAGTATCTGCAAAACACGTCCATCAAGTAAATATATATTGATTGTATAATAGGCGTTACATTAGTCATATTAACAAAGTTATACAAAGTATCAGTCAAAGTAGTCATGTTAATTTTGAAAACTGTCATCCATAAAATCTTGTTTTTTGTTTTTAAAAAGCCGAATTTAAAGGTAAATATGTGCATGAATCTCATGAGAAAAGTAAGTTACCTTTGGCTTCCCTTGACTTGGATTTTAGAATAACCAACATGCAAGTACACAGTCAAGGACCAAACGAGAAACGCGATGAACATCAGGAGAAATGACAATTCTACCCCTGAGACTATCCCTAACGGTCCTCTTACAAGCACTGGCCTCCTCCACGTTGCTAACCATCTTGTAACACCACTACTTTTCCCGTCTTTCCTGTTAACACAATTAACATTTTAAACTTTCATTAATTAAGAATTCTTCTTACGTTACAAAGGTCCAAAATTTTAGAGAAGTGAATCAAGAGGAATTTAAGTACATATAGCAAAAAAAAATTTCTTTTTCTATATAAATTTTGGAATGTGTATAAAGCTATATCCGTCATTTTCTCTCATATACTTATTTTAATTTCTTGTAACATGAATATTCAAAATGGGATGTTAAATGTCACAAGACTCACAACTTATATGACAAGATTGACATCTAAATGGTGTCACAATCTTGTGTGACACTCATTTATTGGTATCACGTAAGATTTAACTTATCAGTATTAATTAAAGATTTTCCCAAAACAATGAGAATAATGGCGATAGATATATAATTATACTAGAGTATATATACAACAATGAGTAAACAAATGGTAAAGGGAATAAATAAAGTGAAGAACAAGTTTGATATTTTGGGAATAACAAAATCAAATTTAAAAATTGTAAGAATTACTCATTCATTCATCATATGTAATTATACATAAAATTAAACAACATACATTCAGTATTTCCCCTCTAAATACTTATTTACTATGTTTCCAAGGGAAAAAATAAAGTAATAAAATCCAATTCAGGATATACTCTTAAAATAAAATCTCTCATATATGGCAAATAATACTCGTATTTGATTTCATTTCTAATAAGAGCATCTCCAATGGTTTAATTGTAAGGACTTGCTTGCAATATAAATAAAATTTCTAGCTACATGCTTACCATTGGAGAACAAAAAATTGAGCACCATGCTAGCAATTGTAGCCCAAACAAGCTACATGCTTGATTGAAAAAGAGACAAATAAACTCCACTTATATTATAACATGTGTATAATTATTTATTTATTTATTAAAATTTATTTTTTACAAACTAAAAAATGTTGTAGCTTACCATTGGAACACTTTGTTGCTAAAAAGTGTTGTAGTTAAAAAATTAATATAAAAAAGCAAGCTACAAAGCATTGTAGCTTGCCATTGGAGATGCTCTTGATCAGGCCTTTTTTTATTCGCATCAGTTTTATTACCCACCGCATCATTGACTATGTAAAATCGTGACAATTTTTATTTTATTTTTTAGTTACAAATTTTGACATTTACCATTTTTGTAATTATATGGTTAAAGTTTAAACTTGTTAGAAAAAATAAATTGTTCTAAGAAAAAACATTCATTCCAAGCTTTCATGTCAAAGCCAAGTACTCGTAATTTTTCACTTTTATGTTACTAAATAATTAAGTTGAAACTCCCTTTCAAAAAAAAAAAAAACATTATAAGTTGAATCTAACTATTATATAAATATAATAAGTGACTGAGTTAGTAATGAGCGATATTCTTAAGTAATTAGATAGTTCTGCCTAGTCACTTTAAAAAATTAGACAATAATTTTCAAAAATGTGATTTTCAATTTTTTTTGTGGTAATTAAAGAGAATCATCTCTGATTATGTGATAAGTCAAAGAGAGTGAGATCGAGTTGAATATCTCTTGAGATTTTTCTCGACTGTATGTTTTTTTTTTTTTTTTTTCAAGAAAAGTAGCAAAAAGAACCAACCTTGGCACTTGATAATCAAAATATTTCTTTCCCAAATGATGGTACACGGATCCTAAAACCGCAATGAAGAGGACAGGAAATACGAAAATCAACAACGATGTACCTGCAAAATTATTACCACCCTCATTATCAATTTATCATCAAAACTTTATGTTATTATCTTCACATGCATATATGCATGCATTCAAATTTAATTAATGTAAAATAATCGAGTAACATATATATAAATAAAACCGATACACTAAAAAAGAAACGGAGGGAGTAAGTAAATATACCTTGAGTACCAAAATAAGTCGAGGTTAAGGTTGCGGACATTTTAGTCCTCCAATTGTTTCTGTAAAGATTAGTAGGCATAACAATCCATATCACAAAATAACCCAACATTACCACCGTTAATACAACCATTATCACTTTTCTAATTTCCTTCACTTCTCCTCCTCCATTATTATTATTATTATTGGTTGATGATTTTCTCTCAACTCTTACGTCCGCCATTTTTAATTTCTCTCTCTACACTCTTTTTCTCTCTCTAAGATTTTGATTTTGTTGTGTTTCTAAAATGTAGGATTTTAGATCCATTTATATAGGGAGAAAATAAGAGCGAAAAGGGTGTTTTTTTTTTTTTTTTTTTTTTATAAAAAGTATATATTTATTTTTATTGAAACTAAATATTACAAGTACGGAGTAGCTTTTTTAGTCCAAGTAGTATTTTATTTTTTATTTTTATTTTGGTGGATGTATATTGCTATGTTAAGGGGCATGGTTCACGTACCAAAAACATTCCCTAATATGTAAGCGATACATAGATTACGTGATAGAATTAAGAGATAATTAATTAAATAATTGATTATATAGTTTTGACATTTTTTAAGTCAAACTTTGTAAACTTTGTACACTTTCACTGTAACTATAAAGATTTTGTTTGGTTAGCTCATCTAAAAAGAAATTAAAATATAATAATTGTGCTTCTTTCTATTTGATTACCTCATTTGTATTCGAATTCATCATTCTATTAGCTTAACTATAGCTCATAATCCAAAAGGCAAGTTTCATGCGGCCATTTTGTGTGTGTGAATGATCAAATTATCTACTGCCTAGTGTCTCTATAATTTTGCACTATTTTGTGTTCAATCTAACTATTTTTTATTCGATTTTTCAAGAGTTTATATTATACTCCGTAATTTACTTTTAATCACTTTGAATTATGGAGTAAATTACAAGAAACATATTTTTTTGACTAATTTTTTTTTATTGCAACTATTAGTTTTTAATTTAAAAAAAAAAACTTACAATCAAATTCAGATTATTACTCTGTATATTTACACTTTTCTCATGAAAAAATACGGGTTATGACTTATATCAATGATAAAATTACGTATTGCTTGGTATTATCAAATACTGTATTTCATATTTATGGTTGTATTATCTTCTCATATACTCAAGATATCCTTTGAGATTTCATTAAATATGCAATTAATTGCTATTTTAGAGTCTTATGTGTAACGACACTAAAAATGAGTTAGTTGTAACTTAGCAACGTAAGAAACACAGAGCTGTCAATTTCTTTGGTTGTCTAAAGTCGAAAATCAGGAGATGCTGAGCAGTGTCCACTCAGTTCATTATACACTTGTTTTTTCTAATTTTTTTAATTGGTATTTTTTTTAAAGCAGTGTACACTTGTTTATAGTCTTCTCCCTCCGCCCCTTTTTGACCTGTTATTTGTTTATTAAGAGTCCGTTTACTTTATTAAGTTTTGGTTGTATGAATTGACGTGAGAAAATTATGAGGTCGAAATTACAGTATTACATAAGTTAAATGTGATAGCAAAATATTGTCCTTTATAGATGTTTATGATATGTAACAAACTCAAAAGGTGTGAAGGGAGTAACAAGCAAATTTCAATTTTGTTATATTAGGAAGCAATTTTGAAAAATAGGATATCCATTAGATATGATTGACTTTTTAAAGAAGGGGATATTCATACTCACTAAATTTGGCTAATGATTCGTAAAGTGGGGCAAAAAGAATTATGTTTGACCTTTAGCAAATTTTTATTAATTAATCAATTTTTATTTTATGCTGGTGAAATTAGTGGCTCAAATTTTATAATTGTTATGTTATAGAATTCGCGTGTGTGCTCGTGTCGGTTTCGTCTTTATGCGAGGTGGACCATATTAGGATGTGTGTCTTCTTGTGCCATTTCTCGTTACAATAAACACATATATATCCTCTTCTTGTATTCCGTATTTTAATTTCTTAATTTCTCGATTTTAATACAAATTATTTTCCTATATTTTTATACATATATTGCTTGGGGTCAAGAAAATCAAACCTCTTTTACAAAGATTAAAAAAAAAAAAAAAAAAAAAAGCCTCTAATCAACTAGGCTAATTTTAATTCTCGCATGTAAAGTCTGATTAAATTTGTCTTGGTACATATACTTCATAATACGGAATTTTAATCTTAACACAGCACTACCAAAAGCTTTCAAGCTAGATGCCCGTAAATTCTTTGTGAACGACTGAACATCAGCTAATAATCCTTCCAAAGCCTAAAATCCGGATCAGTAACTCAGGATGAATGTTTAAACGAAAGGCAATCTAACAATTTAAGAAACATTTGGTTATTTCCCTGGACAACACAAATCCAACTTATACCTTAGTTCCTCTCTTATCCTTACAATTTACATATAGGCATATATTCCCCACTAGAGAGACTTTGAGGGTGGAGATCCCTTACCCTTCCCCTTCACTCTCAAAGTGTCTGACCCGCAAATACCTAACCAAAAAACCGTGAGGGTTGAGGTATGGTCAGGGTCTTTCTCCTTACTCCAAAAAAAAAAAAAAAAAAAAAAAAAAAAAAAAAAAACAACATATAGTCATATACGGAATAATTAATACGTAGTATTAAAAGTTCATCTTGAGAGGAGGGTCTTGAAGCGTTCCTTTTTCCTCTAGCTTACACGAGACATGCAATACCAAAGTTTTGCTGAACAATAGCTTTGGGGCAATTGGGGTTTAATTGTTTAATAAATGAACATTACTCCGTATTGTTCTGAGTAATATATTCAGTTTCTTATTTTATAGTACGAAGTATTTGCTTGCCATTCCATATTTCAGGGGAGGGAATTATTGAAAAAAAAAAAAATATATATATATATAGCAGTAAAACGATTACGCCATGATCAGATTGGCGTATGGCTCAAATTAGAGCTGTAAGGCCTGTAAGATGTAACTCATGCAGTCATGCCTCACCGCAGAAGTGATGTCTTGTGTAGTTGTGTTCGTAAAATAGTAAGACAACTAGGCAAGGCACCACCAACGCTTAACCCGGTAATACCATTCATTGTTATAATTTTGATAGTAGAATTATGCAGTTAGCAGCAAAAACTATCAAGAATTGAAGACTATTCCAGCCTTGTTAAAATATAACCTATTCCTGTTATTTGATCAACCTTGCAACAGTGATAGCCCCCCTTTCAAACTCTTGCAATAGAGTAAAAGCTCAAGACCAACTTGTAATCGAATGATGACAGTTTCTGTTTCTTCATGATTCGCTAGTTATTGTATGAGATCAACTCACAAAAAAGTTGCTTTTGTGAAAGAAGAGCAGTTCACAGCAAGAAGTTTACATGACTAGGTTTTATCATAGCTACAGATTGCTGAATCCGCCCATAACAAACTATCTCATACAAGACATGGATCATTCCTGTATGTCCAATACAAGAAGTGATATAAATGACCAGTGCACTAATCTTGTTCCTTTCATGGCACCAGGCTAGCCAGTAGCCAGTGTGTATGTGGCTATGCTTCGAACAAGGATGAGACAGTATTTGGCTGAAAGCTTCCACATCTTGAATTACACTGCTCACTAATAGCTTTTCCTAGTTCTTTTGAAATAACATAACTACATAAACGAACTCACGAAACTTGAAATTCCAATTGTTATCAGAAAACCAAAACTGGTGCTTGCAGAATCATAGCAATATCCAACTGTTACTAAAGGATGCTCAAATTTACTCCCAGCTTTATTCAGTACTCCAGCAGATGTTCACAAACCATTAGGAGATTATTTTTAAAGTATGCTTGACTTAATGACCATAAATCTCCATGTTACAATCCACAGATGACCATCATATTACAGGATGAAGACCTATAAATACAGAACAGTAAACTCTAGAAGAAGAGTAATTCTCTCTTTCCAGCTTCTAGGGATGGTACACTCTTACTCATTTTCCATCGACTTAATAAAAGATTGAAGAAAAGAATAAGAATGAGATGATAGTTAGGAATTGCCAGGGTGCATAATATTAAAACAATGAGAACCAAAATAATCACACCTTTTAAACCAGAAAACTAGAAAAGTTATCAAAAGTATATCCATTACAGTTGGTTTTCATTCATATGCCTTCACCAATCACCATATATTACACTCAAAAAACAAGATCAATAATCTCAGAAAAAAAGAAAAGTTTGTTAACATTATATGAATTATCAACAAAAATAAATACGGAGTGCCTATGATCGGAAGTTCTAAGTTCTTCACAAAATACAATTTACTTGCATAACTGAAAGAGCATCAGTCCAACCATCTGAGTCCTTTCACATCTAGCAATGCCACAATCAAAGTGTTCTGAGGTCCAATACTCGACCTTTTAACAAGACCAGGGCTTGATAAGTTATGAATGTAGCAACATATATGGATACATTCATCTCCAAAGAGACTTTCATTCGCAAAATTATAAATAGGTAGACTTCAAACTGACTTCAGAAACATCCACAGGCAATGGAGACCATGCCACAGAATCACGCACAGCCATTAATCTTTTACGCAAGACAACAGATGCAGCAACCAACAACCCTACTGCAGCTACAAGAAGCACCAGAAAACTACTATTTCCTCCCCTACATCTCATGATTGAATTTGCAGATACCATTCCATCAAGACTATTTAGTGAGTTGCTCATTTTGAAGACTTCTATTCCATTCAGTAATGCATCAACCCCTGAAGGTGAGCTCCAATTTGAATGCCCAACACTAACAGAAACAACCCCGTTTTCTCCATTGACAACGAAATCAGCATAGTAAGGAGAAGCCAAACTGTTTGTAATAGTCGTTAGATCCAAGTTTTCAATGGCCAAATCCCCATTAACATACACATTGAAATACAATGATCCAAGCACAGGACTAGCAATGTCACAAAAATGAGTCCTCACAAGATACTTGTACCCATCAACAATTGGAAAACCCCATGTCAAATACTCCTTAGCAACACCAGGATTCGAAGCACTAATGACCCTCGCGCTGTTATACACATTATCAGGGGCAACCTCGCGGCTCGCTCCTCCCAATTGATACTTAATTCTACCACCAAAATGAACCTCTTTAGACCCATGGTCTGATTCTAAGAACCCATCATCAGTAACCCATGTTCTCCACAAAGAATCATTAAAAGGGGTCACTTTAGCACCTCCAACATTAACCCTAAACATAGTTTCAAACGCATTTCTGGAAATTCCATCAATTTTAACCACCCCATTAGAATCTACAGATTGAGCAATGTCCAGTATCAAATCTTTAGGCGCAGAAATAACTTCAATTGCATTGACAAAGCCAAATTTAGATTTCTTCAAAGGTTTGAACAAAATTTCAAGGTTATTACTATCAACCCACAAAATATACTCCCTAATTTCAAGTGATTTCATGGTCAACCCACTAAATTCATTCAATAACAAATACCCATCAGCTAAAACATGAAATTGAGCATCAGAAAGATCGAATTTCGATGAATCAAAGCGGTGAAAATGAAGACGTACCAAATGGGCACCTTTCTCTTTGATCTGAAACGCATATTTTGAGGGTTTTCTGAAGATTCTGACCGAGTTGTAAAGAGGGGAGACATGGTCTAACTCAGTGAGGGGGATCGTCCGAGATGCAGAGAGTCGAACCGAGTGAGGAAGTGGCGAATCATCGCCGGAAAACTTGCGATTATCGGAGTCGGTGGTTAAAGGGGCGTCGGAGCCGGCGTTGATTAGGTAATGGTCGGTGGGAGTGAAAGAAGAGGAAGCATCAAAGAAGAGCTGAAGAAGAAGGAGAAGGAGGAGAGAGAAAATGGAAAATTTAGGGAGATTCGCCATTGCAGAGAGACAAGAAACAGAGACAAGAAGAGTCAGAGGAAAGAGGGAGAATTATTGTGAAGGAAATGAAGAACAGAGCTCAGAAAAACACGGATTTAATTAAGATTAATAAACTTTTTGGTTTAAACGCGTTGAACATTCTGACAGCTAGCTATTTTTGGGTGTGCCCTCGAGTGGGCTGGGTGGTAGCCTGGTAGGTGAACATATCCGTATTCGGGTACGGGGATTATTAAGGGCGTAAATGAGGCGAGATATGATAGGTTCAATTCGACATTACTCGATGTACTAGTTTGTAATTGAAATTAGATATGAAAACTTATGCACCACATGGTGCAATAACATATGGACATGATGCACAAGCCACCAAGCATTATGGGCAATGGGGCGTAGGCGTGGCTATAGGGCACCTATCCATGGTTATAGGCTCATAGACTCATCGCATATACGGAGTACAAACACATAACATGGCATGCACTTAATGCTACATGCATAAACTAACGCTTTTCAACTCCAGCCAATGGCGAAAGTATAAACCAATGTTAAAGCTTTCAAAACCCTATCTTCAATTATCAGTTGTTATCCTTGTAATGACAATATGCATCACCCGAGGTCAATCACATCTAATTTCGGAGAGAATGAGTACGTTGTTACAATTAAATCCAGATATAGTTATTAGTGAGTGCATTCATTAGATTTCCATGGTATGACTCGGTCGTTTAAGCAACTTCAAATTCAAATAAGATACATGAGAAATTATGTTACATTTTAAGGCAATAAAACGAAGTACTGCAAGAGTCCAATTCTTTAATTAGCTCATGAGTGATAGCTGAGCACTTGAGCAAAGAAAGTTATCTAGTACAATAGGGTATCAGTCCAACTTGATCAGAAACAAAAAATAGTAAAAGAAAGAATTCAATTACTGCAACTAAGCTGTTTGATTAGAGTAATGAGCAACAAGCCCTGTGTACACCATATCTCCTGGATGCAAAAATTGATACATTATATAGCTTTACAAATACACTACTTGAAATTCTTTGAATTTCAGCCAGCTGTAATTTACTAATATATGTCACAATGCAGTGTGGGTGCCAAATTGGCAAATTTGAATGAACTAATACCAAGCTGTGACTCTGAGCCTTCAGTTTACTTCTGGTCAATTTCTCCAAGCGCGAGTTTTACTAGGACATCACCTCTTTTTGCTTGATAAAGTTGCTGATAATAATCATCTTGAATCAAATCTTTACTAGCTAGAGTAGAGTCGCCGGAATGTTATTTGTACCAGCCAACTAGGAGCCACCATAACAAGAAACAAAATCCGCAAGCAAAAGCCTGTGGAGAAGGACATGTCATGTTAATGCACTAATATCTATCAGTGGCCAACAATGCATAACTTTGTTGCAATGACCCCCAAAAGTAGTACGAGTAGTCGAGTAGTATATACAAATTTTCACTAATTTAGGGAGGTTACAGAGGGAGCTAGTAGCCTCACCTGGATAGAGAGAAGAACAATGCAGAGTGATTGTTCATACATTCTTCCAAAACGTCTCAAACAAAAGTTCACAAGTGTACCGTTCTTAGTCCCAGTTAGAAGTCCTGTTTGAGGGTCAAATCTGGTGGCATTCAAGATATTGTCAGATGAGGTAAGAAATACCATGTATGAACTGGGTTGAGAAAATAGATCAAAAGGATTACCTTGGAAGACGGTGTCGAGGACAAGGAATAATTCCAGCAATCTTGTAACAAGTAAGTCATAATAAACATATTAAGCAATGCTCAAGGGCAGATTGCCAGATTATATGAGGGGAATTGAAGAGAGGAGAAGCAAAACTAACCTGGGGAATTGACAGGATAAAATTGATGACTTGAGGGGCAAAGAAAATCAGTAGTGTTTCACTGCAAAATCCACAGAGAATCAGACTATTACTCTTTCCAAACAAGCATATACAAACTGAGTCTTTCTCCTGAGCTAATGGTCTAATGCTATATAACAATGACTTCATATGCATACTTTTAATTCGAACTTTTCACACATCAAACAGGTAGTAAACTCGTTAAGCATTCTATCAAAGAAAGTGAAGATGGATTGCTAGGCAATTATAGTGGAAATTGCATTCATCATAGACATGGAAGTGTGCATCTTATACATGACTGCATATGCGCCTGTCCAAACTTGAAAGCAATTTCTCAGGTGTGTAATAGTTATTCCTAGTTAAGGTTTCGACCAAGTAATAAAACAATATAGATGATATGGTGTAGTTTCAATAACAAAAGAAAGCTATTTCACCTGTAGTGACCCAGAATTCCAGCAACGGCCATTGTCATTCCAGCAAAGTATGTATACGTATCCCCAACAAAGACTGCAGACGGATACCTGAACACAAAGTCAAAGAAGGATCTCAAACAAAGTAACATAAAAGATACCTCAAGTACATAATACCAGTGACATAATTACCAGTTGTAAGATAGTAAAGCCAAAGATGTAGCAAACAAAGGTTGAATAAGATGAATAGAGAATAGATGAGCCTGCTGATACTCAGAATTGCCAGTGGATGCTCCAATTCGCAAGATATTATGTATCAGAATCTGTTAAGCACTCAATTGATCAGACTATAAAAATTACAACAATGTTTGTAGCAAATTCAAAAGTTGATAGGCTTACTGCGGATGCAATGACTACAGTCTGCCCAACTTCAAGACCATTTATACCGGCATGAATATTAATAGAGTTAGTGCAGAACACTGCCAGAAGGCACATATACAGTTTATACATCCATCCTGGATACATATAGAAGGGACGCGATGCCAAATTAGAAGATGTCACTTACGTACCTAGATCCAATGACTCGAACCCAAGATGTGGAATGAGAGGCTTTGGGATTACGATGGTTGTATGACCGGTATAAGCCATCAACAGAGGAAGAGCAGCAACTAAAGGCAAGACCAGTTTCCTGTAAGGACAACAAACTTTTAATGTCTACGAGTGATAAATTTCGAAATAATATGAAATGAGTCTGGACAGCCCGAATAAGGAGGAGGAGAATTTGGTCCACAAACTAGGCTTTGGAGCTTCCACACTAAAACCAATTGGCAATAGTAGGAGTAACTCCTCTAACTTATAAACTGGAACCACATCTCCTCTTTCTCCAATATGGGACATTCACAAGTGGGCTACAATGGGTTTCAATAACGAGTAAATGATAATTTTATCACGAAACTAACAAGATTAGTACTTACATTCTCCATGGAATGTCAAGAACGTCGTCAACAAAGCCAAGCAAAATCATGAAACAGATTGATGTCAAAGCTGAATTATACTGAACTAGCCACTACAAAAATTATCAATTTGTTCATTAGTATGACACATAACAAAGTCTGTCTCTACATTGAAAGAAATGTTTGAAAAACTTACAGTGGAATCAGCAATCAAGTTCAAGGGTTGAAACAAAATTGCCACGCCCAAAAACAGAATTACTACGGCCAAAAACACTGTCCCAACAACTATACCCAAAGATTCAGGACTGTAAATCAATAAAAACAAATCATTATAATTAACACTTTAAAATTACACAGCAACATTGCATCAATTGATTAGAGTCGAGTTAAAAAATGACACTTTAATGTTTCCTTGAGGAGTGCCAGCCTTATTAAGATCAAACCCAAACAAATTGCGAGAACCAGGTAACGAGAAGCGACGGGAATCATTCTCAAAGTTATAAGAAATCCGACGAAACTGAAAGCGCCATTCATGAGTATTGATCGCTTCAATTCTTCGTCGTCGATTCTCAGGAGAAGGTAAACATATGGGAGCAACAATATAGCGGAAATACCCACAATTTTGGATTTCATCATTGTATTTTGGTTCCAGAATATGTTTTTTGAGTAAACAATTAACTGGAGAATTGAAGTAAATGTATGTTATGGCCTCATAGTATCCGGAATTTTGAGGAGGTTCTTGCAAAATAAATACGAGTTTTAGATTTTTTATATTTATATAGAATAAAAAAAATAAAAAAAATAAAAATTTTAGTACTCGTATATTCTTAAATAAAAAACAAATCCTACGTTTAAAAGAGCTCTATTCCTATTGCCTAATGGAATAAAACTTGGAATCACTTTTTATACTTCGTGATATGCAAGGGCACTTTTGCAAAGCATGTAACATATCAACAAAATTTATTTAAGCAAAGTGATGTGAATATAGAATGTTCGTCGAAATCTTGAAACACAAATTTTTATGTGTCGCTCATCATAGGGGTTACTTTGTTATCATCTGTGTTATAAGGTTACTAGGTCAGTGTTATAGGATTATTCGGTTAATATTACATGAGTTATTTAGTCAATGTTATAAAAATTACTTTTTTTTTTATAGGTAATCACACACAAGACGAATTATAAACTATTGCATTATGCATACAAGAATTTGCTCTGTCCATAATAGTAAATTTGTTAAGAAAGTACGTACTATTAAAACTCCATCCATTTATGAAGCTTTGATATATATGATAAACATCAATGGCATCAAAGATGAAAGTATACAAGTGCGTAAAGAGCCTATTTACAATGGTAAAAGTTTTTTAATTATCCTAACTCAAAATTGCTTCGATTCGGCCAATAAGAACCCAAATGGGTTAAACTTGAATTGAAAGCAAGTAAAAATGAGAAGAGAGATGATAATTGCTCAAAAAAAATATAGCAATTTTTATTAATTAGTTATTATTGTAATGGTTCAAGGAATTCCCCTTCTCTGCATTCTCCTACATCTATTACCACTGTACTTTTCTTGTCTGTATGCATCACCCTACAACAATCCCTTCTTGGACCCTGCCATAAGACCACCATTGCGCACAACAATTAGAAAACTGAGTAAAATAATAGTGCAAAAGGAGTAATTTAGATTTAATTTAAAATCCGAATATGTCCATCTTAAGGTGACTGTTTTTTACTAACTTTGAATTTATAATTTTTTATTTTTTTTAAAAAAATCCAGATAATTTAAGGAGGGAAATAATTAACCTTATCTAAATTATTCTATCTTATCAAAACTTATTTAAATATATCTCGGTAATCCTTATCAAAACCTAATACTACTTAGGGGGCGTTTGGTTCACGAAATATAGGTATGAGGTATGGGTTTAGAATGACTAAAACTATCATATGTTTTGTTGTCAAAAATATGAATTTCAAACCCATACCTCAAACCCATGAGGTATGGGGTTTAGAAACCTTGGGGGGGAGGTGGGTTTGGCTCATTCCATTCCCTTAGGTATCAAATAAAAGGAGAAAATAGTGAGATATTCCATTCCAGAATCAAACCAAACACATGGTATTAAGTATCAAGTTCCAACCCGATACCACCTTAACCCCATTCCTGATTCCAACCCCATACCACTCTGTGAACCAAACGCCCCCTTAATTTTCTTAAGTTTATCTTATTTGAGCATATTTTTTTTATGAAATAAGTTAAAACAATGTGAACCATAAAGGATATAACACGCCTCAAGCATGGCCATATTACAACTTTTTATTTTCAAGGTCGGTTCACTTCAGCTTATTTTCATTTCAGTTCAATTAAGCTCCAATTAGTTCAATTTAGTTCCGCTCTTAATATCCTTCTCTCATAAAATATTCATTTCAGCTCTATTCAGTTCAGTTCAACTCCAATCAAATTAGTTTAGTTCAGTAAATATGAACAGGCCCTTAGCCTATATAAAAAACTAGATCACAAATAATGACTAATCATATTTTGATTACAAAGATAAAAGTAGAAAATTACCTCATCCCATTTATGAGGGTCAGTAGGCTTCTTATACACTTCAACCTTGTGAAACTTCTCAGGGTTCTCAGCTTTCCACCAGCACCAAGGATGAGGCATTTGATATAGCTCATACTCACTCACTGTCACATTAATCTCTGCATTATTTGCGGCTTTAGAAAGATAGTATATGAAAGGCTTCTCACAAGGGTGCTTGGTAAATGGTCTTGTGTTGAAGGCAAAACTCGCTGGCTCATCTCTATTGTACCAATTGAAAAATGTTCTAGACGGTCTTTGCATCTCTCGGGGTGTGATGGAACCACGAATGATCTGCACCGCGTACCCCCAGGAGACTGAGACGGTCCAGTTCCTGGTGGAGTCGTAGCATATGGACTGTTGCATTAGTGAGTCCGAGTCTACTTCTGCTGCTATCTTTAGACGTTGCAGCGCTTGGAGACGGGTCATGTATGGAAATATTGGATCAACTATTTCTAAGTGATGTAGTGTTACTAGTGGTGCTACTGGGTGCGCTGTTAGGATCCCAAATAGGTTGCCATGCACATCACACTGCCAAATTATTTAAAAACTTTAGGTAAGATATTTGTGCAACTTTAATAAGAGATGATAAAATACAGTACATATATGCAAAAACACTCTCTATCCAAAAAAATATGAACACCACGCCCATGGAATTGGAAAAAGTGCAGACATACTAACAATTATATGTCTATTTTACTCGACTTGTTCATAAATAATAGGTCGCTTAAAAGATTGGTGAATCAACTAAGAATAATTCGTCACATAAACTACATTGTTTAAATTTAGCTAAGCTTCCAAGTAGTTCATGGACAAAGACTTAATTTGTTTTACTAAATGTTCATAGACAAACACTTTCTAATATGTAAACATGTAATATTTCAAAGAAATAAGCATGGTTAAAAAAAAAAAAGTAAATATAGCACTAGCTTCCATCACTAATAATGGAGTAATAAAACGTGGAGAATGGATGAATAAAGGAAGACTAATTTTTGTGTACTTTCTACCTCCCACTATTTGTGTGCCACAAAAGTTATTTCAAGTCAACATATGTACAAAAAAAGGACTTAAGTCAATCATTGAATTCCCCTATCTCCACTTCTTTTGAATTTTACCCCATTAATCAAGGCATTGAAAACTACTCACTTATTATTTGGGATTTAATTAGTTTGGTAAGTTGAACTTTCATATGTATAATGTATTACAATAATTAAGCCATATGTCAGGGATAAATTGTGGAAAGTGACACGAAAATTTGGAAGTTGGAATGAAGTAAAAGGAGACTATGATTAAAATATACCAAACTTTTGTTGGACAATTAACAGAAATTCACTTCAAATTGTGGGTCCTCAAAGACTATAAAAGAGTGATATCTTTGACTTAAGTTATCTATCACTAAAATTATTTTGGATCATTTGGAAATTGTATAAGGTTAACTAGCTACCAAATCAATAAGAATGTAGTGAAAGTTCAAAGGAGGATGCAATGTATATTGTCATTACAATGGCTAAGATTCTAATATGGTGTTCTCAAATTTAATTATGATTAATAATAGTTATATAGTTATGGGGCATGATGCACATACAAGGACACAGTACATGTTATATTAGAACGATCACTCATGTTTGTATATTAGAACGATCACTCATGTGTTAAGATTGTCGGAATCTATAAAATTCATTCTAATTGTATATATATACAGGAAGTATAAAGTTGGCTAGTCCTAATTGGAACTTGTTTAAACTATATAAACTTCTAATACATATTTATATATGTACGAGAGATGTATGTGCATGTAAAGGTAGGTCGTGGTAAGAAATCATCATATGCACATGTGATATGGCATGTCGTTTATCACCAATGCCTAAGGTCACATTTTAGCATGTAAAACATGCAATTAATGGCGAGAGCACTAGTAATCTGTATGTTGAAATCAATGGTTTTATTTTTACAAGAACAAACAATTATTATTAACACATGTTGTCACAACTCCCTAGTACACTCCTATGATTTCTGAAAAACCAATTTAATAGGAAAAGAGTTTGTTACATAACCAAAAAAACTTGGTCTAAAACAAATACAAAACAACTTATAAAGCGTTATGGTAGGTAGGACTCCAACTTTTTGACCAGAAGTTAGAAAAATGAAATTAGTAGCAGTAATACTAACAAACTAGTAAAGTTGTAGTAGTAAAACCCAACATACACTCAATATCACTTTTATCATCAAAGTACGATGGACATTAATTTACAGCTTTGCATATTCATTACTCGTAATTAAACCACATTTTATAAATAAAATAAAATAAACTGACGAGCACTCACTTTTGTAACATATTGTTACCTTTAATTTTATTAAGCACCCATATTTCATTTAATCAACAATCAAGTATTACCAAAAAACGTGAAACTCAGAAAATTATAACAGCTAGTAACAATTCCTAATTTGTTAGCTGGAAATTGCAAAATCAACGTGACCATTTGCAATTTCACTCATAATAATTAATAATACTTATAAATTTAAATTTACATGCTGATTAACCGTAATTATCATGATAAACATGTAATTTAACCTAGTAAAGTGACAATGAAAGTATCAAAGTAGTAGTATATGAAAACGAACCTGGTGGAAACCGGGTTCTCTAGTGAGAGGAACACCGAGCTCGGCCAAACAAGCCTGAATCCGATCATCCGAACCGTATAAACCCGTATACCTTTGGATACAACCATCTTGCATTTTTTCAATAGCCAATGCTAAAGGATAACTAATAGCAAACCCTCCACCTCCAAAAGCCATATCATACGCAAAATTAATATTTTGCAAATGTGTTTCCGAATTACTCCCAATATAGTACATCTTATTATGATCATACTTTCGTAACACTCGAATTAAATTATCGGGAAAAAACACGGTGTCGTCGTCTCCCATGATGAACCACCGTACTTCGTCTTCCAACCCCATCCGGACGATCTCGGATACAATCCGAGTCATCCGGATGGCGGACCGGGACCCACGTCGATACGAGTACCCGAACCTAGAAGTATCCTCGGATACTTTAAAAGTCGGGTACTCATAAGGGTCCTCGGTCCGGGTTAAGTTAACCTTCCGGTCTAGAAATACAAAACCATGTGTGACATCAGGCCTCCACCATGACTTGATAAACTCCTTGCGTCGGCCCCACTTGTTAGCGGCAGCGCCAATGCCAAAAACAACGTGACGAAGCTCGGTGGGATCGGGGCTCGGCTCGGGGGCCGAGGCGAGGAGAGTGAGGTGAGTAGAGAGAGGAGGAGGAGGGGAGTAGAGAGATTTGAGAGAGAAAAAAGAGAGGAAAAGGTAAAAAGAAAGACCGAGGAGGAGAGAGAAAGCGAGTTTAGGAAGAGAGGGATTGAAGGAGGGATCAGAGGTGTGGTCTTTTAGGTGTAGTTTCATGGTTTTGTTTTTGTTGGGAGGAGAGAGAAAGTGAAAGAGGCAAAATAAGGAGAATGAAGGAATGAAATGGTGGTGTTGTTTTTAAGAGAGAGAGAAAAGGCGCAGAAATCTAAGGAGATATGATTCAGGTGAGAAGTGTTTTTGAGTTCTGGAATGTGTTTTGTAACAGAATTTTGGATTGGTCGTAGGTCGTACGATTATTTTCAAAACTCCAACAAATTTAATTTGATATTCATTTCATTCTTAAACAAGAAATTACGGAGTAATTAAAGGTTTAAAGAAGATATACATCAATTAATTTTTCTTCTACTCTAGTATTTACTAGAGCAAACTTGTACATTAGCATTAGATATATTCATTTCGGAAAAGAACAAAAATCCCAACAAAGGGATAAAGTAGAAGTATGAAAAGTCGTATTCTTATAATTTGTTATCCTACAAGAGTATTTTTAATGCTTATATGTAACCCTAAGGGCTATGTATAATCACAAGAAATAACCAAATAACAACCCGTAAAGTTCAATTTAAGCAACCAAATGTAACATCCCAAGTCAAGATTCAAAAGAAATAACCAAATAACAACCCGTATATCAAACAGGCCAAAAGGCTAGTAGAAGTTCAATTTAAGCAACCAAATGTAACATCCCAAGTCAAAGAGCAACAAGCAACGGAGGAAGTAATTACTACGTACAAAATACCAAAATTAATTAGGGAATAAATTATTTATGTTCTGTTTGAAGTTTTTCAAGACACAAGCGTAATGCTTATTTATGTTTGTAATTGTAATTGTAATTAATTAGCCTTTAATCAATAAGGAGGATACGTATGGAATATGAATTTAGCACTCAACAAGTCTACTATTAACATACAGAGTACTCCGTATTATAAAACAACGAACAACTGAACTAGCATTGAAAAATCTAACACATGTGGCAATAAATTAAGCACCAAGTATTTATTAAATTTACATTAACATAATAAATTTTGTTATAACTTATTGTTGTTGTGAATTGGGCTTGAATAACTATCAACCTTAGCTAAACTTATTTTCTTTGAACATATCTTATACGGAGTATAAACTACCATTTAAAAAATTTATAATTTTTTTTTGTCAATGAGAATTTTCATCCTTAATATTTTATAAATTTTCACATATCATAAGGGTCTGTTCATATTTACTTATTTTTAGTTCAGTTCAGTTCAGCTCAGTTGTTAATTTTTTGTTTTAGATGTTTTAGCATATTACAACGACAATAATAATAATAATAATAATAATAATAATAATAATAATTATTATTATTATTATTATTATTATAATTATTTTAAATTATATTCGTCGTTCAAAATGGTCACATGTTTTTTTATAGTTGGACTCATTGACAAAATGAGAGTACTACACAACAATTACTAGCTTTCATAATCGGTTAGTTTTTCGTCTTCTTCTTCTTCATTAAGTTGCTCCATTACCTCAGCATTTCTCTGAATTGACTCCCATATCTGATCAGTTATTTGGTTTCGTACAATATCCATAGCTGCTTTTTTGTTATCATCGTACATAGTATGATCTTCTGTTGGTCCCACGACTTCAACTTGGTGCGTGAATGGAATCCCTAGTTCATGTAAACGAACAAAATTGTGTAGAGTACAACAAGCAACGATTGACTACAGTAAAATATTGAAAAATACTTTTTATTTTTATGTATATATTTAAAATATAATTCACAAAAATTTAATAATTTAAAATACAGAGTTATTTTTAAAACACTTTTATATTTTTCACAATCCACTATATATATTATCATTATTTTTCATAAACATTTTCATATATTTTTATGCATTTTAATTTTTCAGTTCAGTTCAGCTCCAATCAGTTTAGTTCAGTTCAGTTCCAATCAGTGCAGTTCAGTTCAGCTTAGTTCAGTAAATATGAACAGGCCATAAGATAGTCACAACACGACCCAACGTCCCAACCCCATATCTAATTATGTTGCGTCGTGTCATGCCTAATTTAAAGTCTGAGAGGTTGTTATATACATCGTGTACCGTACATTCATGTGTATTTTGTACTAATTTTGATGATTGTTTTTCATTAATCATACCTTAAATTAGTTGGGTGTACGATATACCCAAATATATATAACAAATTCTATTCAACTCTATATTCACTAATTTTACCTTACTTCGACAAAACCCACGCCACAAGTATAAAAACGTGCCATGTCATATCGTGTCGTTATTTTACCCTTAGCAAGGCCAGCTTGGCCCAATGCCGTCTTTACCATATCTACGAGTTGAGGAATACTTATCAGCCCAACAAATGACTTCGGACATCAAGCCTCTATTTTCTTCTTTCGCAAAACTTGATTGAAATACCAACACGCGTTCTGTGCTGCATATCAGCTTCATTTTGACTTGACGAACCAGAAAAAGAATGGCTCCCCACGACATCCTCCATAGATTGAATTCAAGCTTCTTTCAAGAATCCATCCATTCTTCTGAACCATCAAAACAGGTATCAATTATTCGTTATATGCTTGTTTGTACTTTGAAATTCCATCATCAAATCAAATGCAACGCTTAGGAAATTACCCAGATAATTTATCTTGATCTTTCCCTTTGTAATGCTGAAATTTCTCCATTATATTTGTTTGGGTGTTGCTTAATTTGAGTACCCTAATTGTTTATCTTTTTAATTTGCAGTTTTGAAGTGGGTAATTTTGGTGGGTTTTTGTTCAAGTTTTGTGTTATTGCTGGAATTGGTCAGAAACTAGATAATCTTGTGAACTTCGGTTAGTGATAATGGCGAGAATTTTGTCTTCGAAGTTGAAATCGCTTTCTGGGTCTGTTTTTTCTTCACCAAAATCAATGTCATCTTGGTTGAATTATGCTTATATGAATAATATGAGAACTGGTGATCATGTTCATGTTAGACCCATTGTTGGTTATATGGGTCACACTAATCACACTGATACTCATAGTAGTATGTTGAGTTTTGAGCCTAGAGCTTGTGCTCAGCTGTGTAAACCCAATTATGGCTCAGCATTTTCACCCACATTGTCGAGTTACCGGGTTTTGAGTAGCTTCCCTTTAACATCTATGTCGGGTTTCCTGTCATATTCGTCGTTCAGTGGTAGTAAAGGGGATAATAAGGGTCTTGATGTTCAGGAAGCTTCTAAAATTGGAGATGCAAGTGTTGGTGGAGGTGGTGATGGGACAGTTGGGAATTCTGAGTGGGTTGATAAACTTAAGGATGTATGGAAATCTGTTGTAGATGCAGCTAATGTCACTGCGCAAAAGGCTAAGGAAGCCTCTGATGAGTTAACTCCTTATGCGCAGCAAGTGTTGGATTCTCATCCATACCTGAATGATGTTTTGGTACCTGTTGGTGGTACAATCACTGCTGCTTTACTGGCATGGCTGGTCATGCCAAGTATTTTGAGGAAATTGCACAATTATACTAACCGAGGATCGGCTGCTTTGCTGTCTGGAACTGGAAGCATATTTGCTATTAGTGTACCATACGAGAAGAGTGCTTGGGGTGCATTAGAGAATCCACTACGCCTTCTGACAACTGTTATGGCGTTTTCTGAAATGTCAGTGGTATTGCTTACATATTATTCTTGGATTTTGTTTGTCACATCATGTTTACTCAGATAAATTAAACAATACAGCTTCTGTGGATATGCAGATGCCATTTGATTGCTCCAGATGCTGTTACATCCCAGCTGATTGGTCAGCTTTGGAAAGGGGCATTTGCCTTTTCATTTGTATGGTTTGTGCAACGATGGAAGACTAATTTGTTTGCCCGTGCCATGGCTTCTGAACAACTTCAACTGCTTGATCGTGAAAGGTTGCTTACTTTGGACAAAATTTCCTCTGTTGGCCTTATTGCCGTTGGAATTATGGCTTTAGCAGAAGCATCTGGTGTGGCTGTTCAGTCTATTATTACCGTTGGTGGTATTGGGGGTGAGTATTCCAAATTTCTAAACTATGTTCTATTCTTTTTTTACATGTTTTGTTCTGAACATTAACTTCCAGTGTCACAATATGAGCCTTATGATAGTATAGATTCATAAAGGGCAAAATGAAGGCACCTATTGCTCTTTTTAGATCATATGCCTGTATGTGACTTATTCACCATACTGCATGTTAGGCATCTCCATGCCAGATCTTGTTCAGACTGTAACATATTAATTCTCATTCAAATCGAGTTGTGATAATCACTTTGATAGAATTATCTTTTAGGGTGATGTGGATCTTTTTTTTTTGTGTCAATGGCATGGTGAGGAGAGGGCAGGACCAAAAACTGTGGGAGGAATACAGATGAAAGAAACATTCTCAAGCTCTTCTGTGCTCTATGCTTAATCAAGCCAGTTCTAGTGAGAAACACTTTAGTGACCTTGCTTTTCGCAATAGGTGGATGGCTCTTTTGGTTTAAGTTTCCACTTCAATGCCTTAAGAAGAAGAAATTATAGGATTATAAAATTCTTGGGCCATAGTTTCTGCAGCACTCTACCAAATTGCCGAAATCTTATCTTTGCCACTTAATAAAGTTTGCATTTATCTACTTGTTATCCTATCATCCTGTGCCTAACTTATCATAGTTTAAAGTCTGCCAATTATCATATTGGCCACTCAAGTGTGTTTGTGAATTAATTTTTCTTCTGTTCTTCTCTGTCCAGGAGTGGCTACTGCTTTTGCATCAAAGGACATCCTTGGTAATGTGCTTAGTGGCTTGTCTATCCAGTTCTCAAAGCCATTTTCAATTAGAGATACCATTAAGTTATGCTGCCTAATCTCTCTTTCAGTTTATTAGTAGCAAAATAAAACTTCTTGTCTGATCATTACCCATCCCCTGGTTTTAGCAATGCCTTTTAGTTATGTTAATGGGTCCTGCATATGTTTTTGATGTGACTGCATTGATTTTACCCCCTTCTGTTTGCTGAAAGTAGTTCATCAAAGTTCAGGGTCTTTGTTATGTGGTTTGAAGGGTAGCATGCTGTTGGTTATGGCCCCTTTTTCTTCAGTTTAATAGCCTGCGTTTGGTACGCAAACTGGTATGGGGGTTGGAATCAGGAATGAAACCATAGTGGTATGGGTTTGGAACTTGATTCTTAATACCGTATGTTTGGTATGCTTATGGAATGCAATATTTTCTTTTATTTGATACCTAAAAGTATGGGAATGAGCCAAACCCACCTCCCCCCCAAGGTTTCTAAACCCCATACCTTGGGGGTTTGAAACTCTTAAAATCATAAAACAAACATAAGGTATGGGTTTAAACCATTCTAAACCCATACCTTATAACTTAATTATGTGAACCAAACGCCCCCTTGTTGGGTTTATTCAGCTGTAGACCTGTAATCATTTTTTCCCCTGTTAATTTCTCCTTTTGTGAGTGGGTTTCTTATGTAGCTTGGTTTATTTATGTCTCCCTCATGGCCTCATCTGTGGTTTTTAATTTTTTGCAGGCTGGATCTATAGAAGGTCAAGTTGTGGAGATGGGTTTGACTACTACATCATTATTGAATGTTGAAAAGTTTCCAGTAATAGTTCCGAATTCTATTTTTTCCAACCAGGTGAAAGCTTTTCTGCCTCTAAGCTCTATGCCTCTATAGCTCTTTCAAAAATTTACAGTCACTTTTTTCTTGACTGCTAGTTTGCATTAGTGAATCATTCTTGCAGTTTGCATTAGTGAATCATTCTTGCTCCTCTGCAGTTTGAATTTTTTAATTTACCCTTGGGGAACTAAGTGCATTTTACTGATTGTCCCATCAACATCTTAATTGCGCTTAATTTTATTATACAGATCCTGAATATAAATTGATTATTATCATGGATCTTGATTGCAATGGTACTTGTATATGTTTTGTTTACTTTGGGTCATTGTCACATTTGGCAGGTCATTGTGAACAAGTCTCGAGCTGGGTGGCGTGCTTTTATCAGTAAAATCCCTCTGCAGTTCAGTAATATGGAAAAAATTCCCCAGGTTTCAGCTGACATAAAGTCAATGCTAGATTCATATCCAAAAGTTTTCTTGGAACGTGAGGCTCCTTACTGCTACCTTTCTCGCATTGAGAATTCGTATGCTGAACTGACTCTTGGATGCAATCTCCAACAGCTGGTACTTTCCCTGTGCACTAATTTGCATACACTTTTCTACAGAAAATATAATTTATATTTAAGATTTACGTTAATATTACCTAACCAATAGAGCATCTGGTGGTTGTGAAGTTGTGATCATTGAAGCTGGCGGAATTGTTGCTAAAAATGTTTCTAATTTACTTTTAGCAAAAGGTTTATACGGCGTCTCTTGAGTACTATAGTTAAAATTATCAGGTTTCTGCTCCTGTTATTGCCAGTATAGCAAAAATTTGTTTTACGTATTCCAATACACGCTTTTGATTTCTTGGTCCATTGGATTTACTTTTTGTTTATTAAGGTTCATATTATGTTAAGACATAGATCCAATGACTGATAAGTTTGAGTTCTTTAGTGCTTGAAATTTATGACAGTTTATTACATTCACCTAGGCTTATACATCATCATAGTACATGTTCGGGGTGATGGCTTCTTGTAATGGCAAGGGTTTCATTTTAGTTTCTCTCCTATACATTATTTGATTATTTCCTAGATAGACATTTCTTACTTTTCTTCTCTGCAGGTGTTTCTTCCTTGTTTGTCAGATTTGAATTGATATATATTTACCTTTTTCTGGTGATTGTAGAGCAAAGCAGAGAGGTATTCCACGGAACAAGATATCCTGTTAAAGTGCATCCAGATCATTCAGCAGCACGGTGTTTTGTTGGGCACTACACAGCAAGAACTGATAAGCCAGTGATTTTTTTCAGATTGAAACATCCAGCACGTAGGTTTGCCCATCTGACCTTATTAGTCCCCAGTTCAGGCATTAAACTTGATACTTGAACTTCAAACTATGGTCCCTTTTTTTCATCTTCATATATACTGTGCTCATTGATATCCGTAAGATATTATTAGCCATGTTCATGTCCTAGCTGGTTTGAGTTAGACTAACATACTATCTAGCATTAGTCTTGACTGTCTGAAATTCCCAATACTAAAATACTCCTTGGACATTTGAAAATAGTATGGAGAGATTATCTTTTTACAAGCAATGCTAAAGACTGCAAATACTCGTTTTCCTAGCTAAATGTTCAGTATTAAACCTGTTCAGGAAAAGCCTATTTCTTACAATTCGTATTTCAGCTGTCCTTTTATTTTTTCTATTACTAATAAAGTTGTGGTATTTTGGATGATGGTAGTTCGTTCTCTACTCGTCTTCACCATCAAAGACATACAAGGCATGACACACCAAAGGTGATTACTATAACTTCTCTTGTTCCAGCTGTACGAGTCAGGGTGGAATTCAACGCTAGAAAATTTCCAAATTCATGAAGGAGCAAATCTATGTTAAGTACGTTACACTGCTGCTTCATATTACAGAATACTGTTCAAAAATTAGGAAAATTTTGACTCTTGTTAGAAATTTTGGTTGTATGTTATCATCATAGAAACTGCATCAGTTTGTTAATACTTCGTAGTTGGTTTAAATCAAAGAATGGTGGATTGTGGAGGCCTTTGTGCTATCTCAGAATGTAGATTGGAATTTCATCTTTATTTCTATTTTAATGATCCTCTTCTCCCATGACCCCCCCTCCCCCCAAATACAAGTTTTGGTTGAGAAATTTTACTTTATTTTTTACTAGACTTCAATAGCTACCCCTAAAAAAAGCTAATCGTCGACTAGAAAGTATACTAATGTAGTCAAGTGCTGAAACAACAGTTTCCAATTCTTATGACAGTGTACATAGGTGGCATTATAAGAAATTAGGATTTATTCATTGTTGGTTACATAGTACTCCTGTCATCTTTGAATATCAGGCCACATTTGGTT
The DNA here is from genome assembly GCF_001683475.1 of Chenopodium quinoa. NCBI lineage: Eukaryota > Viridiplantae > Streptophyta > Magnoliopsida > Caryophyllales > Amaranthaceae > Chenopodium > Chenopodium quinoa. The sequence goes on from NW_018745454.1 coordinate 2,710,237, forward strand.
TGGGGTCAATTTTAAACTTAAAGTCTCTATTAGTTTGATATAGTCTTGTTTGGAAATTTTAGTCAGGAGTATCAATATAAAGCAATATAGGAAAGTTTATATTTTGACTGGTTACAGTTGGATAGTGACTTATTATGTATGCAGGAATTACAATCGATTTCTGTCCTAAATAATACTCCCTCCGTCCCTTAATACAATGCCTCTTTTGAGTATTTATTCCTCACATAGTAAAGAGAAAGAGGCATTGTATTAAGGGACGGAGGGAGTAAGGACTAATGGAGAAATGATAATTTTCATAGAGTCGATTGATAGGCAAGAACAGTTCTTGATCTCTTGGAGGTCAATCAGATTAGTAAAGTCGTTTTCTTTCTGAAAAGAATACACTCTACTTGGTAGAATGGAAATTCTTACAGCATCAAACTGCTTAATATAATTCTGAAATTTTGCTGGTGAAACTAGGGTGATATCCACCACACTACCTAGACTTTGTTGTGGAGACAAGTTTGAGCAACTGAACTAAAACAGAAGTTACAGAACAAAGATTAAAAAACTGACATAGGCAAAATCAAAGATGGTTGATCATTCCTTATATTTCATGAGCCTCTTGACGCATCTTGAGAGAGAAAGGTAAGAAGAGTCATCAACCTCTGATTTTGCTATAGGGCGAAATGCCCAGAACGGACCTGACCCGACAGGGTGTCCAAACTGACTAAGGTAGGGATGGCCATTGAACATCTGGATATGCGTTTGAGCCAGAGCAACCAAGGCCTCAGTGTGTGGATTTGGGTTGGTGACTGTAGTGGTGAGGCGGAGAGCAAAGGGAAAGAGGGCTCTCTTATCAGCTGAGTGGCAAGGGGTGATCATCTTGGTAGCAGGGGGCTGCATAACACAGACATACTGGTTGGCATTTACTCCATGGGGGGTGCAGTCGGCCAGAGTCCCTGAACCAGTGAAGTATTTTGCCACGGTTGCAGCAACAGCCTTGACTTGATGAAACCAAGCCATGGAATTATTCATGTGCAAAAAGTTGGCTATAGGACGAAGATTATCGTTAGCATGAGTGGTGGGAAAGTCGAAGTTATGATAGCTATCAGCAAATGACTTGTTCAGACTCTTGTCAGCTTCACAGGGATACTGCAGACCTGGGGAGCAAAGAGCATATTTCTCAAAATCAGACCATTCATTGAGAGGTGGAAAACTATAGTATCCAAAAACCTTAGTTTGGTTTCCGGCTTCCTGAACGGGGATGTGCTTTCCCAGAGAAGGAATCATCTGGGGGTCACCGTTAATTAGGAGGTTCAGATCCTCCAGAAGAGCGATAATCCCAGGTATGTTGGGGAGAAAGAAGGCGCTGTTACTGCTGCTGGTGCAGGTGATCCCACGCATAAAGGAGTTACGGCGTTTGGGGCCAGCACGAGATGGAATACTGGGGTAGACCAGACCATAACTATTTTTCATGATTTGTATCTCCGAAGAGCAGAGAGTTTTGAAATGAGGAAGACGGGGAGCTGCCACTGGAAGAGATTCCAGGGGGTGGCGGTCCAGAAAATGCATCAAGAATTGGTGCTGCTCAGAGCTACAAGTAAAAAGAGGATAAAGATGAGTTTATACTCAGTACGGAATACTTTGTAATTCGTATGATAAGTATTTCCAACTTATGAGTAGCAAAGAAGAAAAGGGGTGTTTGGAAATTTGGATAGTCAAGCATTGGAAACACATGCATAATAATGCATTAGAAGCTCAGCAACCAACTATATACTTAACAATAACTTCACAAGTATAGTTATTATAATGTAATTGGGACAGACTGTTGTCTTTCTTGTAATGCCTCTTGGCTTCCTTATTCCAAAAATTACCCAAAAAAATAATAATAATCGTAAGTACCGGTAATTAGATGTTTGTATTCTTATTGTGATCAAACTTTGATAATTTATTTTTGTCGAAATATATCTAATACTACCTTCATTAAATACACAAACTTTTAAATAAAACGGATGTTCAGTAAATTACTAAACATCCGTTATAAGGTGACAATAAAATGTGCAAAAGTTACACTAAAACGCACAAAAGTTACCGTGACATATATAAGAGTTATTTATGCTTTATTGATAAATTTGACAAAAGTGACACTAAATTTGACAAAAGTGACTAAATCTGACAAAAGTGTACCCGATGTACAGTAAATTACTGAAAACCGAGTGTATACAAAAGTTTTCCAATGAAATATCAATTGCAACTTTGAGTATTATTTGTGTGATATAAAATATTCTAAAATTACAACTACTCCTATTTTACAATCAACGTGATTATAAGACTTTTAGTCTGCTTCAATGAAATGAGCGTAATTAGTCTCTTGTGTTTAGAATAAAAGCATCAACGTCTGGGTGGTGTAGTCGGTTATCACGCTAGTCTCACACACTAGAGGTCCCCGGTTCGAACCCGGGCTCAGACATCTTTTTTAAGAAGATTTTTTTGCCTCTCTTGATTTGCTGGTATACTACACAGTAATTGACTACTGATTTTCATTGTTATCGGACGTAGAGAGGACAGCAAAATAAGAGGAGGATTCTGGAAATGCAAAGTGACATACAGTTGACAATATCGAGCTTATAGGATACTCATATGGAAAAATGTGAGATGATATTAATGATACATAGACCTCATACAATCTAGAGTCAAATATTATGTAATAGCGCATTTTGAATCAATTCAATACAACAAGATGCTACATCATCCAACAAGACAGAAAAAAAAAATCCACATTCCTAAGGTAATAAGGTATAAAGCAATCGTCTTTAATAGTGAAAGACGGAAAGTGGTATATAATCTGGCAATATACAGGAGAATCGTGCTGTATGTACATGCTTTTTTCCGTGGCATTCAAAGGAATCTCCATAGATTTTATGGTAAGCTGTGATTTACCACAAAATCTACTATTATAAGCAATTTACATTCTGCTATTCTTCAGAACAAAGAGGGCATTATACCACTGTTTATCACCGTGTCACGTTTCACTTTCATCGTCTCTTGAAAGAAAGTCACTTCTGGTACAACAATTAACGAATGAGGGGGTCTGGATTGAATGACACAGACTCCCTCCAAATGAGCTCTTTGATGTTCTCTTCAGTGAAAGATGGCTGCTCAAAATCAAAACTGAATGGCTGGGGACAAACAGGTTCCTCGTTGATGTCGTGTAGAGGGGCAAGGTATGGATGGCAAAGTGCCTCGTGAACTGAACAAAATCAGAGAAAAAGCATTAAATTGGTATTCAACAAATACTGGTATGAATTCAAAGACAAGAGCTAAACTAAGCCAAGCTGCCTCAAGAAGGCCTAACCAGGAAACAGGCCATACTAATTTTTCTCATCCTACCCTCCCTTTGAAGCGAAAGTGCGAAACTAACCACTCCTACATCAGCCTTCTCTACAGTCTGCCAGCTTGTGATCTGTCTTCCCTCACTTTTTCTTCCTTTCTCTCTCAATTTGTCTGTCTTTTTGACTGATTAATAACGCAAGCCATTAACCAATTTCCAAGTTCTACTCAACCTCCCTTTCCTAATCTCTTGCACATGCACACTCCATCCTGCCTTTTCCTTCCCGATCCCATGGCAAAACCCAAGTAAACCTAACCTGCACCTTAAACCTCAGCTAAACCTGACAAGGCTCAAGCTCAACTCAACTCGAATAAGCCTCTAGCTTACAAGTCACTGAGCAATCCAAATCATTTTTTCTCCAACGAATAGTTATATATTTTATTCACAATGATAATTTTCTTAAATCATGATACCTGTAATACGCTTGCTGGGATCAAAGACTAGCATTTTTTCCAGCAAATCAATAGCCAGCGGAGAAGCATTTGGAAATTTAACAGAGAATTGTTGCCTTGGATATTGAGGAAGCTGCCTAACATATCTTTTAGCATTGTCACTGTGTAGGAATTCTATACTGGAGTCATCAGGTGAACCTATGAGCTGCCAAGAGACAAAAGAGCCATTACAAATTTGTCAAGACTTTCCAAATTGTGACAATTCAGGGACTTCAGACAATCAAGACCACAAAGGAGAATAAATGGGGGATACTTGAATAAGCAAATAACAAAGTGACATTTATTTGATAAGATAAATTACTATATGATGGTCCTTAAATCATCTAATAACAATTTTTTAACCATGGATTAGTATGGACTAAAACAAACCTCTCACACTGTTAATTCAGTAGGAGTATATGGTATGCGGTGGAACACACCGCTAACTAGTAAATCAAGGGGGGCATTGATGCAGCCTCTTTGCAATCATTGGGATACAGCCCCTCGGTTTTTTTAAAGGTATGGCTGCAGATATAAGTCAGTACTCTCAGTGCACCAACCTAGGTGGGAGCTTTGTTGAAGACATTGGCATAACGGGTAGAATGATATGGTGAATTGACTAACAAAATAACATTATTATACAGTAATGGGTTATAACACCAGACCAACAGGACAACTGAGGAAAACTATAATTTTAACAAAACTTCTTTGCCAACCGATCTCAGTACATGATAAGCATGTATAAACATAGAATTTACAGGAGTTCTCATCTTTTCCTGCCAATTTTCAGTCAAAAATCCACCTATCCAGACAATATCCTGTTTGATGAGGCTACATTTATCTTGGATTCACAAGAGAAATATGTTTGAAATCTCACAAGTCAGACTAGTACTACAGTTTTTCCGGGGGTTACAAGCAATTACTGTACTGTATCCTACTAGGCTGTCATTGAGTAGAATGAGAAAAAAAAAAAAAAAAGTAGTGAGACTGTTAGCAGTGTAGTCAAGGGATAAAGATGACCCAAAAAAAAAGTTCTCCGACTTCATGCTAATAGAAGAAATTACATTCTTATGACGGGCAATATCAATATTTTAAACATAAAAACCTACCTCAGTAACAAGTTTCAGCTGATGAACATAATCTCTTCCGGGAAAAAGGGGTTCTCTGGTCATGATTTCCCCAAGTATACATCCAACAGACCAAATATCAATTGCAGCAGTGTACTCGGAACAGTTTAGAAGCAATTCTGGAGCTCGATACCACCGAGTGACAACATACTCGGTCATGAAATCGGTTTCTGAAGTTGTTCTTGCAAGTCCAAAGTCTCCAATCTTAAGGTCACAGTTTGCATTCATTAGCAAATTGCTAGGTTTCAGATCACGGTGCAGCACACCAGCCGAGTGAATGTACTTCAAGCCTCGTAAAATTTGATAGAGAAAATACTGTGAAAAAATTTGACCATCAATCATTTGTTAGGCACCAAATTCAAAGTAGCAAGCATGCAGGAAAAGACGACTAAAAGATGAGCAAAAGGATATATTATGACCCTCAATCATTTCTATCAAAGGATACAGAAAAAGGCCAAGAAAAAAACAAGCCAATGCTTTTCAAACATCAAGCTTTTGTTGGCTTTAATCTTTTCACTTAGAATAATACAGACAAAACAGCCTTTCAACTAGAAAGTATTTTAAGCTAAGACAGCCAAACTCCACATTTTCCTCTTATGAGAGACATGGGAGACTGGGAGTGAAATTATATTATTCATCAACAAAGTTAAAGCTAGACACAAGCGTTCAACTTTAGATTGATTATTGACTAAGAAAGGTTTTGTTCATTAAACTAATAATTTCAAAAACATCTATAACTTCATACAAACATACCCGACAATGATCATCTGTTAACTGTTGGTTGGATCGTATTATTTGGTGAAGATCAGTATCCATCAGTTCATGAACCATGTATACATCATTGAAGTTCTCTTTCTGTGGAGGTCGTATTATGTCCCGGATGGAGATAACCTGTGCTACGACGAAAAGTAACCGATTAGAAGATAACATTGAAACTCACAACTAATAAAATCTCCTACAATCAATAGGAGTCATAAACTCCTCAACAAAAAATAAAATAATAAATATACTTAAATAAAAAGTAGAATCATATAACAATGCACATGAGTTCAAATTCTAAATGTCATATTGATTATCTTCTTTTAGATGATTTAAAGTACTTGTTTGAAATGCTTCGGTGTAGTGGGGTTTCAAATCAATGCAGTAAAGTCTATGCAAAAAGAATCTAAACAATATGTTTTTGCAATAAGAGATTCCAACTCATAATATTGATGCATGGCCTTTGAGTTTTGGAGCAAAGAAAACTGAAAAGTGAAATGTTTATGTTTGGTAAGTTGCAACAAGCAAGAAAATGTGCTACCTATACCATCAAAATTTCATGGTTATGAAAAAGGGATAATAATATTAATATATATACCTTAAAATCACCATTACAAAACACTGAATAATAAAACTTACATTGTCATGATTCATGTGACGAAGAAGTTTGATTTCACGGAGTATTCTTTTGGCATCAATTCTGTTATGAAATGCATTGCTGACCTTCTTGATTGCAACTTCTTCCTGTGTTTCTGAATTGACAGCAGCACTGAGAAAATGAAAGAATCAATTTGACCATCATTGATTAGTAAACAACTACAAACACATCTGTAGTAGCAATAGGCTAGCTTAAGTATCAAAAGCACAGAAGCTCAATAATATAAGCAAGCAAAAGCAAGAGTAAAGCCTAAGAGACCACTAAATCATGATGGTATCTGATTCTTATAAACACATAAGATCAAATGCAAAGCAACTCCTGCGTAGTTTATCAGTAGAGTCTTTAACAACAAACAGCAGTTGATGGTGTAAACTTATGTGAAAATTAAGAGGTTTTACTTAGCATTCTTTGGAATGTCCAGTCTTTAACAGCCAAATACAAAGTACGGAGTAATAACTACAAGAAAAAAAAAACCTTGAATCTACAAAATCATATACTTAATACAACTGAAACCTGAGATACGACGATGAATACAGAAAGTTACAATTTTAGGCTGTATTTTCCCACTTAATCTACTTTTTTTTTCCATTTTCCTTTGAGTGATTAATATAAACTGATTTCAAAATATAAATTAGTTGAGTTGAAAAGCTTTTTCATAGAGAAGAGAATATTTTCTTTAGTCAAAGAAAAAATGCACATTTTCCTTCAACTCCTCAATTCAACATCTTCCTGACTTCCTCCTCTCCTCCCCTACATTTCTTCCCCATCTTCTCGGAACCACCCTTCTTCCTATAATTTCCTCTCTAACCTATCTAATAAAGAACTAACAAAAGGAAATTGATAAAAAGAAAAATCTCCACAAATATTAAATTTCTACAAAAAATTTAAGTTATGCTCAAGATGTTTTCTTTTAAACTAACACAGCCTACTCAATGTATCTCCCACCAAACAAAACATAGTCAAAATAGTCACATACTTCGTACTACAATATTCACAATGCATATGCGGATATGGCAACTAGCTTCGTTACTCAAGTCCCATGACTATTGAGGCGGATCAAATCCCGTCTACATCATTGCCCTTTTAAGAATTATATTCATTACAATTCATATAGTACCTCATTTCAATATCATCTACTAATTGATCAAACAGATCAAGCTTATAATCAATGATCACTCGCTTATTTTTTATACTTCATAATACAAAACACCCACAAAATTCAACTAACAACAACGCCTTAGTCCCAAAATGATTTGGGTTCGGCTAACATCAATCGTCATAAGTAACTGGACTCACAAAATTCAACTAACATTTAACAAAATATTAGGTATAATTAGAATAAAATCAGAAAAACGAGAAGAAAACTAACCAGACAATACCATAAGCGCCACGACCAACAGGGCGAAGAGGAGGAACATACTTACTAGAAACTTCGAAAACGTTTCCGTACAGATTGTACTGTACATACCTTCCTCCATGAGTGGGTGTTCCTCTCAAGTTCTGCTCCATTTTGATGGGGTTTTTAAGCTATTTAGAGGAGAGAGAAAGAAAGTTTGATGGGAGTTTTAGATAATTGGAGGAGAGAGAGAGAGAGAGAGATAATTTGATGGGTTTTCAGAGGAATTAATAGAGAGAGTGAAATGGGTGTTGTTGGGTGATGGTGGAAGGTTGACATTTCTAAAGAGAATAGGAGACCATTATATTACTTATTACTTGGAGAAGGTGACAGGAAGAGTCATTAACTCACTATGGTCAAAGACATATTCTTGTACTCTAACTATTACTCTTTTCTTAAGGTTTATTTTCATTGACTGAATTCAGTTGAATTGAACTGAATTGAAATGAATATTTTATAAGAGAAGGAAATTAGGAGTTGAACTGAGCTGAACTGCTGAATTTCAACGTATAAGAACAGACCCTTAGGTGTAAATGAACGCGGCTCATTTATTAAACGAGTTGATAAATAAGTAAGTGTTTTACGAACGAGTTTAATAATATATGAGCTTATATAATTAATGTGTTTTGTATTTTTAATACTATTTAAAAATCTTTAACTATACACTTAGGAATTAAATTAATAATTGTGAATAAATCAATAATTTAAGAACATAAATAAAAGAGTAGATCGTGAACATAAATATATGAGTTGTTCATAATCTTATTTAAACGCGTATATCTATGTTCGTGTTCAACCTCATTTATTGAACGAGTTTCTCTATTTTCAACGTCAGCTCATTTGTTAAATAAATGAACATAAACGAGTTTCAACTGAGCTCGAACCCGAGTAATTTATTGACCAACACGGTTCGTTTAATTTATTGATCAACTCGGTTCATTTACACCCTAACTAGTTTTTCCATCTCAAGATGATTGTTCAATATAAGTAAATTTACTTTTGTAAAAACTTGGCTGAATTAATGTGAGGTTCGTGTTTAATCTTTTGACAAGCTCTTACAAATTTATTTATGTCCGTCTTTCTCTTTCAAAACGTTTTAGTTAAACCAAAGGAGAACTAGACAATTTTAGTAAAACCAAAGGAGTACATTTTTGTCAATTTTTAAATATATATATTTATAATTTTATATTTTATAATGTCGTGTGGCCGCGTGGGAAAACCTCGTTGACAACGCGTGAAATAGAGTAGAAATTTTGTATTCATAGGATGACTTTGAATGAATGCATAAATGTCACAGTTTTCTAACCCAAACTTTTTTTTTTTTTTTGAGGACAATTTCTAACCCAAACTTGATACATCCATACTCATAAAACGAGTTACAAAAAGGAGTTACTTTCAACTTTTGAAGAGTTGGTTAGAACTAGAATGATGATTGATGACTAATACTACTCATTAAACAAAGGGTTAAATTGATCAGGAATTAATTGATAGTTTTATTATAAGAGGAAAATTATGTCTACTTTTGGAGTATTTATTCCAATGTATTACTACTTACCTTAAAAACAAATGTTATCATACTATCATGTAGAGCTGTCAATTCGGATAAACAGGTCGGGTTTGAGTTGGGTAAGAGTGGGTTGGGTCAACTCGGGTCTGGTCAATTCGCATTAATTCCATAACCTATGCGGGTTGGGTTTGGGTTGAGTCATGCTTTAGTCAAGTCACATCGGGTCATACTTCTTATTGGGTTTGGGTCGGGTTTAGGTCGGGTTAATAACAGGTTGTGTTACATTCGCGTCGGATGAACAATAGCTCGGGTTCAATTCGGGTTTTCACGGGTTAAAACGGGTTATGGTAATTCTCGGGTTCGAGTCGAGTTCGGTTCAAGTCAATAATTTGCGGGTTAGAATAAGGTCGGGTCATTCTCGGGTTTGAGTCGGATTCGGTTCAAGTCAATAATTTGCGGATTATAATCAGGTCGGGGCATTTTCAAGTAGAGTCATTCTTGGGTTCAAGTCGGATTCAGTTCAAGTCAATAATTTGCGGGTTATACCCAGGTTGGCTCAATTCCAAGTCGGGTCATTCTCGAATTCAAGTCGGGTTATGTACAAGTCAATAATTTGCAGATTACAATCAGGTCGGGTCATTTCCAAGTCAGTTCATATTCGGGTTCAACTAACTATAAATAGATAATTATCATTTTTATCAATCTAATTATTTCCTTTGACTACTAACTATATGACAATATACTAGGGAACTATAGTCTATACTTTAGGAAGATAATTATCTCCTTTCACCATACAACAAATGTATACTATATTTAACTCTTAAATTTGAAGATGATGCTCCTTTCTTTTGTTGGCCTGGACCGATTTGATCTCCCCAGACAAAATGTTTTGATCAACAATAATAAGGTTGTATAAATTACATTTAAGGTGATTTAAAATAGGGTCAATAACAATTTGGGTTGAATATATGTCGGGTCAATAACAAGTCGTGTTAATTTGTAAACCGGTAAATTGGTCGTTTAAAGGCAAATTGGATGGTTCCACCCACCCAATTGGACTACCGGAGGGTATTAAGGACCATGATAAACATTTCGGTAATTTTATTTTCGGGTGAAAAAGGTCAAAAAAATTCCAAAATTGAAGGCTAATATCCACACTTTTTGAGAAATTTTACAGGTTTCGAGGCCCAGTGTCGAAAAAAATTTAAATTTTAGGTTATATATCTCGGGGTCATGTAATGACGTCTGGAACCATATGATGTCATAAATGTTCGTGGTAGGCTTGATTTAATGAAATCGGTGTAATATTGTAAACCAGTAAATTGGCCTTTTAAAGGCAAATTGGATGGTTCTACCCACCGAATTGAACTCCCAGAGGATATTAGTGACCAAGGTAAAACTTTTGGCAATTTTTATTTCCAAGCGAAAAAAAGTCAAAAAAATTCCAAAATTGAAGGCTAATATCCACGCTTTTTGAGAAATTTTAGAGATTTCAAGGCTCGGAGTCGAAAAGCCTCAAAAATTTAAGGGATACATCTCGGGGTCATGTAATTCCGTTTGGAACCATATAGGATCATTATATGTTGTCATAAATGTTCGTGGTAGGCTTGATTTAATAAAATCGGTGTAAGTTGTAAACCGGTAAATTGGTCGTTTAAAGGCAAATTGGATGGTTCCACCCACCCAATTGGACTCTCGGAGGGTATTAGTGACTATGGTTAACATTATGGCAATTTTTATTTCCGGGCAAAAAAAAAGTCGAAAATTTCCAAAATTGAAGGCTAATATCCAAGCTTTTTGAGAAATTTTAGAGGTTTCGAGACCCGGTTTCGAAAAGTCTTGAAATTATAGGGGATACATCTCTGGGTCATGTAATGCCATTTGGAATCATATATAATCATTATATGCTGTCATAAATGTTCGTGGTAGGCTTAAGTTAATGAATTAGTGCACGCAAGTTGTAAACCGGTAAATTGGTCGTTTAAAGGCAAATTGGTTGGTTCAACCTACCCTATTGGACTCCAGGAGGGTATTAGAGAACATGGTAAACATTTCGAAAATTTTTATTTTCGGGTGAAACGAAGTCTAAAAATTCCAAAATTAAAGGCTAATATTCACACTTTTTGAAAAATTTTGGAGGTTTCGGGGCCCGGTGTCGAAGAGCCTCGCAAATTTAAGGGATACATCTCAAGTTCATGTAATTCCGTTTGAACCATATAAGATCATTATATATTGTCATAAATGTTTGTGGTAGGCTTGAGTTAATGAAAATGGTACAAGTTGTATACTGGTAACTTGGAAGTTTAAAGGAAAATTGAATGGTTCCATCCACCCAATTGGAATCCCGGAAAGTATTAAGGACCATGGTAAATAATTTGGCAATTTTTATATCCAGGCGAAAATAAGTCAAATTACAAAATTGAAGGCTAATATCAACACATTTTGAGATATTTTGGAGGTTACAGGGCCCGGTGTCGAAAAGCCTCAAAAATTTAAGGGATACATCTCGGGGTCATGTAATGCCATATGGAACCATATATGATCATTATATGTTGTCATAAATGTTCGTGTAGGCTTGAGTTAATGAAATTGGTACAAGTTGTATACCGGTAAATTGGCCGTTTAAAGACAAATTGGATGGTTCCATCCACCCAATTGGACTTCTGAAGGGTATTAGGGACCATGGTAAATAATTCAGTAATTTTTTTTTTCCGGGCGAAAAAAAGTCAAAAATTCCAAAATTGAAGGCTAATATCCACACTTTTTTAGAAACTTTGGATTTTTCGGGACTCGGTGTCAAAAAGCCTTTAAATTTTAGGGGATATATCTCGGGGTCATATAATGACTTTTGGAACCATATATGATCATTATATGTTGTCATAAATATTCGTGGAAGGCTTGATTAAATGAAATCGGTGTAAGTTGTAAACCGGTGAATTGGCCGTTTAAAGGCTAATTGGATGGTGTCACCCACCGAATTGGACTCCCGGAGGTTATTAATGACCATGGTAAAAATTTTGGCAATTTTTATTTTCGGGCAAAAAAAAGTCAAAAAATTCCAAAATTGAAGGCTAGCTAATATCCATGCCTTTTGAGAAATTTTGGAGATTTCAAGACCCGGTGTCGAAAAGCCTCAAAAAGTAGAGGGATACATCTCGGGGTCATATAATGACTATTGGAACCATATATGATCATTATATGTTGTCATAAATGTTCGTGGTAGGCATGATTTAATGAAATCGGTGTAAGTTGTAAACCAGTAAATTGGTCGTTCAAAGGCAAATTGGATGATTCCACCCACCGAATTGGACTCCCGGAGGGTATTAGTGACCATGGTAAAAATTTTGGTAATTTTTATTTTCGGGCGAAAAAAAGTCAAAAAAATTCCAAAATTGAAGGCTAATATCCACGCTTTTTGATAAATTTTGGAGATTTCAAGGCCCGGTGTCGAAAAGCCTCGAAAATAGAGGGATACATCTCGGGGTCATGTAATGCAGTTTGGAACCATATAAGATCATTATATGTTGTCGTAAATGTTCGTGGTAGGCTTGAGTTAATGAAAATGGTACAAGTTGTATACCGGTAACTTGGAAGTTTAAAAGAAAATTGAATGGTTCCATCCACCCAATTGGACTCCCGGAAAGTATTAAGGACCATGGTAAATAATTCGGCAATTTTTATATCCAGGCAAAAATAAGTCAAATTACAAAATTGAAGGCTAATATCCACACATTTTGAGATATTTTGGAGGTTACGGGTCCCGGTATCGAAAAGCCTCAAAAATTTAAGGGATACAACTTAGGGTCATGTAATGTCGTTTGGAACCATATATGATCATTATATGTTGTCATTAATGTTCGTGGTAGGCTAGAGTTAATGAAATTGGTACAAGTTGTATACCGGTAAATTGGTTGTTTAAAGACAAATTGGATGGTTCTATCCACCCAATTGGACTTCCAGAGGGTATTAGGGACCATGGTAAACAATTCGGCAATTTTTTTTTCGGGCGAAAAAAAGTAAAAAAATTCCAAAATTGAAGGCTAATATCCACACCGATTTTGTGAAAAAAGCCTACCACGGACATTTATGACTTCATTTAATGGTCATATATAGTTCCAAACGACATTTTATGACCCTAAGATGTATCCCCTAGGGTCTCAACACTTTTCGCCACCGGCACCTGAACTTCAAAAATTCCTCAAAAAGTATGGATAATAGCCTTCAATTTTGGAATTTTTTTTAATTTTTTCTTTCGGAAATAAAAATTGCCGAGATGTTTATGAAGGTCCCTAATACCCTCCAGGATTCCAATTGGGTGGGTGGAATAATCCAATTTGCCTTAAAACGGTCAATTTACCAATTCGCAACTTGCACCGGTTTTGTGAACTCAAGCCTACCAAGGACATTTATGACATCATTTAATAGTAATATATGGTTTCAAATAGCATTATATGACCCAATGATGTATCCCCTAGGGTCTAAAAACTTTTCGCCACCGGGCCTGTATTGTCAAAAATTCCACAAAAAACGTGGATAATAGCCTTCAATTTTGGAATTTTTTTGACTTTTTTCACCCATAATCAAAAATTGCCGAGATGTTTACCATAGTCCCTAATACCCTCCGAGAGGCCAATTAGGTGGGTGGAACCATCCAATTTGCCTTAAACACAGTCAATTTACCAATTCGCAACTTGCATGGATTTTGTGAACTCAAGCCTACCACGGACATTTATGACATCAATTAATGGTCATATATGGTTCCAAACGGCATTATATGACCCAATGATGTATCGCCTAAGGTCTCAAAACTTTTTGCCACCAGCCTTTAATTTTGGAATTTTTTTACTTTTTTCGCCCGAAATCAAAAATTGCCGAGATGTTTACCATGGAACCTAATACCCTCCGCGAGTCCAATTAGGTGGGTGGAACCACTCAATTGGCCTTAAAACGATCAATTTACTAATTCGCAACTTGCACCGATTTTGTGAATTCAAACCTACCATGGACATTTAAGACATCATATAATGGTCATATATGGTTTCAAACGCCATTATATGACCCTAAGATGTATACCCTAGGGTCTCAACACTTTTCGCCACCAGGCCCCGTAACCTCTAAAATTCCTCAAAAACCGTGGATATCCTTCAATTTTAAAATTTTTTCACTTTTTTTCGCCTGGAAATAAAAATTTCCAAGATGTTTACCATGGTTCCTAATACCCACCGGGAGTCCAATTGGGTGGGTGGAAGCATCGAATTTGCCTTAAAACGGTCAATTTACCAATTCGCAACCTACACCGAATTTGTGAACTCATGCCTACCACGGAAATCTATGACATTATTTAATGGTCATATATGGTTCCAAACGACATTATATGATCCTAAGATGTATCTGCTAAGGTCTCAACACTTTTCGCCACCGGGCTCCGTAACCTCAAAAAATTCTCAAATAGCCTTTAATTTTGGAATTTTTTAACTTTTTTTGCTTGGAAATAAAAAGTCCCGAGACGTTTACCATGGTCCCTATTATCCACCGAGAGTCCAATTGGACGGGTGGAACCATTCAATTTGCCTTAAAACGGTCAATTTACCAATTCGCAACTTGCACCGATTTTGTGAACTCAAGCCTACCACGGATATTTATGACTTTATTTAATGGTCATATATGGTTTCAAACGGCATTTTATGACCCTAAGATGTATCCCCTATGGTCTCAGCACTTTTCGCCACCAGCACTTGAAGTTCAAAAATTCCTCAAAAATCATGGATAATACCCTTCAATTTTGGAATTTTTTGATTTTTTTCTTCGAAAATAAAAATTGCTGAGATGTTTACCATGGTCCCTAATACCCTCGGGGAGTCCAATTGGGTGGGTGGAATCATCCAATTTGCCTTGAAACGGTCAATTTATCAATTCGCAACTTGCACCGATTTTGTGAACACAAGCTTACCACGGACATTTATCAGATCATTTAATGGTCATATATGGTTCCAAACAGCATTATATGACCCTAAAATATATCCCTTAGGGTCTCAACACTTTTTGCCATCGGGTCCCGTAATCTCAAAAATTCCTCAAAAAGGGTAGATAGCCTTCAATTTTGGAATTTTTTGACTTTTTTTTGCCTGGAAATAAAAATTGCCGAGATGTTTAACATGGTACCTAATACCATCCGGGAGCCCAATTGGGTGAGTTGAACCATCCAATTTGCCTTAAAACGATCAATTTACCAATTCGCAACTTGCACCGATTTTGTGAACTCAAGCCTACCACGGACATTTATGACATCAATTACTGGTCATATATGGTTCCAAACAGCATTAAATGACATCAATTGGGTGAGTTGAACCATCCAATTTGCCTTAAAACGATCAATTTACCAATTCGCAACTTGCACCGATTTTGTGAACTCAAGCCTACCACGGACATTTATGACATCAATTACTGGTCATATATGGTTCCAAACAGCATTAAATGACCCAATGATGTATCTCATAGGGTCTCAAAACTTTTCGCCACCAGGCCCGTAACGTCAAAAATTCCATAAAAAAGTGGATAATAGACTTCAATTTTGGAATTTTTTGACTTTTTTTTCGCCCGGAAACAAAAATTGCCGAGATGTTTAACATGGTCCCTAATACCCTCCGGGAGTCCAATTGGGTGGGTGGAACCATCCAATTTGCCTTAAAACAGTCAATTTACCAGTTAGCAACTTGCACCGATTTTGTGAACTGGACATTTATGACATCATTTAATGGTCATATATGGTTCCAAACGGCATTATATGACCTTAAGATGTATCACCTAGGGTCTCTACACTTTTCGCCACCGGCCCCAATAACCTCAAAAATTCCATAAATAGCGTGGATAAACCTTCAATTTTAGAATTTTTTTGACCTTTTTTCGCTCGGAAATAAAAATTGTCGAGATGTTTACTATGGTCCCTAACATCCTCCGGGAGTCCAATTGAGTGGGTGGAACCATCCAATTTGCCTTAAAACGGTGAATTTACCAATTTGCAACTCTCACCGATTTTGTAAACTCAAGCCTACTACAGACATTTAAGACATCATATAATGGTCATATATGGTTCCAAATGGCATGATATGACCTTAATATGTATCCCCTAGGGTCTTAACACTTTTCGCCACCGGGCCCCTTAACCTTAAAAATTCCTCAAAAAGGGTGGATAATAATAGTCTTCAATTTTGGAATTTTTTGACTTTTTTCCGCCCAGAAATAAAAATTGCCGAGATGTTTACCATGGTCCCTAATACCCTCTGGGAGTCCAATTAGGCGGGTGGAACCATCCAATTTGCCTTAAAACGGTCAATTTACCAATTCGCAACTTGCACAGATTTTGTGAACTCAAGCCTGATAGGTTGTCGTACACCTGTTAAAAATAAATTCCTAACAAAACCAACTAACAATGTAATAGGGTAAGTAGGGTCGAATCCACAAAGAGATGGTTATTCAATTTAACTTCTAAGGTATGGAGAAACTAAACTATGTCACGAAATTGGGATAGAAAAATAGTCTAAATTAAAATAGGAATAAAACAATTAATAAAAAGATCTAGGGTTATAGTTCGCCATGTTTATAGCTCTAAATCTATCAAATATCAATAAAAATTTAATCAATCAATTATCTAGAGCAATTTCTAAGCCTACGGTCGGATCTTAACGCTCTCATTCAACATATGCATTACAGTCACTAATGTAATCAGAATTGCTAATTGTAGGGAAGCCTCTAAAAGTAAGATCTTTCGATTCAAACTCTTATTAACATGAATTAATCAAATAATTGATCAGGTTGCTAGATTAACAATAAAACACTATCAATTAGAGAAATTAATAATCAAAATATTAAAAACATCAATCAAGATTCATTGTATAAACATGGATTCCCAAACCCTAGAAATAAACTACTCAAGCATGAAATAAATAATAAAAACTAAATCTAATGAAGAAAGCATAATAAAAATAAAAAAATAAAATTACTTCTATAAATTAAAGTAAGAAATTCAAGAACAAATACATGGAGGAGTTGTCCATGAAAAACTAGGGCTAGAGAGAAAACTAAAACAAACTTAAAATAATCAGTATAAAAAGGCATAAGGGAAAATATTAATCCTTTGGAGTATTTATAATATCCTAAGTTCTAATCTAAAAATAATTAAAGAAAAGAAATAAGAAAATAATATATATACATAAGTTGCAATATTATTGGATGATAGAAGGTGACGTGGCACGAATAATATCGAAGGAAACGAGGGACGAGTGATGTGCAGCAACGAAACCTCGCGGTCATGGGCTGGTCGTGCACTCGCCAAATCCTGCGGGCGTAGGTCAGCCCCGCGGCCTAGCAGTAGCTACGGGTTGCTCGAGTGGGCGCGAGGTATGGTCGCAGGCTACACTCTTGGATTGAAATGGCCGTAACTTATGTTCTAGAAATATTCTTGGGGCGTGTGACAAATAATTGGAAATCTTTTCAAGTCCAGTTTCCAACGCAATTTGAATCGCTTCAATCCAATCTGTAAAACTCAAGTTATGATCAAAAGAGTGATCAAAGGTCTGTTTTGCCACTTTACAAACCTTCATTTTTATTCATTTCTAACTCAAATTCATTTCCGTAAAGTAAATAAAGACCCTTGTGAATGCTGTATTCATGTATCATGCACGTATTAATCAAAATCAACATCCACAAACATGGGATCTCCAATTAATAAACTTAATTCATCGACTTCCAGCCAAATATCATTCGAATCAACTCCAAACACTACGAAAGCGTCCAAATGTCTATCAAATCACTTGAAACATTAAGAAAAACACAAACGGAGCGTAATAGGGTACAAAACAAACAACTTATGTATTTACGACCTAAAAAGCGACTAAAAGACCTAAAAAGCAACTATAAACTTAGCATAAACGTGCCTATAAATCCTATATAAATGTGATTCATTTAAGCCTACCACAGACATTTATGACATCATTTAATGGTCATATATGGTTCCAAACGGCATTATATGACCCTAAGATGTATTCCCTAGGGTCTCAATATTTTTCGCCACCGGCCCCAATAACCTCAAAAATTCCACAAAAAGCCTGGATAATAGCCTTCAATTTTGGAATTTTTTGACATTTTTATCGCCCGGAAATAAAAATAGCCGAGATGTTTACTATGGTCCCTAATATCCTCCCGGAGTCCAATTGAGTGGGTGGAACCATCCAATTTGCCTTAAAACGATCAATTTACCAATTCGCAACTTGCACCGATTTTGTGAACTCAAGCCTACCACGGACATTTATGACATCAATTAATGGTCATATATGGTTCCAAACGGCATTAAAATGACCCAATGATGTATCCCATAGGGTCTCAAAACTTTTCGCCACCAAACCTGTAACGTCAAAAATTCCACAAAAAAACGTAGATTAGCCTTCAATTTTGGATTTTTTTTTTACTTATTTCGACAGGAATAAAAAATTGCTGAGATTTTTACCATGGTCCCTAATACCCTCCGAGAGTCCAATTAGATGGGTGGAACCATCCAATTTGCCTTAAAACAGTCAATTTACCGATTCGCAACATGCACCGATTTTGTGAACTCAAGCCTACCACGGACATGTATGACATCATTTAATGGTCATATATAGTTCCAAATGACATTATATGACCCTAAGATGTATTCCCTACAGTCTCAAAACTTTTCACCACCGGGCCCCGTAACCTTAAAAATTCCTCAAAACCTTCAATTTTGGAATTTGTTGACCTATTTTTGCCCGGAAATAAAAATTTTCGAGATGTTTACCATGGTCCCTAATACCCAGGGGAGTCCAATTGGGTGGGTGAAACCATCCAATTTGCCTTAAAACGGTCAATTTACCAATTCGCAACCTACACTGAATTTATGAACTCAAGCCTACCACGGACATCTATGACATCATTTAATGGTTATATATGGTTCCAAACGGCATTATATGACCTTAAGAAGTATGCCCTAACGTCTCAACACTTTTCTCCACCGGCACCAATAAACTCAAAAATTCCTCAAAAAGCGTGGATAATAGCCTTCAATTTTGGAATTTTTTGACCTTTTATCGTCCGGAAATAAAAATTGCTGAGATGTTTACTATGGTCCCTAATATCCTCCGGGAGTCCAATTAAGTGGGTGGAACCATTCAATTTGCCTTAAAACGATCAATTTACCAATTCGCAACTCTCACCGATTTTGGGAACTCAAGCATACCACGGACATTTAAGACATTATATAAAGGTCATATATGGTTCCAAACGGCATTATATGACCCTAAGATGTATCCTCTAGGGTCTCAATACTCTTCGCCACCAGGCCCCGTAACCTCAAAAATTCCACAAAAATCGTGGATAAAAGCCTTTAATTTTATATTTTTTTTACTTTTTTTCGCTCGGAAATAAAAAATTTCAAGATGTTTACCATGGTCCCTAATACCCACCGGGAGTCCAATTGGGTGGGTGGAACCATCAAATTTGCCTTAAAACGGTCAATTTACCAATTCGCAACCTACACCAAATTAGTGAACTCAAGCCTACCACGAACATCTATGACATCATTTAATGATCATATGGTTCCAAACGGCATTATATGACCTTAAGATGTATGCCCTAGGGTCTCAACACTTTTCGCCACCGGCCCCAATAACCTCAAAAATTCCTCAAAAAGCGTGGATAATATAGCCTTCAATTTTTTAATTTTTTGACCTTTTTCGTCCGGAAATAAAAACTGCCGAGTTGTTTATTATGGTCCCTAATATCCTCCGGGAGTCCAATTGAGTGGGTGGAACCATCCAATTTTCCTTAAAACGATCAATTTACGAATTCGCAACTCTCACCGATTTTGTGAACTCAAGCCTACCACGGACATTTAAGACTTTATATAAAGGTCATATATGGTTCCAAACGGAATTATATGACCCTAAAATGTATTCCCTGGGGTCTTAACACTTTTCGCCACCGGGCCCCTTAACCTCAAAAATTCCTCAAAAAGCTTGGATAATAGCCTTTAATTTTTGAATTTTTTGACCTTTTTCGTCCGGAATTAAAAATTGCCGAGTTGTTCACTATGGTCCCTTATATCCTCCGGGAGTCCAATTGAGTGGGTGTAACCATCCAATTTGCCTTAAAGCGATCAATTTACCAATCCGCAACTTGCACCGATTTTGTGAAATTAAGCCTACCACAGACATTTATGACATCATTTAATGGTCATATATGGTTCCAAACGACATTATATGAACCTAAGATGTATCTCCAAGGGTCTCAAAACTTTTCGCCACCGGGCCTTGTAAGCTCAAAAATTCCCCAAAAAGCATGGGTAATTGAGTGGGTGGAACCCTCCAATTTGCCTTAAGACGATCAATTTACCAATTCGCAACCTACACCGAATTTATGAACTCAAGCCAACTACGGACATCTATGACATCAGTTAATGTTCATATATGGTTCCAAAAGGAATTATATGACCTTAAGACGTATGCCCTAGGGTCTCAACACTTTTCGCCACCGGCTCCAATAACCTCAATAATTTCTCAAAAAGCGTGGATAATAGCCTTCAATTTTGGAATATTTTGACATTTTCTCGTCCGAAAATAAAAATTGCCGAGATGTTTACTATAGTCCCTAATATCCTCCGGGAGTCCAATTGAGTGGGTGGAACCATCCAATTTGCCTTAAAACGGTCAATTTACCAATTCGCAACTTCCACCGATTTTGTGAACTCAAGCCTATCATAGACTTCTACGATATCATTTAATGGTCATATATGGTTCCAAACGGCATTATACTTAAAATGTATCCCCTAAGGTCTCAACACTTTTCGCCACCAGGCCCCGTAACCTCAAAATTTCCTGAAAAATCGTGGATAATAGCCTTCAATTTTAAAATTTTTTGACTTATTTTCACATGGAAATAAAAATTCGAAGATGTTTACCATGGTCCTAATACCCACCGGGAGTCTAATTGGGTGGGTGAAACCATCCAATTTGCCTTAAAACGGTTAATTTTCCAATTCGCAACCTACACCGAATTTGTGAACTCAAGCCTATCACGGACATCTATGACGTCATTTAATGGTTATATATGGTTCCAAACGGGCATTATATGACCTTAAGATGTATTCCCTAGGTTCTCAACACTTTTCACCACCGGCCCCTATAACCTCAAAAATTCCTCACAAAGCGTGGATACTTCAATTTTTAAATTTTTGACCTTTTTTCGTCCGGAATTAAAAATTGTCGAGTTGTTTACTATGGTCCCTAATATCCTCTGGGAGTCCAATTGAGTGGGTGGAATCATCCAATTTTCCTTAAAACGATTAATTTACCAATTCGCAACTCTCACTGATTTTGTGAACTCAAGCCTACCACGGACATTTAAAACATCATATAAAAGTCATATATGGTTCCAAACGACATTATATGACCCTAAGATGTATCCCCTAGGGTCTCAATACTTTTCGCCACCTGGCCCTTAACCTCAAAAATTTCTCAAAAAGCGTGGATAATAGCCTTCAATTTTGGAATTTTTTGAATTTTTTCGCTTGGAAATAAAATTTTCCGAGATATTTACCATGGTCCCTAATACCCTCCAGGATTCCAATTAGGTGGGTGGAACCATCCAATTTTCCTTAAAGTGATCAATTTACCAATCCGCAACTTTCACCGATTTTGTGAAATCAAGCCTACCACAAACATTTATGACATCATTTAATTTGCATATATGGTTCCAAACGACATTATATGAACCTAAGATGTATCTTCAAGGGTCTCAACACTTTTCGCCACCGAGCCCCGTAGCCTTCAATTTTGGAATTTTTTGACCTTTTTTCGCCTAAAAATAAAAATTTCCGAGATGTTTACCATGGTCTCTAATATTCTCCGGGAGTCTAATTGAGTGGGTGGAACCCTCCAATTTGCCTTAAAACGATCAATTTACCAATTCGCAACCTACACCGAATTTGTGAAGTCAAGCCTACTACGGAATCCTATGACATCATTTAATGGTAATATATGGTTCCAAACGAAATTATATGACCTTAAGATGTATGCCCTAGGGTCTCAACACTTTTCGCCACCAGCCCCAATAACCTCCAAAATTCTTCAAAAAGCGTGGATAATAGCCTTCAATTTTGGAATTTTTTAACCTTTTTTCGTTCGGAAATAAAAATTGCCGAGATGTTTACTATGATCCCCAATATCCTCTGGGAGTCCAATTAAGTGGGTGGAACCATCCAATTTCCTTAAAACGGTCAATTTACCAATTCGCAACTTGCACCGATTTTGTGAACTCAAGCCTACCACAGACTTCTATGACATCATTTGATGGTCATATATGGTTCCAAACGGCATTATATGACCGTAAGATGTATGCCCTAGGGTCTCAAAACTTTTCTCCACTGGCCCCAATAACCTAAAAAATTCCTCAAAAAGCGTGGAGAAGAGCCTTCAATTTTGGAATTTTTTTTGACCTTTTTTCGTCCGGATATTAAAATTGCCGAGATGTTTACTATGGTCCCAAATATCCTCCGGGAGTCCAATTGAGTGGATGAAACCATCCAATTTGCCTTAAAACGGTCAATTTACTAAATCGCAACTTGCACCGATTTTGTGAACTCAAGCCTACCACGGACATCTATGACATCATTTAATGGTCATATATAGTTCCAAACGGCATTATACTTAAGATGTATCCCCTAGGGTCTTAACACTTTTCGCCACTAGGCCCCATAACCTCAAAAATTCCTCAAAAATCTTGGATAAACGCCTTCAAATTTTAAAATTTTTTGATTTTTTTTGCCCGAAAATAAAATTCCAAGATGTTTATCATGGTTCCTAATACCCACCGCGAGTCAAATTGGGTGGGTGGAACCATCCAATTTGCCTTAAAACGGTCAATTTACCAATTCGCAACCTACACCGAATTGTGAAGTCAAGCCTACCACGTACATCTATGACATCATTTAATGGTCATATATGGTTCCAAATGGCATTATATGACCTTAAGATGTATGCCATAGGGTCTTAACACTTTTCACCACCGGCCTCAATAACCTAAAAAATTCCTCAAAAAGCTTGGATAATAGCCTTTATTTTTTGAATTTTTTGACCTTTTTCGTCCGGAATTAAAAATTGCCGAGATGTTCACTATGGTCCCTTATATCCTCCGGGAGTCCAATTGAGTGGGTGGAATCATCCAATTTGCCATAAAACGATCAATTTACCAATTCGCAACTCTCATCGATTTTGTGAACTCAAGTCTACAACGGACATTTATGACATCATTTAATGGTCATATAGGGTTCCAAACGGCATTATATGACCTTAAGATTTATGCCCTAGGGTCTCAACACTTTTCGCCACCGGCCCCAATAACCTCAAAAATTCCTCAAAAAGCGTGGATAAATTGCCTTACATTTTTGAATTTTTTGACTTTTTTTCCCCTAAAAATAAAAATTGCCGAGATGTTTACTATGGTCTCTAATATTCTCCGGGAGTCTAATTGAGTGGGTGGAACCCTCCAATTTTCCTTAAAACGATCAATTTATCAATTCGCAACCTACACCGAATTTGTGAACTCAAGCCTGCTACGGACATCTATGCCATCATTTAATAGTCATATATGGTTCCACACGGCATCATATGAACTTAAGATGTATTCCCTAGGGTCTCAACATTTTTCGCCACCGGCCCAATAACCTCAAAAATTCCTCAAAAAACGTGGATAATAGCCTTCAATTTTGGAATATTTTGACCTTTTCCCATCCGGAAATAAAAATTGCCGAGATGTTTACTATGGTCCCAAATATCCTCCGAGAGTCCAATTGAGTGGGTGGAACCATCCAATTTTCCTTAAAACGATCAATTTACCAATTCGTAACTCCACCGATTTTGTGAACTCAAGCCTACCACGGACATTTATGACATCATATAAAGGTCATATATGGTTCCAAACGGTATTATATGACCCTAAGATGTATCCCCTAGGGTCTCAACAATTTTTCGCCACCGGCCCCAATAACCTCAAAAATTCCTCAAAAAGCGTGGATAATAGCCTTCAATTTTGAAAGTTTTTGACTATTTTTCGCCTGGAAATAAAAATTGTCGAGATGTTTAAAATGGTCTCTAATATCCTCCGGGAGTCCAATTAGTTGGGTGGAACCATCCAGTATTCCTTAAAACGATCAATTTACCAATCCGCAACTTGCACCGATTTTGTGAACTCAAGCCTACCACAGACATTTATGACATCATTTAATGGTCATATTTGGATCCAGTCGGCATTATATGACCCTAAGATATGTATCTCCAAGGGTCTCAACACTTTTCGCCACCGGGCCTCGTAACCTCAAAAATTCCTCAAAAAGCATGGGTAATAGCCTTCAATTTTGGAAAATTTTGACCTTTTTTCGCCTAAAAATAAAAATTGCCGATATGTTTACCATGTTATCTAATATTCTACGGGAGTCTAATTGAGTGGGTGGAACCCTCCAATTTGCCTTAAAACGATCAATTTACCAATTCGCAACTTGCACTGATTTTGTGAAATCAAACCTACCACAGATATTTATGACATTATATAATGGTCATGTATGGTTCCAAACGGCATTATATGATCCTAAGATGTATCGCCTAGGGTCTTAATACTTTTCGCCACCGGGCTCCGTAACCTCAAATATTTCTCAAAAAGCGTGGAAAATAGCCTTCAATTTTGGAATTTTTTGACCTTTTTTGCCCGAAAATAAAAATTGTCGAGTTGTTTACCGTGGTCCCTAATATCCTCCGGGAGTCCAATTGGGTGAGTGGAACCATCCAATTTGTCTTTAAACGATCAATTTACACGTTTTCGTACACTCTTCCTGTATTGGCTATAAGTTTTCATAGGGCTTGCACGTAGTCGAATAATGGTCATATATGGGTCGAAACAATATTATTTGTCCCCGGGATGCATCTCGTAATTCCTAAATTGTTACAATTTCGTGTTTTATAGCCTTCATATTTGGCTTCCGTATATCATTTTTTAATTTCACCCTGCGATATTATGCATGTAAGTACTTCCTTGGGTTACCAAAGGCCCTTGAGAGTCATAAACAGTGTCCGGAACCATCTAAGGCCTTGGGAGTCGTAAATAGTGCTCGGAACCCGGTATGCCTTGTCCTGGGGTGCACATGTCTTATGCACATGCCACACGGCCCCTTGCCCACTAGTACCATCCAATATCCCAACACTTAGGCTTTGTGACACCTCTTAATCCCGTACTTAGCCTTTTTTAGCATACGAGATGCATCGCTAACCTTGTTTTCTAAAATATAGGGTGGGGGAGGGACGAATCAAAGTGACATAGGACTGAATCTCAGTATCCACCGCGCGAGCTTAGCCTACAACACGTGCCCAAACCCCTACTGTAGGACGGCATCAGGCGGTGGGCACATACGTCGCTTCTGGCCCGGATTTTGACTTAGAGGCGTTCACTCATAATCCAGCACACGGTTATGTCCGTGGTATTAGAGTTGAACTGAACTTATTAGAGCTGAACTGAATTGAACTGAACTGAACTTATTTTAAGCTGAAAGCCTAAAAGGAATTGTTTATAAGAGAAATATTAAGAACTGAACTGAACTGAACTGAACTTATTGGAGCTGAACTGAACTTATTGGAGTTGAACTGAACTGAACTTATTTTAAGCTGAAAAGAACAGGCCCTATGTTTTCTTCTTATTAAAATTCTTGCTAGAAGAAGATCATAAAAAACATTGTTTTGTATGTATGTATGAATGTGTGTGTGTGTATGTATGGATGTATATTGTATGTATGTGTGTATGTATGTATGTATGTATGTATGTATGTATGTATGTATTTATGTATGTAGTAAGGTTGGAAGAATTTGGATTTCTTCTTTCTCATTTTTGTTATTGATGTAAGTCATGCAAATTATAGAAAAAGGAAAATAAAAAGAAAAGTATGGAGGGTTGTTCATATTGCCAACCCAGAAGTTCTTTATTCTTCGATATAGGGATTGCTTCCAATAGTTGGTTGGTACACATGGATCAATTGTTCTTAGGGTTCTTCTGACAGTACACTTTCTCTCTCTTCATCTAGAGCGTGAGAGATCGATTGGCAGATCTTTCAAGAATCCATTTTGGAGGGACTTTGTTGTGCTCTTTTTCTCGAAAATTGATAGAACTGGTATCACTGCGGAAGACTGCAAAGAAAGAGCTAGATTTTTCGAGGATAAATTCTGTGACTATAAGGTTAAGATCTATGTGAAAATGCTTATGTCCATTTCAATTGTGAATGATGAGTGTACATCTATGCTTACTTATATAAATCACTTAAAATTTTCCATTTTATCTCCTTCTATTCTGTTCATGTATACGTGAAATGGTATGTGATGAGGATTAGTTTGAGTAGACATGCTTACTTCCCAGTTTTCGGCCACAATCGAGTGGTCTAATACTCTAATTCAAGTTGTAGTTATGTTATTTTAGTTTAGAACGATTATTTGCGATGTAATTTAGTTATAAGCGTAGTTTGGAGTCCATGAGTGTAAGCTTAAGTAGGTCCGAATAAGTGTCAAAGTAGTCTAATTCACCTGCAGTTTATGCGTGTGATAAAGTTGTATTTCCTAGTTTAATTTAGGTTAGGAGTCAGATGTTAAGCCTGCAAACTAGGTCTCCTAGTTAGTTTAGGATATTATTGCTTCCACTATTGTACTATATATATTCATGCTTAAATCAGTAGGAGAAGCAGAGGGTTTTTTCATATTTGGCTTAAAAACGTGAGTTCTAGGTCCTCTATTCTTCTAGCAGATAACTCATCAAGGTCATCTTCCATAAGGTCATACATTCACTCCATCCTCCACCCTTCATCCCCTCCTAATACCTCGGTTGCGCAGCTCACCAGAACAGATTGAAAACCCTCATACAATGGGTTCAACCACATTTTACTATATACGCCTCAACTATCATCAAGAAAATTGCAGTGAACACCACCAAAAAATAACAGAGAGAAGAGGAAACAATTTTTTTTGGCATAAACAGAACATTTATCAATTACTCAATTCAATGCACCTTCCAGCATCCGCCGCGTCATAATGAGGCATATATAGTAAAATGTGGTTGAACCCATTGTCTCCACTCTTATCCAGCAACACTTCCACCTTTATTCTTTGACTTTCGACTGACTTCTCATTCTAAAGATAATTCAATCAACAAAAACTCCAATCTCAACTTAAAATTCAATCAACTGACCTCGTCGAGCAACGATCAATATCAACGAGGTAAGGAGAAGAAGAACAAGAAGAAAGATGGTGGAGACTACAACGACATCGATTTAGAGCTTTGATTAGGGTATGATCGATGATTAATATACAAATGTAGAGACATATATATCATACTATAAGGTGTGCATGTTACTCATGATATGAATTCAGAAATTAGAAAGATAAAAAATGCGATGTGATACATGTGTTGAACTGATTAATACTATCACATTTTATGCAAACTCGAGCATTGCTTTGAATTAATGGCATCAAGCAATTTTTATTTCCGGGCGAAAAAAATTAAAAAAAATTCCAAAAATTTAAGTCTAATATCCACGCTTTTTGAGAAATTTTTGAAAATTTTATTTCGGGGTTTGGGTTGGGTTACATTCGGTTCTGGTTAACAATAGGTCGGGTTTAATCCTAGTTTTCACGGGTTAAAACGGGTTAGGATAATTCTCGGGTCCGAGTCGGGTTCGGTTCAAGTCAATAGATTGCGGGTTATAATCAGGTCGGGTTTTAGTCGGGTTGGGTTCAAGTTAATTATTTGCGGGTTATAATCAGGTCGGGTCATTTTCAAGTCCGATATTCTTGGGTTCAATTCGGGTTCAGTGCAAGTCAATAATTTGCGAGTTATAATCAGGTTGGGTCATTCTCGGATTCAAGTCGGGTTATGTTCAAGTCAATAATTTGCAAGTTACAATCAAGTCTGGTCATTTCCAAGTGAGGTCATATTCGGGTTCAACTAACTATAAATAGATAATTATCATTTTTATCAAGCTAATTATTTTCTTTGACTATAATATACATGGAAATATATTAGGGAACTATAGTCTATAATTTAGGAAGATAACTATCTCCTTTGACCATAAATCAAACATATACTATATTTAGCTCTTAAATTTGAGGATGATGCTCCTATCTTTTGCAGGCCTGGACCGACTTGGTCTCCCTACACAAAATACTTTGATCAACAATAATAAGGTGGTCTAAATTGCATTTAAGGTGATTTGAAATCGAATCAGGAATAATTTGGGTTGAATTTAGGTCGGATCAATAACAACTCGTTTTGATTTCGAGTCGGGTAAGTAACAGATCATGTTGAATTTTTTAGTTGGGTTAGTAATAGGTCTAGTAAAATTCGGGTCGGGTCAATAACAAGTCGGGTTGATTTCAGGTCGGGTTCGTAACAGGTTGGGTTATATTCGGATCGGGTTAGGAACGGGTCGGGTTGAATTTAGGTCAGGTTAGTAACAAGTCGGGTTAAAACGGGTTTGGGTCAATTTCGTTTCAAGTCGGGTTCGGTTCAGGTCAATAATTTACGGGTTACAATCGAGTCAGGTCAGTTCATGTTTGGTTCGGATCTCACATACTCGGGTCTAGGGTTGGTTTCAGGTTGGGTTTGGGTCACCATTTTTTCGAGTTCAAATGGGTCGGTTAATAATTGGGTTAAAGTCGGTATTTCGGGTCGGGGCAACTTTTAACAGCTCTACTATCATGCTACATTAAATTCAATTCATTTTCTGTGTATAGGAAAATTGATTCAGCTTCATGTCCAGTTTCCTTATGCTCAATTGTTTTACTTCGTAATTTCGTATGATATCGTTTAGCTAGTAGCTAGCTCATCCGTCTCTAAAAGTTTTTTAAAAGGTAGAGAAACTAAAGTCTTCATTCAAACAAATAAATAAATTACAGGGAAAAAAAATATGAAGAACAGTAAAATAGAAAGAAAATTATTTATTGACAGAAACACTGAATTGGAAGAAGCAACACAATTTCTGTAGAAATTCTCAACAAAAACGTTATCTACCGATAGCAACCCACCTTGGACGTTGATTCTGTTCAACATATTCCAGAGTCAACTGAAAATTCCCTGGTTGAATACTGAATAGCAATAGCAATAGCAAAATTCTGACAAAACATGAATAAGCAAAAGCACGTTCATTACTTTGATGAATAACAGTACATTACTGAGATTATACATCTTTCTCATATAAACTTATTTATACACCTAATCAATCACTTCTTTAAGCAATACATGTCTTCATGAGCTACTGTTCTGTATGCGCAGCTAGTTGTGCTGATTTGTAGCAGAGCCTCCTGTCTGAGACAAACCTGGTGTATAGCCTCACGCATATGGATAAGGACCAGAGTATCCCTGTGATGATTGGCCTTCACCATACCCACTCCTGAAGGGTGCATATGGAGGAACGATGGGATATTGGGATGTGTATGGTGAGACGACAAAATAGGGTTGAGGTTGAGATTGATAATATGGATACCCTGGTGTAAACCCACCCCATCCAATGTCTCCTCCAAAATCAATAGGCCCTAAAGTAAAATGGAATGAACCATCTCCACCTGGAATGATGGGAATCAATCCTACTGCCAAGGACCTGGGTTGGATATTCAGTCTCCCATTTCCACCCTCAGTCTTGTAATTAATACTCCGTCTCGCATCAGTTTGTGAGGCCTCAAAAATTTTATTCTTCCCACCTATGCCATTTTTCAGTGGAGAAGGAAGTGGTACAGAGGCCTCATCATAAATAGTCTGACTTACATCAGTTTGTGAGGCCTCGCCAATTTCCTTCTTTCCACCTACGCCATAATTCAGTGGAGGAAGTGGTACGGAGGCCTCATCAGAAATACCCTGACTTACATCAATATGTGAGGCCTCGCTAATTTTCTTCTTTCCACCTACGCCATAATTCAGAGGAGGAAGTGGTACAGAGGCCTCATCATAAATTACATCAATTTGTGAGGCCTCGCTAATTTTATTCTTTCCACCTCCCCCAGTACTCAGCGGAGAAGGAAGTGGTACAGAGACCTCAGCATTGATATTCTCACTCACATCACCTCCATCCGGACCTTTTGAAGGAGCTAGTAGTTCACCCTCAACATTTTCAAAAACAGCAGGCCTACGAGCAGAAACAAAGACGGTCATTAAAATGAGAGCAAGACATAGCAAGTATGATCTACAAGTCATAACTGCTACCTCTGATAACATACATAAAGGTTTACACGTATTTTCAAGTTATATAAGAAGAAAAACAACTGTATGATCATTTCAGCAGTCATCTTCTCACAAGGAAAGAATTTTGCATGAAATGAGACATAAAAACGGTCAACAACTTGTTCACTTCTTAAATTTCATGTTTGTACTATTGTATAAAATAACAAGATCCTGACTCACGAATTATGCATGATAATGTATCAACTATCAAGGGCTTTCAGAGTTTCAGCTGAATACTAGACGCTACAGCACTCCAAAGACCAAATGCGTGAAAAATTTAAAATATATATAGTGTTCAACCTGGCATTCTGTAATAAATAACAATTACAGCCTTACAACAATCCAAAGACCAAATCGTCCGCTCTGTAGACTGTAGTAGCAGACACTTCTGGGTAGTTGCTCCTGAGGCAACCAATATGTATACAGATTACAATTATTAACATCGTACTAAGCCAAATTGACAGTGTCAAGAGTCTAACAAAACAGGCACACTATTGCGCATACCATAACAGTGAACATTCTCAACGGTTACCATTGGAAGGTGAAGTCTGGTTTAATCTAGAAAGGAGTCATGACATCAATCAATCATCGCCAAAGGACAGCAAAATTA
This sequence comes from Chenopodium quinoa, assembly GCF_001683475.1. Classification (NCBI taxonomy): domain Eukaryota; kingdom Viridiplantae; phylum Streptophyta; class Magnoliopsida; order Caryophyllales; family Amaranthaceae; genus Chenopodium; species Chenopodium quinoa. The sequence continues at coordinate 2,741,404 of NW_018745454.1, forward strand.
AGCACACAAGGGAACGGTGAAGTCTGGTTTAATCTAGAAAGGAGTCATGACATCGATCAATCATCGCCAAGGGACAGCAAAATTAAGCACACAAGGGAACGCCGGAACAAAACGGGTAAGAACTGGTGCAGCACCATTCAGCAGTAGAATATGGTACAGCTAACACGAAAAGTACAGAATCTGTAGCATGGAGCCAAAGCCTTTCCAATTTCAGGTGATTGTACTTTACTAGGTAAGGTGGAAAATGAAAATATGCGATTATAATACAAAAACGTGAGTAGCTATGTCCTTAATGTAATATCTAACCGTATTAACACAATCAAGCATTTTATGCCAGTAAAACAAGCAGTAAGGTTCCACACAGCAAATATCCTTTTATATATCATTATCATAATATAGTACATAGGTACAAAGCTTAGTCGCTCATTCAGAACAAACATATTACAAGTTACAAGATATGCATAATAATATGCTTGAGAACATCTCATACATTTCCCCACAACACAGTTATAAAAACCATACCTAGACTGTTTATGTACGACCTTGGCATGTCTAGTAATCATCTCACAAGTTGTTCCTCCTTCAACTTTTTTGGAGAATCAAAGACGCTGCTAGACACTCGAAGGTTACCAAGCAAAGCATCACGTCCACTCAACACTATTTGAAAAAACCCATCCACTTCCTTCGCCAAAAGATCTAATCCTGATGAAAGTTTGTCCGCTCTTGTCCCTAATTCCACAACAGAATTCTGAAACAATTCAATTTTCAAAGGCTTTGTACCTTCTTGAATCATGGGATAAATTTCCCCAACAATTGTATCAACTGCTTCCAACTCTTTCAAAAGAACATTCCTACCACTTGAAACTAAATTTCTAATCTCCCTGTACACAAACATCTGGAGATCATTATATGCTTCTGCCCACATGTGTGTACCAGCAACTTGCAAGTCTACTAATTTTTTATCAGAGCCTGTGAAAGCAGAGATAAATGCACCGCAGACAAACAAAGTGTGCACCTTGACTCCATACATAGCACGCATCAAAGCCTTTCCTTTGGCTGAGTTCTTAACCTTGGGCAGCTCTAATGATTCCATCAACTTATCAATGATAGGGAAACAATTTTCAATTCTAGGGTTCTTAGTACCAATGTGATTTCTCCAACTATCAATTGAAGATTTTGCTTTCGAAATCTCACATGAACTGTTTTGGTCCAAATTACGCTGCAGGCAATGGAGCAGGAGCTGCCCTTGGCTAAGTCGTGACAGCTCAGAGCAGAGGGCAATACAAATATCCAGCAACTTCACACTGTTGTCCAAATAGACATCTATCCATTTATCATCCCAATCGACAACAGGAAGTTCAAGATCAGTTATCAGAGATTTGATATCATTATGCGTCTCAGAGAGCGACTGTATGGCTAATATCATCCAAGAAAAGCTGAAGATCTCGTCTTTGTGCTTTGGAACAAGTCTTCTGAGTCTTCCTGCCAAGGTATCCTCGAACTTATTCAGAAGCGCCTGTACCTTAGGGGAAAGATAAGAGCTCTTCGGAAGTATCATCCGAAAAGGGTTTCCATGTGGGAAGAATGGCCTGTGTGGTTCTTGTGGGCGACTCATTACTCTTTAAGCAACTGAAATAAACAAATAACAACAACAAAAAAGTATTCAGCAACCAAAACTTGGCAGATATTACAATCAACATCTTCTCAATGAAAATATAATCAATTACGAAAAATCTTCTTACAAAAAAGACATCAACAAAAATTAAGGTCTAAACACAAATTCTAAACATCTAATCATCAAAACCCCAAAACATCTAATTGGCACATGTTATAAACCCTCATCATTTAAACAACCATCAAATTAAAGAAAACTGTCTATTAAATACGCATACATCTAAGCAAAAATAAGTAGAAGCATAAAACATAGACTCACAACCTAAATATATTGATATAGCAAATACACAACACCAGAACATGGCACTTTAATTAATTAAGAAAAGACAGCAATTTTATTAATTTCTTCTTCAAAAGTTCAATTTAACCCCATTTTAAGCTCTAATCTTAACCTAAGATCTTCAAATTCAAACACAAGATCATCATCTACCCCTAATTATAAAGATCTGCTAAAGTCAACGAACAAAAACCCTAAACACAGAACAAATTCTCACAATTTCTTCTATTTCTCACTTCCAGAATCCAACACAAATTAAGAAACAAGTAAAAACAACAACTTTTTCCCCAAAATCAACAGTTAATTTCATTTTATACAACAAACCATATAGATCTAACATTAACACAACCAAAATGAACAGATCTACAACAAAATCCAACAGTTCATCACATATTCAACCAAACAAATTAAAAACTCAACCTCAATTAAAAAAATAAAAAAAAACTCTTAAAATGGATACTCAACAGATTAATAACAAAATCAACAAGCGAAGAAAAAATTAAAAAAAAATTAAAAAAAGAAAGAAACAAACCTGGAAGAAAATCAAAGCGAAACTTAAAAGTGAGAGGAAAAAACAGAGGAGAGAGAAAGTGAAATAATGTTAGTTGAAAAGTCTAGTATAAAGAAATGAGAGGAGAAGATGAAGATGTTACTCCTAATTGATAAGAGAGGAAATTGTTTGATTGTGGTTTAGCCGTTAACAGATGTGGGGACCACTTCGATAAATCAGAGGGTGGAAAATGGTTATTAATTTAACGATGTGGATTAAAGACGAGTAAAATCGACGGCTGAGATATTGTAAAAGTGGAGAGAGAAAGTCACGTTTATTTTTAACTGTGTGTTTGTGCGCGTAGAGTATTCTAGTTTGTACTAGAAAGTTAAAAATGGTAGTGGAAAATACTTGGTAGGAAATAAATATCCATCATTTTTTTAAAATTATTTAAGAAAATAATTAAACACGAGAATTATGAGGCTGCCAAATATGACCAAGTTACGCGGTTTGTTTGTTTAGGGTTTGCTTATTTGAGGTTCAAATGTTGAATGCTTCATAAAACGTGGGCTTGGACCAAAACAAGGGGCTGGCTTAACTTTATAAGGTGCTAAAATTGTGCCTTAATATTTTGGCCTTTTTATGTCTTAAGACTCTTACCAAATGCCAAGTGAAATATTGTTACTCTCTCCATAGTTATTTAATTGTTTCAATTTGACTGATATACTTATCAATGAACAAATTTGATTAATGATGTCTTTGATTATTAATAAGTATAGATTAGAATAAATTGATATTTGAAAATTATGTTTTAAGACGATTCCAACCAAGTACTAATTGATTGTATTTTATCTAACATATTAAGCACAAATATTGGTCAAAACGATGCATATGATAGTGCCAAAGTCAGATTGAGGCACTTAAATAAAAACAGAGGGAGTATTCAGTTATTAGGATGTGTGGTTTTTCGAATATTCCTTCTATTTCTTAATAAAAGTCTCATACTAGTGTTTGCACTATTCGCATACTATCATATATGTAGTATTACTTTGGCTTTATACAAGAATTTAATAAATGTGTTAAGGGAGACAAATTCACCTTATATTTGGTGTGACATTTTCAAAACTTTAGACTAATATTTTATAAGAAAAGAAAATTAGGAGCTGAACTAAATTGAACTGAATTGAACTGAAATGAAAATAAACATATGAGAACAAGCCCTAAGACTAAAAATACATATCTTACTTTACGGATGTGTTCTATTCACCTGATTTTTACTTATTTGAACTTATTAGAACTTATTTTAGTTATAAATTAAATTTAATAACCCTGATTAACCCTTATCATAACTTATTTTTCCAGAATTTATTGGACTTATCATCTAAAATAAGTGAAAATAAGGTGAATAGAACAGACCTAAATTTTTAGCCCAAAATATAAGACTTCTCGGAAAAATTCTTAGAGCTATTATCCTATATGTGAAACCCATTGCGTGTCGTCACACAAACATAGTAGTGTTACTGCTACGCATCACACCCAATATATACCTCTTCTTCAATAGTTTCTTATCTCCATCAAAAATGTTCCTACTTCCTAGTTTAAGAAGAATATCTTAGTTATTTTGCCTTTTTTTTTTTTTTTTTTTTTTTGGTAATATATAAATTAGTTTAAATTCTCTAAAAGCCATAGCTTTAACAGCCTATATTATGAGAATAAAGGAATTCATTTCAAAAACCTTTCTTTTAAGAGTTTTAAGTTTTTAACCATACATTATCGAGCAATACATTTAGGTGAAAGAAAATCCCGACACGTAATAGCTAAAAAGATACTCCGTAATTTTCATAACTTAGCGTAACAATTTAAACTGTTTGCTGTAACTATTAATTAAGAGAGGAAAAAAAAGTTGTTAGTTTGGTCAATCCCTTAATGTTATTATCATAATGCGCACTTTCAATCAATTCATGTTTGACAAGTGCCTGCTTTTTTGTAAGGTTATTCAGTTAGAAATTCATAATATGAGAATGCTTAGCAAGAAATTCATCTTACTAAAAACTTTGTACACTTTTGCCTTGCCTTTGTAGACAGCCGTCAAGAAAACTACTTTTGCTAATTATATACAAGGAAAATATAAATTACGAAGTATTATGTAAATTTAGTTACAAACGTGTTTGGATCATTGGATAAACGCGTAGACAATTATTCTATATAATAATAAGAATTTTTTTTTATTTTTTTTTAACAAGAATACAATAATTAGATTGTATACTATACACTAATTTTTCTTCTATGTAATTTTCAATTTACATATTTGATCATCAATTAATATGTACTGAAGTTATACGAAATATATTTTATGACCCTTAGATGCATCCCTTACCATTTCGAACGTTATGGACACAAGGTCCTGAAATCACCAAAATTGGTCCAAAAGCATAGATTGTAACCTTCAATTTTAAACAATTTATGAATTTTTCGCTTGGAAAGAAAATAGGTTAAGGTATTTTACATGGACTCCATGGCATTACACATAGGGAGGCTAAATGGTGGCTAGAAGCCTAGAACAGTCCATTTTGCCTTTAAAATGTCTATTTAGCCTTTTTATGTACATGCATCCCTTGATTAACTCAAGACCACAACAAGCATTTATATGATCAATTAGTGTCACTTATGGTTCCAAACTACATCATATGACCCTAAGATACATCCCTTACATACCATCCTACAAGTTTTTGACACCAGAGTCCAAAACCTTCAAAAACGGTCTAAAAGTATGAATTATAACCTTTAGTTTTGGACAATTTTTGACATTTTAGGACTCAAAAAGAAATTAAATGAGGGTGCTTCCACGGACCCCTCAACATCTCGAATATTCATTTGGGTGAAAAGAATTGTTTACTTTGCCTTTAAACTATGAATTTGTTGTTTACGTATATGCTTCCTCTCATTGACAACACGAACAATTATGCGACCAACTAATTATCGTGTATGGTTCCAAATAACATTATATTACCCCGAGACGCATTCCCTATGATCACCCGGGTTCTCGACACCGAATCTTGAAAGTTTCGAAATTAGTCCAATTTTGTGTAAACTATTACATTTGGCTTCCGAGGAACATTTTTGGACCTAACAAGATTATGCCTTTGAGGTGCTTACTAGAGTTCCCAAAGGAGCTCTCTCAATCATGCCTTGGCCTGGCCAACTTTATCATCATGTTTTAAGATGTCTTCCCTTACCTTGCCTAGTTGCCTTGGACCACACTTATGCCTCCTACTTAGCAATTTTAAGAGATTATATAGGTGTTTTTAGGGAATAGGCGGACTTCATTCTAGTTTAATTAATCCTATTAATGGGATAAATTGGTCTTGTTTGTGTTTCGTAAAATACTAGCCAACTTCTGATGTGATGATCATTCTAACTTGTGATGGGATGATCATTCTGCATTGATCTAAAATATTACTATAATGCCAACATGGTGAATTATGAAAAGAAGATAATGTTCCGTGTACTAGTAAAGATACTTTGAAAAATTCTAGACAAAATGAGAAATGAAGTACGTAGTAATTCTTTGGCAAGATCTATGACTTGATTCAGCAACTCGATTCCAAATATCCCCGTCGATTCAAAGTAGGAAATTTCACATAGATATATACGAAGTATAATTTGATTCAACGATTTGATTCTTAGTAGCCCCATTATATCACGTTAATTACGACGCGTTGAAATAAGTATAAAGCCACTTAAAAGACGGAGGGAGTACACTAACCAACCAACTCATGCTACCTAAGATGCAAAAATGCACGTCAAGTCAAGCTCATTTTGCAGCATCAACAATTCAACACAACATTTCAATAATAAGATAGAGTAGTTAAACATACTGTCAGAGATATTGTTTTGAAGAAATGATACTGTATTTGCATGGTTGAGCCTCCATTAAAGTATAAAAATAGTACATCCGCTGTTTTCGGAGACCAGTTTCATGGCAACTTGGTACCAACAAGTACCAATCAGATTTGAATACCATTAAAAGCTTTCACATGCTACTGTCAATGCAAAGAAATTCAAAATGTGTGTATACTGGTAAGTAATCAAGGCATCCACATGCTAATATGGTAGTTTTTAACTACTTTCCTATTTAGACAAACAGATTCAGCTAGCTGTACCAGCATTAACCTATCTCATCTCTTTCTACAAAAGGCGAAACAGTATACGGTATAACTAAAAAGAAAGAGTAATCCGAACTAGTTAGGCAACTAACAGAGGGAAAAACACGGTTCATGAACGGATTGTAGTTACTATTGAAGCTAAGGGGCAATCTTGACATTTCGCTCTCTATGTGGAGCCAGGAGGAAAAGAAAGTCAAAGAACCCACCAAAGTTGCCAACTCAAAAGACTAAAGGCAACCTATAGGAGTTTGTGCTAAAAGGATAGTCATGGAAGCATATAACAAAACATCATGAGATGAAGGACAAAGGACAGACATCCCAGAAACTGCCAAAAGCCAGTTTGGAAGCTTACCTTTGATGTTCAAGGTGGTGGCGCTGGCACCCGGAAGATGAAATAATTTTTCGGGTCCCTGGACAGATCATGTTCTGGCATCGATAACGATATTCAGAAGCATGGCCACATATAATTCTGTAGAACGTTAAGTTCCTCAGCTTGCTGGTACAGCTGAACTAAGGAGTGCCCACCAAGTGAGAAAAGGCAAGAGTTTGTGTATTTAGGCAACATCACAGTATTAACTAGTTCAAATGGTCCACACAGTAACAAACCCCTTAGTAAGGCACTAAACACTTAAATAAGGTTGATCAACCATAGAAATGCATAAAATGACAATGTCATGGATCCATCCGATAAGATGTGGACTTTTATCTCAAATTTAATTTAATTAATGCATTCAAATGTTTTGTGAAAAGGAGAAATATTGTGGACATTAATTCTTTCCATAATGAAATTTATTCAACTAAAAGAAAAAGGTCTAATTTTACAAATGGGTCCTAAACAGCTGGCATGTTTTCCTTTATAAAAAATGGGCGAAAATTGAATGAATAAATAGGTATAATGTGGACTCAAATATATTACTTTGTAGAAAATAAAGTTACAGGGGTGAGAAAATTGAGGTAATATAATCAATGGATAAACTGAGCTTCTAGAATTCAAGTGTAAAAACGAATGCAGACGGTACCCATTTACAAACTATCTCCGTCTGTTTGGTTCGTGATGATGGTCTCTACTAGTTTCACTCTCACTATTATCTGTAGTGCTTTCCCGCAAATGCTTAGCATCAGCTTTGACAGCAACAACAGGCTTCGCTTGTGGATGGTCATGAACAGAAGTGGCAGATTCTCTTCCAGCTCGACGATCCTGCATACAGTAGGGATAATATTCAGTCATGAAATGAGCAGATAATCAGCATTCATAACTTCTTTTCAGTCAATCTCAACAAGCAGTTTTAAACACTACGGAGTACCAAATAAACTTAGCAATGCAACAAATCAATTACTCAAATGAGTTTAGGACCACATACATCACGGAATAACAAATCATCCGCTTCAAGCATGTGGATAACATGCCCCATTTTTGGCCTCTTATGTGAATCAGGGTCAACACATTTAAGAGCAACTAAAAGAATGCGTTTCAATGCTTTCGAAGTTGGCATCTCAGGCAGTTTAGGATCCACCACTTCCTCGGATCTTCTATTTCCCACCATTGTCTTTAACCAGTCTACCAAATTCACCTGCAATCAATTTGCAGATTCCATCTATTAGGAACACAAGGAAAACATTGCAAGTTATGCAATAGTGTAATACAAAGTATAAAATTTACCTCTCCAGGTGGGCGACTATAATCAACAGGGGTTCTCCCTGAAATTATTTCCATAATAAGTATTCCAAAGCTATATACATCACTCTTTTCAGTCAACATTCCAGTACATGCATATTCAGGAGCTACATATCTGCAACAGGATGAATAACTAGATGAGCATAAAAAGCATTGTTTGACTAATTCAGATACTAGAGAGCAGTAATTCACACTCACCCAAAAGTACCCATGACACGAGTTGTCACATAGCTCATCTCAGAACCAAGCAACTTAGCAAGGCCAAAATCAGAAACTTTAGAGTTCCACTGCCGATCAATAAGTATGTTGCTAGACTTGATGTCTCGATGCACAACCTTGGGTTCAAGGCCCTCATGAAGATAAGCCAACCTACACCAAAATAAATGACGAATATCTGTCAATAAGATTACCATCAAAACATTGAAAAGGTGTACAATCCAATAATAGATGAACATGCTGCAGGAATTTACCCTTTGGCTGTTCCCAAAATAACGTTCATTCGGATATCCCATGTGAGAGGGCTTACATCGCCAACATCACCATGAAGCCATTGGTCTAAATTGCCATTGTCAACATATTCGTACACTAGCATCCTACAGACACCCAAAGAAAAAAGTCACATAACCAACTGCTCCAATAACCAGAAATCAAAAGTTCTGAACTTGATAAATAGATTACCTATAAGCTCCCTCAACACAGTATCCAAGCAACCTAACAAGATTCTTATGTCTAACACGTCCGATAGCTTCAACTTCCACCTTGAATTCCTTCTCGGCTTGACCCCTGGAAAGTGGTCATTTATATTAGCCAGATTATACAAATGACAAATTGTATAATCAAACAGTCTGCATCTCCACAAATACCAAATAAGTTTTTTAACACGACGATTAGAAAGAACCGCCCTTAATCGAGTTTATAACTCTTAATCAATATTAACAAACTACACTAGTGGGTGACCCCTGCACCCACCAGTAGACAATAGAAAGAAGGTCCATAAGGTCATAACTATACATTAAGTTATGTATTATTCATTTGCGCAGATCTATCCATTACTTAGCTAAGGAATGATTAAAGTAACGAATAAAAGATATAAGGTTCTGATTTGATCTCCAATACAATAATTGAAAAAGGCATAATTAAAAGCTGTTCACAGAGTAATCGGGCCACTTTACAGCCAGCACAAGACATTATCAGGACAAGACAAGAATAATAACAAATTACTCAAAAGAAATTACAACATACTCTTCCTTATTGAAGTTATATAGAAGCAACACCTAAAAATTTGATAGCCAATTATCCAAGTTCCCATGAACTCCTAAGCTTCCTTACTTCCATGGAACACGGAGACGGATACGGATACGGGGACGGATACAGATACATCGACTTCCATTACTGTTTCATCGAATTTAAACCAAGAACAGGACACTAGCAGTGATACCAAACAATCCCTTAAATTTCTGTTCTAATTATAACATTTACAGCAAATGAGAGTTCAAGTTTTAATCTTTTAACTATAATTCCATTCTAAACACCATTAAATCATCCAAAAATGGTAGATAATAAAATCATAATGAGTCAAACAAATTAATTAAACCAACCCAACCCAACCCAAACACATTCATTAGTTCATTACTCCATCACACCCAAAATACAAAAACCTAAAACAATCAAAATGAACAATTAAATGCAAATAATAATCATCAAATTGAAAAACCCACCATAATTAAATCCAAAAAAAAGGGGAAATCAAAATTTACCTGTTATTCAAGAGATTTTTGACAGCAACCTGAGTATTATCCTGCAAAATTCCATGATAAACAATACCATATCCACCTTCACCAATGACATTTTCATCCGCCAAACCATTAGTAGCTAATTCCAATTCTCTCAAAGTATACCATCTTCCCCAACCCAAATGAGAAACTTCTGGACCACCATACGACGACGTATTATGCTGACTACCACTATGATTATTATTACTATTATCACTCCCATAATTATAATGATTAACATTATTAGACCTCAAACTCTCCCCACTTGACGGAGCTTTATCAGAGAAAACAACTCGATGTTCGGGTTTTCCGATATCGATCTGGATCTCAGGAGCAGCGTTGATCATCGGACGGTGGTGGTGGTGGTGGTGTACGGCCGGGATTATCTCCTGGATTTCCTTAGAGATCGGCGGAGTGACGTCAGCAGGAACCGCATTGCTGTTGTGTTTAGAGGAGAGAGAAAGTTTTCCGGCACCATTGTTGTTGTTCTGGGACTTTCTAGAAGTGATGCAGAGTGAAAGAAGGAAGAGGAGGAGGACGATGGTGGACCCCACGAAGATTCCGATGACAACCCATAATCGTAATCCGAAGATTGAAGTGGGTTTTGAGAGCTCTGAGTTCACAAATGCGGCGTCGTATATTGACATTAATTAATTCGTTGAATTAATTACCCAATTGGAAGATGAAAATGGTAGTTTAACTAGTGAGGAATACTGGGAATTTGGAGATTTCGCCGGGAATTCGCCGGAAAAGGGAGGAATTCCGGGGCGGAGAATGGCGGTGGGGAAGAGTGAGGTGTAGAGAGAAAATGAAGGAGCGAGTAGACAGGAGGAATCGAGGGGTGAAAAAGATTTGGTTGAATGAGAGAGCATCGAATATTGGACCATATATTATACGACTAATTAAATAATGTATAGTTGTATACCATAGTCCAATATTTATACACTGTTTAGTCCAAGGATATGAGATAGAGTGGACTATACTATAGATTGATTTATTATGGATTTATTTTTAATTATGGAGTTTTATGAAAATGAAAATTTTCTTCTTTTCTTTTTCTTTAAGATGGGTGGTGCTCAAAAGTCTACCGTACCGTTATCAACCGATAAAACTTCGGTTTATAGATAAATGTTACACATACAACAATGTCTATCTTATTATGAGTGTTACTTAACATGAATATTTATGTTAATCTTTTTCTTTATGAATATTTATGTTAATCTTCTTCTTAAAAAAAAAAAAAGGTTATAGTATTAATCACACTTTATGTGATTAAATAAAAGTAGAGAAAAAAAAAGAGGGTAAAAGATTAAATAGTTTATAACTATTTGACATTTGTTAAGATAAATGTATTGTGATTGATGTAGAAAGCATGATTTAAGGATAATAGTAACAAAGTTAATTGAGAATCTAATCAAATCTTTTTGATGAGTTGTATATTTATATTATAATATATTGCTTAATACAAGTTGTTAGGTTTGGAAGCAATTGCAGTATTATGTTTTCAACTCGGACAAATTCGACAGTTTATGTGAGTTCAATCTAGCGTGCATAGAGCCAAAGACTCAGAATTTTCCTTTCACAATTCACATGAATTGTTAGGTGGTAATTCAATGAATTTTATTAATAAATCAAATAAACTCACTTGATCATTCCATTTATAATGTATAAATAACTATAAAATTATGATTACATATAAAATAAGTCAATGCTCTATTATGAAAAATACTTTATGGCTTGTTCTCATTGACTTAATTGAGCCGAAGTGAACTAAAATGTATTGAACTAAACTTAACTTATTAGAGCTGAGGGCCTGTTCTCATTGACTAAACTCAGTTAAGCTGAACTGAACTGAACTGAATATTTTATAAGAGAAGTAGATTAGGAGCTGAACTGAACTGAGCTGAACTGAACTAAATTAAACTGAACTGAACTGAATTTCAACGTAAGAGAACATGCCATGAGTTGAACTGAATTGAACTTATTAGAGCTGAACTGAACTGAAAATAATATGATAAGAACAGTGCCAAAATATAAATTTGTATATTTCTGGAGTAATTGATCAAATATAAATGTAATTTGGACAATAAAGAAGTAAAAAGCAAGATAAAAGACAAAATTAAATAATGATGGAGTATATCAAAGATGATATGAATATATGATACAAAAGAGTAATCATTCCATCTTTTGTTTTTGACTAGTGTACTAATCTTCAATAGGAAGTTAATAAGAATAAGCTACCACCACTATCCCAATTTATTGCTGCTTTTTATTCAAACCCTCTTTCCCTCTCTTATAAATTTGCTTTATGTAATTAATAGTGCATTAATCACTTCCCCCTCTTCTTTTCTTTCCTTAATGCATGCTGATTATTGAGATTTGGGCAAATTGATACTTTGGATATATTTCCTATTTCCCTAAAATAATACGGAGTACTTTTCGAGTATAATTCTTTCAACCGATCACGTAAAGTCAAAGTACCCATAAAAAAATACTCCTCAATTTGTACCTTTGTTATAATTTACCCATTGAAGCTCATATTTGAGTTAGAGAAAGTGTACACGATTTTTAGTAAGGAAATCATAATCGAACCTACTCAAGTTCAATCGAAAAATCTTCATTCTTAATAGAAAGCTCGTATAATTGGCTTCTATCAACAAACTTGGTGATTAAGATAACTTTACAAATAATGCAAAAAAGCCATCTCCACTACAGGTTTCTTTATTTTGATTAGTAGAAAATTTGCAAAACTTTACAAGTGGTACACATATATTTTTGATACAGTATTAGATTCAATGAAGCATCAAGTAATGTTGTATGCAATCATATTATTATTAAAATTTAAAAGTGGGTTCAACGTGTCAACTTCTTCTTTTAACAAAGAAAAACTATGATTTAAGCAAATTTTACTTTCTACCTATATTCCTTCTTTCATGGGAGAAGAATGTCACCTTTATTTTTCCTATCACTTTTTTCAGCTTCGACTTCAAAGGTTTTTTTTTTTTCAATAATCTCAACTATAATGTTTCTTTTTCTTTTTTCTCAATCAGTAACAAATAATTACACATGACATAATAAGGAACAAGAATTTGATCCAGAATGCTTGTATAGTTCAATGTATAGCAGTTTAATCACGTGAATCAGGCAAACAAATTCTTAGTTGTATCGCGGTACAACTAGCTAGCGTACCCAGGCCTGTTTCATTACCCATTTGCTGATTTGGAGCTAGTAGCCCCCGACCAGAAACGAGGCAGTGACTATGATTAAGGGCAAGTAAGCAGAAGCCACACAGCACCAAGAACAATGAACTATGACCATTAATTTGAACTATGACCATTAATTTGACCTATGACAAAATTCATACATGCATTTCCCAAAACAACCCCACATTTTCTTCCCCCACAAACCCTGCAATGGTAACTTTCTGGAGCATAGATACAAGTCTAAGTTAGTGGAAGTCTGATATACAGACTAACAGTTCAAATTTGTGGCAAAAGTTGTGCTACATACACCTGAGTAATTCTCCGGCCTCAGTTGCACTTCAATCAATCTTCTTTCTTGTTGGTTTTATCAAGTGCTTCCAATCTTTCGACTAGGGGTGGGTGAGAATAGTGATAAGCTGAGTACCATGGATCTGTATTCATAGCTGACAAGTTCTCTTCCTGTTATCAGAAAATACAGATTCAGAAACATGCTTTCCTAAAAAGTACTGATACCATCAAACCCAGACTTCTCTTAGACACAGATATGCATGAACATAGCAAGTACAATATCATATGCATTAATGGCAATAACAAAGCATAACAGAAGCTCAAGCAATGTAATGAGAAAGGCTAGTAAACTCGTAAGGCGAAAGAACTCGACTACTTGCTAAACACAATGTACTAGTAGTACAAATTATAAACTGACATGACTTCATTTGACATGTACAAAAACAAAATGGAATACATTACCTGCAATTTCACAAGACCGGCCTTGAGCTCATTTGCATATCCTAGGTTCTTTGCAAAAGCATCAGCCTGTGCAAGAGCAAATAATATCAAAACATGAACCAATAATTCTAGTAGCACTGTAAAATAGACAATATTGAGTCAAAGATGTCACCTGAAATTCAAAAGACCGGCTGACAAGATTCAGGGCAAAGTTTACAAGGTGCTGGAGAGGTATCACAGTGTGCTGAATTCAAAAAAAGAAAGAAAAAAAAAGAAAAAGAAATTAATGTGTTACTAAATGCTCAGGAAGCAAACAGTTTCATTTACTGAAACTAAAATTTGCAAAATTCATATCCAGCATGCAGAAAAGAAGCACACAGCAAGAAATTAGGTGGGTTGTGTAAACTGTAAAGTCATAGAGCAGAAAGATGCCAACGCTAATCTTGATAGATACAGAATAGCGCATGACTAGGTAGAAGGAACTCTATTCAAAGAAGAGATTTATTTCAGCATAGTAAATCTAGAAAGGCTCAATAAGCATTGACAGCTAAGTCTGCCCAACAAGATATTCACATCCGCATTGATCCAAACCTGAAATATTATTAGACCGATGAGCACCGGCTGTACACCATGAAACCCAAAACTCTCAAACAGGTCCTTTGAATTCCTCACAAGAGTATATCCTCCAAATTGCAAGAAAGTAAGAGTCTGCATAAGTTAAAACATATAAAAAAACCATCACCAGATTATTGAGGACCTCGGTCAGAAGAAAACTTATTGGGCTGAATAGAGCATGAAATCATCAATTTTAGATATCTATCAACTGCAAGATAACTTTGATTCAAAGAGTTCAATGTTTGTCAATTATACATAGAGATTTTCAACATTCAGAATAATGCCCCAACAAATATTGGCAATTCCCTTGAAATTCCAAAGGCTCGCAAATTTCTTACAGAAGTATCATAAAAATCTAACAAGATGTCACCAGATAGTTACAGCTTCAAACTAACGCTTTTTGATAAAACCCACATCACATCAGATTCTGAAAACATACTGACAGTCCAAGCCGCTGAGCTAAGTATCACTGAGACGATAGCTTCATTACTATCATATTTCTACTATTATTGTTGAAAGCTATATCATATTATCAATAAAGAATAGCACACAATATGTTGTACAAAGACACTTCTAAGATAAGAGGTTCAGCTGCATGTTAAATGGTATTACATGACAGTTTATTCTGCCACATCTATGGCTAGGTCCACTTCCGATAAATGCTTGAGTATAAATAACCTGGTAAATATGAAAAATTGAATCTCTCAAGTTCCAGATTTTGTTCATAGTGATTCATTGCTCTGTAGTTAAAAGGAAAAGTTGAGGACATCGTGAAGCAGGTGCAATCTAACCAGTCAGATTTTTTTTTTTTAAAAATTCTTTGTCAATTATGCAGCTAATAGACAAGGATGGCAAATCAAACTCTAGCCTACTCCAAGCCACATAACAAAAGAGAAAGCAGACAAAAAAATGACAAGTTATACCTGGACAGCAATGAAAGAATACATGGTATGATTGAGTTTCCAGTGCCCTAGTTCATGTGCAATAACCGCGACAACCTCCTTGTCATCCTTGCACTGCGAAACCATCAACAATCCAACATCATTTCCCATAAAAAAATAATGGGCATGCAATTTTCGACATTGTTAAAAAATTGACAGGAACACAAAAAAAAGGCTTTGTAGATTCACAACCAGCAAATTCTAGAACACATCAATGAAGGGTAAAGACACAATAATAAAATTAATAAAAAAAAAAAAAAGCATAGTAAATTCACAACCAGCAACTTCTAGGACACATTGCCAAAAGATTTAGGCACTGTCAAGCTAGTGTTTACTAAGTTAGAACAGAGCACACAAATGCCACAAGAAATCTGTTAAAGCGTTACTTAAAAAATATTTAAAAAAAAAAAACACATTGCTGCAGATTACAAGTAAGAATGTTTTGTTAATTTGAGAAAATAGTCATGAGCACTAACAATACAAAAAGCCAAGGAATAATATTAGGTAAGGTGACAAGTATAAGACTATAAGCAATTAAGTTATATAGGTCCAGTACTGAGCTTACCTGCTGAATCAGTGTATCATAGAGGACAATACGCTTGTTATTGAAGAAACCATACATGTAAGCCTGCAAATCAATAAGAAACAAAAAGATAAATACATATTTCTATCTGCATTCTGGTAACTGCCAAAAGCATGTCATGCACACAGAAATGATACAGGTGGTTTGGCTGGATTGGAGCATTAGTTATTGTATTTTCCACAACATGCCTAATGAGGTCGAGGTGTTACAAGATCTTGCTGGGCTTCTAGAGATTCTTTAGACTGTTGCATTGAATATTTATTTGATTTTGGATGTTCTGCACCACATTTTTACACAAATTGGATGCATGTGTTCTGGTTTCTTTCTACTAAAATTTTCAACTCCAAAATATTATAAGCTAAGAACAGAAGATATACATAAAATTGCATTTTCCTCAAATTTCATCAAGCAACTTTGCATTAACCTAGTCTCATATCTCTAACTTGACAACTGAATCATTTTTCAAGGCCACGTCAGTTTAGATTATCAAGACAAGGGAAAAGTTTCACCATTAAAAAGATTTAAATACTCCGTATAGGACAAGTTTGTCCACTAGAAAGATGGGGAAAAAAAAATCCCATGTCAATCACCTAGTACATCATACACAGATTTTTCAGAAGGAATCAAGCAGTGTCAAAAAAAACCATATCCCAAAATATCCTACCAATTCCAGGCCAACCAAAGAACCAAATGAATAGCCCAACATGCAGAGCAGTGAGAGCACCAGCACAATTTATTGATGAACAATTTTGATGCTCGTAAGTTGTAACCACAAAAATGGAACAAAAAACATGTAGATCGTAATATACCTTGTACCAAAACAGCATCATGAGTTTATATGTTATCATATCAGCCAGGATATCAACTAATACACATGAGGGCACAAAATGAAAATCTTAACAGAATTTCCCTCAAATGACAAAATCACAGTAAACAACAGGTATCACGTACTAAGCTGCAAAAGAGCAGTGAAATGTAGGGTCATGAGAGAGTTACGAAACCAATTCTGCTTACAGAATTTTACTTTTAACAGCAATTTGGTTGCACACACACACACACACACACACACACAACACACACACACACACACACACACACACACACACACACATATATATATATATATATAATCTTCCAACCTCACACACACACACACACACACACACACACACACACATATATAATCTTCCAACCTCAAATCTCAGTTTTTTTTTTTTTTTTTTTTTTTTTTGGAAGGTAAACACTGGGCCCTGCCACTAGGATCCAATCTCAACAAAAACAAGAAAAGGTTTTATGTCCTGGAAGGGAAACAAATGGTGAGAGTTGAACTTGGGTCTTGGCCCATTGGGTGTGGGAGGAGGCACCCTTACCACCACACCCAAGTTCTCTTCTCCAGTTCTCCTCACTTTTCAACTTTGATCCTTCTATTTTCAAAACACAATATAGGAAGGCAAAACAACAAGAAGCATACAGCAGCATAAATGGAAAAAGCTTAAAAAATTCCGCGTCATGTAAAATCTTGAAAAAAATCACATACACACATGCCCACATAGATTAATAGCTATTCCTTTATCAACCCTAAAACCTCCAGGCCGCAGTAAAAAGTTGCCATTAAGCATCACTTAAACTATTTAGTACAGCAAATCAACATTGAAAGACTAGTCGTAGGTCCTATGATCTGTTTCAATACAAAGGTTACATAACAGTTTATAAGTAATCAGTTAGTGATGCAGGATTGCAGGCTTTAGAAAGAAAATAATGCAAATATAACAGCTGAGAACTCACATTGCTATGGCTTGACCTGGTCGATCCATCCACCACAAATAATTTCTTTAAAGGAAATTTCAGTGAAGAGGCAAGCTCCTCAATTTTCGTCCTTAGCTCTCCTTCAGGAAGCTATTTTCCACCACATTCCACACAAAAATAAATTAGGCTACATATAAATTATAATCTGCCTGAAAAATCAGAGTAGCTGAGTGACATTATACATACCGGGGTGAACTTGTTAAACAGAGGAGCAATCAGAACAGGATAGAGGGTCATCATCACAATAGACAGAGCAAACATAAATCCCCAGAGGTAGATAGCCAAGTACGGGCCACCTTTCTGCAATTAGTAAAAAAATAAATCCTTTACAGAATTAATAGGCAATAAAGGATATCAGCCAAGCAAAAGCAAAGTGAGCAGCGGTCAATACCTGTACAATGACTATCATTGCAGACACAATAGGAGGTCCAATCACGATTGCAAGAACTATACTCTTCACCATATCTTTAAAGAATAACCATACAGTTTGCTGCACAGCACCATTAATTAAAAATTTAATAAGAAGAAAGGTTAATGTAAAATCATAGAAAAGTTAAGTCACTTAATACATAGACGAGGAAAAAAAAGTAGATTAGATTTACCTTATTAAACCCATGGCGAGCTTCAATCACAAAAGTTGAGTACAGAGAAAATGGCAAATCAGTGATCTGCATTAGAATATACCTTAACTTGTAAGCTTCAGCTACCATACATTTAAGTTATACACCATAATATTCTTCAATATTTACACATAAACATAGACAGAAATAAGAGAGAGTTTTATTGATATATATGTAATGCATTACACAACAGCAACAAAAAGTCAAAAAGTATTTGCAACACAAATCTCCCAATTTTATTTTATTTTTAATAACAAACTTTTAGTACATGTACATCACCCTTTTGGGATAAGGTTTTGGCATTGCAGTTGTGGTAGTAGGTTTATCATCTTATTTTACCATAGCAAGCACGCGTCTGTGAATCAGTTTCAGGCTGTGCCAAAGGACTCTCACCTTTACCAAGACATATACAATTTTTATAAGCTTCCCATATTACCTTTTGTAAATACATTTAACCAATCATTTCCCACCCATTTACCAAACCACATATTAACAAAGCTTTGAAAATTCACATTAAAAACATAACCTCAAACTACACTCTAAAATATAGCAACAATTTCAGAATGAAGACGCAACAGTTCTACACAATTCAAGCACAATTTCTGCATAACTAGCTTTTGGGACAGCCTTACACTTTATGTAGCTCATTGAAAAAAAATATAATAAACAGGGTGAAGTAAATGAGTTAAAAGAAATCGACTTCTGTTCTGTTCCCATTTAAATAAGAAGAATCATCAACAATAATTTATGAGATGGGGAGAAGACTAAAACCTAAAATCAGGGGTCAGGACCAACAATTGTTGTGTGAGTGTGTGTGCTCAGCCACAGAGCCAATTGATAGTCCTGGCCGTTTAAAATACAATTGATACAGGACTAGGTTCTTCAGAGTTGACGAGTCCAGGACCCAAGTGTTATCAGTTTCTAGACACCAAGCGTAAGTGTGATAAGGTAAGTATTGACAAAATACCTGTGACCAAATCATAACACCAGCTAAGAAAGC
The DNA here is from genome assembly GCF_001683475.1 of Chenopodium quinoa. NCBI lineage: Eukaryota > Viridiplantae > Streptophyta > Magnoliopsida > Caryophyllales > Amaranthaceae > Chenopodium > Chenopodium quinoa. The sequence goes on from NW_018745454.1 coordinate 2,760,955, forward strand.
CAAGGTGTGCAATATTTCATTTTCAGCATTAAGGCCTGCATATACTAAAAAGTCTCCTGCTTTCTGCGTACAAGAAAAAGAGGAAGGACCAAAGCAAAACAAGAAGAAGAAAAAACAAAGGGGAAACTTAGTCAGAAACAATAAGAAGTATTTTACAGCAGGTTCACTAGAAAACAACAGTACATGATTCAGCCACTCACATTCCAGAACCATGGGAGTATCCCAAAGTATAAAATTCCTGAATCTAAAACTATAGTAACAAACTCGTGAACAAAATGGAAGGCACTGCATTCAAAAAAAGAAAAAGAAAAAGTCATTATCTGCAGGTGGGAAAGAAACGATGAAAGAAGAAAGCTTGATAACCCTTTGTAATACAAGTAGATGATTTGAAAGAAAAAAACTATCAATGAACCTTTTATCAAGACTATATGCCCGGGATTTTTCAAATTTCTCTTGGCTAATCACTCCTTCCAAAGGTTTGGGAAGTGTCGGTAACTTGTGAGCAGAATGTTGACGTAAATCGAGATAGGTTTCAAAGAGGTACATCAGTATCATAAAACCTGAAGTTGGATAGTAACAAGAAAATGTCAAGAAAGTAGTTAAGCAAAATGGCACATCTACAGAAATATTAAGCAAGACAGACGACCAAGAAACAAAAAGAACTGCAGACCACAGCAAAAACACCAGTAGAGCAGACTCTTGTTCTTTTGAATTTTCATTACATTATACCATCAAAGCTGTTTAAGTAGACAAATTGCACAATAAACCTCAGTTACATATTGACAGTATGATGATTACAGCGGCTGCTAAAAAGGCAGATAGATAAATCATCAATTAAACATATTATAACAACTATTGATGCTTGATTTTGCCAAAAACTATGAAACCAACCTTTATGAAATATATTTAATGCGTATACTTTGCCCTTAGGGATGCATATATCATAATCAATATGTTTGTAACATATGAATAGATGTTTAACTTATTGCTCTCGGGTGTTACTCTACTTCATTTTCTCAATCAAAGAAATTCTTTTTCCAGATTAATTTCTTTTTCCCTGTACAGATACAACCAAAAAAAAAAAAAAAAAAACCCTCCTTCCCTCCTCAATGTCTTCCACACACTCCTACCTTGAGCTTCTTGCAAAAAGTCATGAAATGGAAAATGAAAAAGTACCATATTTAACGAGTATTTTATCATGGAATAGATGGTGAAGGGAAAATTCCATCCTCATCTTCACCACATGCTTATAGTCATCCCAATCCTATGTTTTGTGTTCCTCAACATTCCCTAGTCCCAAGTACTAATAAGGCAAAAGGAAAAGACTCGTGTTTTACATCAATTTTAACAAAATCTCATATCGGTAATTCACCTCAAAGTACAACAAAACTCTAAAGGTTGCATTAATATTCATATAAGATGGCTCCATATGAACTTCCAATGATTAATCTATTAGCTCAACTTCTACACCCAAAGCAGCTAAATACCACTTCTTCCTTTGACAACGCATGCTCCTTATTTCATACAGAAAATCAACTTTTCCTCACCTACAAATACTTCTTTTCCTAATCTAGATATAAACATCTGAAACTTCTTTGGAATCCCTCCCAATTCAATTCTTGCAATAACCTTCCCCTGAGCAAAAGATCGACCCAGAAAATGTACTATAACTGTAACAATATTGCCCAATAATCAAAACAGCTTTCTTAATTCACCAGACTTCCAAATACAGTGGCAATCATACATCCTAAAACAGTATTATAACAACAAACCCAATAAACAGAATCAGAAACAGTAATTTTAACACACAATTGAATGCATGTATCACCTCAATAAAACACCAATGCACCATTAATTGAGCTGCAATGCCACAAACACAAACACAAATCCAATCCAATAAAATAGGTATCAAAAGCTTAAACCCAAAACCCCCATTAAAATTAAGATTGTAATTTATATCAAATTGCAATAAAAACAAATCAAAACAAACAAATCAAATACTGGGTATTAAATAAAAACAAGAAAGAATGAATACACTTATAAGATTAAACGATTCAGAACAAGCTAAAAAACAAACGACAGAGATTTAAAATGAGAAACCCAATTAAAAATAGGAATCTTGAATTGGGTAATGAAAAACAGGGAAACATACCGACGACGGCTTCCAGATAAGGAAACGTCATGGCTGAATCGAAAAAAAATGGGTAATTTTCTTGGAATTTGGAGAGAGAAAGAAGAGAGTTTTAGAGAAGTTGGATGAATGAATGAAGTAAGAAGAGCAGGTATACTTAATACTGATTGTTAATTGTTAATCGTCAAGTCTCAAGTGTAGAAATGACCCGGGTAATATTATATGGGCGGGTCAAACACTCAAACCTTAGAATTTAGAATTGGTATTTCAGACTTGCGAGAAATCTAGAAACACCCAACATACGTTTTGCGCTAGAAAAGTTTGTTGTTTGGCCTGGTCAAGCAATTAAAATGAAAACATACGTGTTGCGCTAAAAAAGTTTGTTGTTTGCACTACAAAATTTTGTTATTTGGGCGGGTCAAATTACGGAGAAGTAACATTTTGCATCGGTTTTGAAATCTATTATTTATATAGGATCAGTGTATGTGAGTATTTGGTATTTTTTACTTAGCTATTTTTAGTAATTCAAACCCAAACCCTTACATGGATCTAGATCCGGACTATATTTGTGTGATCCACAAATTTTAAATCGAGTTCAATCAAATTTAGCTAGTCCAGTTATATGAATTTGATCTTTTGTTCTTTCTTTCATCTGAAAAAAATTACCTACAAAAATTATCCTAGCAAAAATTAAAAATACAAGCATATTATCAATCTATCACTTCTGTATCAACTAGACTTTATATGCTAATATATATCTGTTTGTATTCACAAAACTACAATGCCTTCTGTAGTTCTCTGTATCTACTAGTATCACAACCATAAGCATCATAATTCACAAAGCTTTCAATCCTATGGTTGTAGTAATATCAGAACTTAATGCTCCCCTAAATCGTCTAACGAGTAATCTGCCTGCTCGGCTTCAAAAGTTGCTTCAACAGAGCCATTTTTGGGACATTCCAGTGCTCCACATGCCTGCCATACACAGCAAGAGGAAAATCGAAATCAAGGCATGAAACAAGGAAAAAAAACATTGAAAAAAATGTACTTCATTCTGTTGTGAGTTGTGACATACCTGCAAACTTTACCAGATTTTGGATCATAATAGTACTCCGTATAACCTGTAGCTGCAATATAATAATCATCCAATTCTTGTTTAGAGATTCTCCTTGAAGATCAAATGGAAAGACATACGAAGTGTATAGTTTATAAGTGTAGCTAGAAACTTAGAATGATTAAAAGATACTAAAAACTTACTAGAAAGTGCATAAAGTTGTAGGTCAAGTGTATTATTACTACTAGTATTTATGTATGTTAAATTTGGAGTATGAGATTATCATTTATCAAGTCCAATAGGTGATCTCTAAACATAGTTGAACCATCAAAGATCCATTTGTGGCCAATATAACGTTACAGATATAAACAATGGTCCAATCTGACTACTTAAGCATGTTGCCAGAAATCGGTTTTATAACACATTTTTTATTTTTCTACGACGACTACCCCAAATTTCTAATTGGTGGCAACAACAGAGAAACAAGATGGTCGCAACAGTGTAAAATTCAACCTCTTAACAGCCAAGCAAAACTGGTGATATATTCTAAGGTATGCAAATATAGAGAGTATGTCACAATATGTACCTAGGTTGTCGAATACATAGGTACTGATAAATGATCATGAATCAAATTATTTTGTGGATTAAATTTCACTCGGTTAGCTATAGTTCCTTTCAGGCCTTGCCTGTGAAAGAAACAAGAGATTCATGTGTGAACAAACACCTACCAGAAAGGATAGGCTTCCAAGGGAAAGACATGATACAGCCGAAACGCCAATGTCCAATACCCTTGTCCTGCAGTTGCACCAAATTTATCAGGTAAAATTTTTAAAAAACAAATGCAGGGAGTGGTAAATGCCAAGTAAAGTTACCTCAAAGTCTTCCCACTTCATGAGTTTCATGTCAGACTTTTTGATAAGGGAACCAAAGTTAGTGCAGTTTCTCTTAAATCGCCTAAGCCCTTTAAAGGAACCTGCTGGATCAGCGAATTCAGTCCTCTTCATACGCACCAAGCGTCAGATTTCCTGAATTTAAGCACCAGTTACACCAGCAAACCTATGAAATACTGAAGTATGATTTCAAGCATAAAAGATTCTGGAAAACAATTTTGTTTTACTGATTTTGCGAGCAGAGTAGTAGGAAATTTAATATACAGTACAGATGGAGTTGGAATTCAAAGTCTGAACTCTGAAGTCTCTGGTATCTTTCACACTGATTTGAGCTGGTTGACATCCATACTTTGGACAAGAATTTAACTAGTGACAAGTTCATATACACATTATATTCCCTTAGTTCCTAAATACCACGTTATATAATTGGCTATTTTCATTTTTTAGCAAATTAGTGAATAATATTTTAACCTTTACAGTATTAGCAACCCCAATAAAAAAAACCTTGACTATAAATACCAAATGAAGATTACATTGATATGGCGAATATGTAAATGATTATACAGTAAAGGATAAATATGATTAATAACCAACCATAACCAGATAAGTAGTGTTGAGTGATTGCATACCTGTGACAAAGTAAGATCTTTGAAAGTCTTCTTTGATTGTTTCAACAACAGCAGCTCGATCAATAGCTCCAGATTCATTACAGGGAAGCTCAGAATATTCATCGATCACATCAGAAGGCGGTGATCGGAAAAGTGAAGCACCTATGCCAAGCAGTTCAGAAGCATACCATGCTACCTTAAGCACCACACTTTCAGATTCACTCCCATCTTCCTTTTTTGTTGTCACTGAAGCATTGTTGCTCCTTGTTACTGAATTCTCCTTATTGAGTCCATAACACTTGATTCTGTAGATTTTTGGGGGAGAATGATGAAGCTTAGTAGAATTCAGATACCTGTAATCTGTACTCAGGTGGAGAGTTGCAGAACCATGTGAAAGAAAAGAAGCCATTTGTGTGCAGGTATCTTCCTAGAGAGAGATTTGTATCTTTCTTTATCTGTCTGTGGGGAAATTGTGGCCAGGAAAATTTTTAAATAATGGACTGATTATTTTTCGACAACAAGCCAAATACAGAGTATTGGAGCATGCGCAATTAAATCAAGGACACGTAAACTAAAAGAGTATAGAGAGCATATGTAAAAGAATATGACATTACGATGTAGAACATGAAATGAGTTGTTTTATTTTATAGCAATAGTTAAAAAAGAAAAACATACCGTACATGTTATTGTATCGTAATATCGGGCTCTTTTATATTTGCAGTTGTTCTATAGACAAATGGAGCATAAGGGCATTATATAAACTCTATTTTTTACTCTAGAGAAGCAAGCCAAAAAAAAAAAAAAAAAAAGGTGTATAGATAGTTACATAAGCAATTTAGTCCCCAACTTTTTTTTTACAATCCAGGAAGAGAAAATTCAGAGATAAAAAACAATGCCCTAAGTAAATGGAATTAAAAAAAAAAAAAAAACAGGAAAACAGAGTGAATCTGGTATGGAACTTGTTACATACTCCGTATCAATCTAATCCACAGGCTACAAAAAACTCCTGGACACCTATAAAAGAGAAACAAAACGAGAAATCTTTTACTTCTATAAGATTGTTTCATTAAGCGAATTACTCAGCTTAAAATATGAATAGCTGCAGTAAACTGATATTGAACAATTCCAACAGTATGTCTACAGTTTTTCAGCCTCTAAGTACTTCACAGCATTGGGTTAGTAGGGAACTGCCAAAGTGCACACATCTGAATATGCAGATGCGTCAACAACCATCTGATAAAAAGAGCAGGCAGCTTTGAAATGCTAAGGAAAACCTCCGAACTAAGTACTGACAGAAGAGCCTGGGGAGATGGAAGCTTGGGGATCAAACAATCACACGAGTGATGTGCTCCTGAGAAATTCCCAAGTAATGAATCATCAAAAAGATGTACAGCTGAATCACATCTGAAATTTCTAGGATATCATGTTATCATCTCGATGGCACCGGGTAAAATACATAGTTTCTTTGGAAGGAAACCTATATGTTCTCCATCAGACTGAATATAAATGGGATCACCATCATCAATTTGCTCCACTTCAATAGAACGTACACTGCAACAAGTAGAAAGAGGCTTGCTTAATCAATCACACAATAGATGTGGACAAGTGCATCACTCAAAAACCACAACATGTTCAGTGAAACAGTAGATTAAGAAACTAAAGTGAAAAATAAAAAGTATTAGAGAAGTAAGCAGATCTCTCCAGATGCCAAATTCAATAACCCCAGTTAAAAGGCATGATGCACTAAAAGCAAACAGATGTTGTATTCCTAAGCTAGAACATTAAAACCACCAACTGTTACACTGAAACAACGTTTTATGAGATTTGTGGTGAGCAGGCGAGAAGTTAAGGCTATGTACATTACCAAAAGAGCATACTTCCTCTACTTTATTCCATTGCAATGTTTTGATTTTTACAGTATTCATAAGTAAACTTTGGCCATAGTTTTTACTACTTCAAAAATAAAAAAAATGTTATTCTGTAAGAGGTTGTTTGTTTAATTTCAATGTATAGTTGTCAAAAATCAGTTTTATATAGAACACACTATAATACAAGTTAAGACAGAAATAGTCTAAGTACCAGATGCCAAAGTTAACGTTGCAATGATTTTTTGTAAAAAATAATGAAAGAATTAATCAGGATCAAGTAAAATTTTTAGATCTTCAGTCTAGAAGATGAGGGAAAATGGTGTGCATGCTTAAATAATCTCAATTGAAGAATGAACTTTTGAAGACAAGCAAAATAAGCTCCATCACAAGATTCACAACTGAGGTTAATTATTGCAGAACACGTTAGATTCAATATACAGGGAAAAACTGTAAAAGAACACATCCATTGGGCTGAATGTGCATCAAGTATGATAATCAATAAAGCAGAATAAATTATGGATCAGGTTGCCTAAAATTGAGAAAATACCTTCTTGATGTTACATTTCTAACAGATAGATGTGTCCCATTATACAACTTATGCAATTTCAAAATGAAGTCGTACCACTTGAAATCCTGAAGGGCCACAACCTGCACATAGAGGATATCAGAAAGTAGTCTGTAGAACAAACCATTCTTTGTCACAAAGTAATTCTAAAATCCTCCTATATCAATTTGAGTAGGAGATTTTTTCGGTTCTCTTATTCTAGCAATCCATCACAAAAAGATGTTATAACGGACAAGGAACTTTAAACATGTTACAGGGAGGATGTTGCACCATTGTAGATCCAAAAAAAAAAAAACAAGTTAGGTCACCTCAAGGTATCCATCAGAAGGATCAGCGTTGGGGGTAATCTTCATGCCACCACCAAAGTATTTTGCATTTCCAATGCAAAGAGCTGTAACTTGAGAGTACTTCATCCATTCCCCATCATCAATCTAAGCATTGAATATAAAGGAACATAAGTTTTAAAAACATGATAACCAAAATAAAAAGACAGGACAGAAGTTGCAGCTCACCTTCACCCTAAGATCTACATTCTTGTGCCCCATGAAAGCTTGCAAAGCCCCAATAACATAACATAGATTCCCCAAAGTTTTATATCTGGCCGCATAGTAACCTGCCTTTGCACTCCTAACACCCCCACAAAAACATAAGGATCATGAAATGTGCTTTGTGATAATGCAAACACCAAAAGCTAATAAGGAAGTCAATTTAGAAATTAAGGATTAAAATTTTACAATTACACCACACACTCACAAGTGAATATCAGCAACATTTATGAAATAATGAGGTTCCTTATCTTCTGCAGTAATGACACCGACATCCAGGCGTGATTTTATTCCTTCAAAGCAACTTCATTAGCAAGTGTAGCAAGAGCATGCATAGAATATAAACATTTACACTCGACGTAAAGATAACATGAACATTGCCAAAAAAAAAAAAAAAAAAAAAAAAAAAAAAAAAAAATCTTGTCTGCTCACCGTTGGCTATGCGCTCAACAGCTTCATAAGGGTCATTTTTCCTGAAGAGCAATAAAGAATAGATGAATGATTTCATATCTTCACATGTATTGAGAATTTCAAATTCAAAATTCTAGATAAGCAATGCCAGCATAACTGACCAGCCATATGTTCTGGCAAAATCAGAACCTGTGCCTAAGGGAATAAGCTGCAGAAAGAAACAGCAAGTAACTCAGCACTGAGCTGCAAAAATCCACAACAAAAAACACACTGAAAAATGCAGCTACAACAAGAATTTCTTTCTGCAAATAACAAGCTTGAGTCAGTAATTCCTTACACCAAGTGCAGTTGTATGATCAGGCTTTTCACCTTGGCTTGAAACAGGTTTCCCTTGCCAAAAGAAGCCATTCACAACCTATTGCAAGCCAAAACCCCTAAATAATGTTAGCAATACAGTAGTACTAACTTATAATACTTGTATAGTTGTATTAAAGAAGATAGTAGTGACATCAAAACTCTGAAGAAAGAATTAATACTTGTATATATTTTACTTAAGGAAATGGCAGCATGTTTGTCAAGGGTTTTCAAAATCAGTGTAGCAAAAATTCATAACACATCCAACAACACAAATATAAGTCAAGAGCGCAAGTTCATTCCATTCAAGCCAAAAAGCAACTGCTCTAAATAGAGTTTGGGAGCGGAAGGAAACACACCTCATGAAGAGTTCCATCACCACCGACAGCAATTACGGCATTGGCACCCTCCCTGATAGCCTATTCAAATAAGACTGGAAAATGAAATCAATGCAGCCAACAATAAATGGAAGATCACAACTTTTTAATTTTATTTAAAAAAGAAAAAATCCGAAGTTATACCTCTCTTGTTATATCAGTTGCGTGGCTAGGACCTGATGTAAAAGACTCACATATCTGGCCAAAATGAAAGTAGCTTCAGAAACCAGGAAAGGTAGTATAAGGAGATACCATATGCATGACATTCCCAATAATAACTAATAAAGCAGTCCAAAGTATTAAGTCAGTCAAAATCAGTAAACTGCATGATCCAATATCAAATGACCAATTTCAACAGCAATTCAGGTTACATAAAGCATTTCTCATTGTAATTAAAGTTATGAAGCAGCTTCTATTCACGCAAGCAATCGGAAAGAAATAGGCCCTCCGTCTATTTGCCTCTTTGATAATGTAATTTGAATTTTCATGGCAAGAACCTACTCCAAAGTCCAAACAGAGGGAGTACTTGACATATGAGCCAAATGAAGTTAAAAATTCCCCAAATTTCAATGACTTCACGTAACAGCTTTCCCTCGAAGTTATAATTAAAGGTCAAAAGCAATATCTGGAGCATGTTACAATCTAGAATACTCATAAATCATAATTCGTCACAATCACATAATACTAAGGTTCGTTTCCATGGAAAATACATCATCGAAGTCTAATTTGCTAACATCTATTCGAAATAATTTCAATTCAATTAGTTCATCGAACTCGAATTGAACTCGAATTTCAATTCTATTTGTAAATTCTAACACATATCATCAAACATTTACAAATTCTCCAAATCTATCATCTATATGAATTTAAAAACATGTAGCTTGCTCAATTGAGAAACCACAAATTCAATAAAACCGAAACAAATGAATAAAGAAGAAACTCACATTGCAATCAGAAGAAAGACGAGACCTCAAAAATGGCAATAATTTCTTCCATTCCTTTCCAGTCGTACCATTTGCTCCTACCGACAAACAATTTCATGGCAAAATCAACATCTCACAACAAATTCAAGGTATTCAGCAACAAAAAGTTGAGCAAATCATAGAAATTAGGAGAGAGAAAGAGAAAAACCTCGAGGATTGACGACGAAGACGAGATCAGAGCGACGAGAGAGAAGATTAGTGGAGGAGAGAGAAATTTGAGGCGGCATTGATGGAGGATTATTCTGAGCTGCAATAAAACTCATCCGTACTGCAATTCCATAAACCATTTTATCTAATTGTCTGCTGAGTAAGAGTTTCTCACCGCCTGAATTTATGGCGGTTCTTTCTGGATCACGATAATCTCTGCTTAACTTGTAATACTGGAATTAAGAACAAAGATTGAAGGTTACTCTCTTAAGTTGGTTCAGACAAGCTACGACAATTATGTAAATATTTAACCAATACGGAGTATTACATAATTCGCATGTGGTGCATTCTATTTATTTGATTTTTACGAGTACCTGATTGGAATAAAGTAAACTAAATAGGGGACTAAATGACCGACATTTGTGTTGCATCTTGCTTCTCAATTGGCCTCTCAATGCACTCAAAGCATTTCCCTTTGCTATATTGCTATAGATTCTAAAGACGATTATGGCTACTTTTTCACAATCCTTGTTATGAACTTTTCTTATTCCTAATTCTATAGCCAGATGAATTTCATTTTGTAAATTGACGGTTTCAACTTTCAACAATAAGTACCTGGTGGTAATAACCAATGAGAACAAGGTTTAACTTCTTACAAGATTAGTTAATTTGAAGAATGATGCTATGTGCAGCACAATGTAACAGATAGCGTAATCAAAGTTGAGCTCCATAACACTGATTGAGGTAGCTCTCTAGCAATAAGGGACTGTCCAACTACTCAAGAACATGTACCAAAAGTGATCAGGCTCAATGGAAGATTGATTGATAGCAAAAACTTTTCATTTTTCATACAACATCATAGTTTTGTTACATTCATGCCAAAAGGCCACAAACCGTAGGTACATGGAAAATGCCCAAAAAAAAAAAGAAAAAAGAATGCTCGTGAACAACCCCTAGCTTCCTATCTCCTACCCCTTGACTTTGAGTCGAAGTGGTGAGACTTCAACTTCTTCTTGCGAACAACAGTTGATGGTCCACTACCCTCTCTAAATGGCATTCCCATAAGGGACAGCAGTTTGTAGGCTTCCTTATCCGTCTTAGCTGTTGTTATTATGCAAACATCCATTCCCCTAGCCTTGCCAACAATCTCAGGTTTAATCTCTGGAAACACACTTTGGTCACGAAACCCTATGCTGTAGTTCCCATGCCCATCAAAGCTATTTGGGTTAACACCTTGGAAATCCCTTGTTCGAGGAAGAGCCAAGTTGATAAGACGGTCCAAAAATGAATACATAAGCTGCATCTCAATAAACATAGAAGTTAGAACATTTGTAAATACATCTCTGAGAGGTATGTCTTTGCTACATGCCAAAAGTGAAGTTAAATTACAATATTGAATGTGCAAATGTATGCAAAACCAGAACCAAAATCCACCACATTCAACAACATATATGAACTAGGTTGAATACACGAACTGATCATCAAAGAATCTGACCAGATTCCTGTTATATGACATATTATGATAATATCAATGCTCATTTTCTGCCAGTATTATGCCCTTGGCTGAACCACAGAGCAGCTAGTTCAAGCTCTAAATCCATTCCATTTTCACCGAGTGAGAAAAATCAGGAAAATAGTACTTTATTATACTAACTCCTAACAAAACATGATAAAACTCGAGTGACAAAACAGGGATGCAGCATCAAAGTTATCAAACAGTATAACAAAGCAATATTGCAAATTAAGTCATCCAAAATCAAGTTAGAAATGTCAATAAATAAACAGGCAATAGACTTACATTTCCTCGTAGCGTGACTGCAATCCCAAGCGTCATACCTTCTCGGACCTTAAACCCTGCAATGGATGTTTTGGCCTTTGTCTTTACTGGCCTCTGCCCAGTAATAAGTGCCAACTCATTAATTGCAGCATCCAAACCCTTGGCATTCTGTGAAGCATCCCCAATCCCACAGTTGACTACTATCTTCTCAACCTTGGGAACCTGTGCACATTTCATACCAACAAAAGAAAATTTCAGAAATTTTATCACAAATTCACAATATAAGATTTCTCTCCGACCTCAATTCCACAAATACTATTGTTGTAGTTGTATAAGGATGAATATCTGGAATCATTTATGATTTTATCAATATATTTGAAACATGAAAAGAAGCCCATAAAAAACCAAGTAACTATATCTTCTCCAGTAAATTCGAGTTCTTCTACACTAAAACTCCAGTCTAATCTAAACACATTTCATAGAATGCTCATAAAATTTTCCCAAAAAGCAGTAAGATACATGAACAGGAAAGGGAGAACTAATCCAATCTCCTTTCAATGTTGTGAGAGAGGCATAATTTGATAATACACTGATGATAATTAGCATTCCGCAGTAGCACCCTGTAAGTAATCGGCTAAAACGGAACAGATAATCCAAATAATTCAGAAAAACTGCAGCGTTTAAGTTTCCAGACACCTAAATTCAAATAACAAAAGATAAAATGCAGGAATCAAATTCCAGGCACATAATAAAATGAAGATTCAAGCTCAAAATTAACAGATAAAACCATAGGATGAATTTTCATCTACATTACAAAACAAACCAGAAATCAATCCTTTACACTAAAATTCCACGACATAAACCTAAACATGAAATTCAACAGAATAACCTCATTCAATCCTTAAAATTCAATATACCTCATAAAAAAGCCAACACATATCGTCAATTTCAGCACTAACATGAAAATTTTGATCTATTAAGCAATGAAACACACAAAATAGACACAATTTCACTTCAAATTTTTTGAAAACAATGGTGAACTACTTAAGCAGAAGAGAAAGACCTCAAGCATGTTGGAGTAAGAGAATTCATCCTTAAGAAGAGGAATAATTTTGTCGAGATAAACATTCTTCAGACGTTGAACAGTCTCCGCTTCAGATTTGTCGACGAAAACCGCCGTACCAGCAGCCGCTTTAATGGTTACCGGCGAGAATCCGACGCGAGGAGCGACGGAGCTCCGGCAAGGAAGTCTAACGCCGGCGAAGGAGGAGGAAGTTGATTGCAGCAGCGATGCTGAAGCCATGAGTGAGCAAAGAGAGAGTGTGATAGAGGAGAGAGAAATGGTGGTTCCTTAAAATAACACTGCTTTGAGAGGATCAGCCTTAGCCATTTGCAAAATTGGATTTTACAAAATTATTAATAAATTGTAGGATTTATATATAAAGAGATGGATTTTGTCAAATACTTCTGGGTGGTGTAGTCGGTTATCACGCTAGTCTCACACACTAGAGGTCCCCTGTTCGAACCCGGGCTCAGACAACAATTTTTGTTTTTAAATTTTCTCCAATTTTTAATTAATAATTCAATTTTTGTTTTTTTTTTTTTAAAAAAAAAAATACACCTACATACATAACTATTCTTCAATGTATTCCGATTTCCAATTTTGGATTTGTTTTTCATAAATTAACTTGTTTATAATCTCTTTTCTATTTATTTTTAAAAAAAATTTGGAGAGGTTTAACATTAAAAAGAAGCTAATGTACGCAATTACGCATACCTTAGCCTTGGGGCTCACCAAATTTAACTATATTCCATAAATCACTTATTTGTACTAATTAACATGTATCATAATTTCCTGAAAAGAAAAAAATTAACAAGTAACATAGTTGGACTTGAGGAGTTATTGACCTTATTGTCATTTCTTATTGACCCCATACAACAACACATGTCCAAATGAACGAACTTTTTGTTGTGAAAATAGCTCCTATACTGTTTACAATTGTTGTGAAATTAGCTCCCTCTTATTGATTAATAGCTTATCTAAACTTGTAAGTCATAAAACTTAACTTGTATGTGCTTATTGATTGTTAGCTTATCTAAACTTGTCTGAAATTACTTTTCCAAAAATAAGTGAAAATTAGTAGCTGACAAGAACAAAGCCTTGTATAGCATAAAGAGCGCGCCAGAGAGAGGCTCTTCAGAGTTTCTCCACATCACAGAAGCTGTAAGCCTGGAATAAGCCGACAATCATCGGCAAATGGAAAGCACAGCTCAAAGAGTAATAATCTCTCAGACAGTAGAAATAATTTATAGCCATACCCTTTTCAAAAGTAAATTCCCCCGTGTAAAAACAAAGAGCATGTAAAATAAACTCAATGCTAGACGTTGGAAGTTGGAAGCCAAGAAAAAAAAATAAAAATTACTGCACTATTAACAGTTTACAGTAGGCACAGACAGCCCATCCTGCAAAAGTCATCTGGGGATGAAGATGATCATATGTTTTCCTTTTAAAATACATCCACAATCGAAATACACTATCTGTACCGAAACCCCGTGTCCAGTTCATGTCCATACATTGCTCGGCTAGGACTGCCAGCTGCAAAAGGGTGTATTTGCTTTGGATTTGCTCGAAGTTCCATCTCCAAGAGTCTTTGAAATGCCTCAGGTGGGTTGTTAGCAGCACCAAGCTCGGGACCTAAATTTTAAAAAATGCAAACCACACAATAAGTTAATTGAAGCTCAAATTCATGCAGGATGCAAAATTAAAAAATACAATAATATGAGACTGCAACTACTCATCACTGTTATAAATTATAGGATGATTAAAAGGATGCAGGGGTAAGGGCAGCATACAGTTAGTGCTCCTTACTATGGCCTGAAAAGGAGACTCTTTAGAGATAAGGAGATGGTTATGTGAGACTCTTTAGACTCATTCCCATTTCTACACTTGAAAAGCATTTAACATTTCATGGCATTGTGAACTGTGAAGAAAGAAAAACAAAGTAGGGTTGGGTCGAATCTTTACCTGATGGGCTCATTCCAGGACCACCAAATTGTGACTGCCGTTGACCAAATGGAAAACTTTGCATTGAGTTAGGCTCCTGAATGTAACCGGCAGGACTGTGACTAGGATGAGGAGGCATAGGTGCAGCACCAGGAAATCCCCTAGCCAAATGAGGTGGAGGAAGATTGCCAGCCATGTGCATCTGTTGCAAGATTGGAGAAGGAATGGGATGATCAAACCCTGGAAGACCAGCCCCAGGATGTTGGAAAGATGGGTGGCCCATGTTTGCAGGAAACTGATGATGTGTTGGAGCATCACGATGAATCATAGCCTCAGGAGGCATGAAGTTTAGCTGTGGATCAAGATGTGCAGGTTGTGAGTCCAAACCATGAAATAATGGTCTGTTGTGGTTCATTTGGGAGCTATGGATCTGTGGCGAAGATGCCTGTGGATGCATATTTTGGTATGGAAGTTCAGTCTTCAGCATATCAGAGGGACCATGAAATAAGCGTGGGTCATGCCCCCCTACCATGGATCTTTCATCTTTGAGAGCCCCACCTAGTGCTGCTAGTTTCTCAAAAACATCAGCCGACATGCGTGACGATGGGGGTGGGAAGTCTAAGTTAGATGAACCTGAATTGCGCATCATGGAGTTCTCAGCAGTCATAGGATCAATGAGATTTATTAAGCTATCTTCTTCAGGGAGTGCTACATCAATTCCCCTATCAATGCAACCAAATTTAGATTCAACTTCAGCAGGTTGCTTAGAGAGTTCAGCTTCCTTTAGAGCATCATTAAACCCTAGCCAATCTCCTACTTTATCCGACTTGGGAACTCTATCATTTGGTGCAAATTGATTCAGTCCATTTTCGTTCATTGTAGGAGGAAAGGGCAAATTATTTGAAACATCACTTCTTGCAGAGCCAGTTACACTTCTTTGGGCAGAGTGCAATTCTGTCATGAATGCAGTCCCAAATAGAGACTCGAGGGTCAATGAGTTTCCTGGATTATTTACCCCATCAGCGTCAATTACATTGCCATCAAGTTTACCTAATTTGCCAACCTCGTGATCCTCATGTGGTTTATTAGGTCTTTTCTCAACACCTGTGATTGGCACTACATCTTGTGACCCTCCTTTCTGCAGCAAGGAAAGAAGATGGTGTGAAGCTTGATTGTCGATATCATTACGAGGGTGTCTAGCTTTCATCTCTAAAGCATGATGCTTATTCCCAGAAAACAGAGAATTTGAACTTTCTCCACTAATTCCTGAAAGAATTGATTGCTCAAGATCTTCACAAGTTAGCACAGCAGGCTTTGCTTCTGTAACAAAACTATTAGAATACTGCCCCGATATCTCCCCTGGAGAAGACGCTGAATTGGGCGTTTTGTGCCCCAAACCAGTCTCTGAAGTAAAAATTGATCCCAATGCTGAAGTGTCAGGCACATTGGATCCCCCTTTTTCACCACCACCAATTAATGACAGCAGATTATTTGGCTTCTCAGACGATAGATCTCCTGGAGGTTTCAGAGGAGCAATTATGTATAAATGAAATAAATTACCAATTTATTACTAAGCAAATCGAGTTTACCTTCTTCAGGAAACCAACGAGAAAATTTGGATTGCAACTTATTAGAGCTCCAAATATCATCTGTCTTAGCATCATCCTAATAACACCATGTACAGAAATCATAGCAAATTCTCAACCAAAAAGATAGAATTTGACATTAGAAGTAGCTAAACAAAGAACATACATTCTGTCTCAAAACTTGACAGCAAGTAAAAGCCAAATATCATCACAATAATATGGATTCCAACTTATCCAGTACAAGCAATTGTTAATGAAAAGCAACAAAAAAAAAAAAAAAAAAAAGTACACTTGGAATATAACACAAACGGCTCAGAAAGCCTCTCCAGAATACCCATATCCACCCCGGCCTTATTATTATACCAATGAACACATAAAACAAGGCACTGCTGTCAAGAGAGATGTCAATGTGAATTGCCACACACACCCCTCTCTCCCGAAGAGGTAGCCATCATTCTTTCATTATGTTTGTATTTCAACAGGTAAATTCGCAAAAAAGAAAAGTTAAAAGGTATTTCCTGCTTTGTTAACCTAAGACAAATGTGTAAGGCCTCCACAACTGCAAGCTATATACAAAAAGGTTGCACGGCATAACAATCATATAATAAGCACAAGCTGAACAACTGCGTAAGGGAAATGCAAATAAGGAGCATTGTTACCTCAACAAAGTTGGATGTGCTACCATTGCTGGCCGTTAATGAATTGCTAGATGTTACAGCATTGCCAAATAGCTTATCTAAAATGGATGTTGAACGAGCAGGTTCACCCAGTAGCTTAGGCCCAGTAACCCCAAAACCAAGTCCCAATATTTCACCATTCTCAAGGACCTCATTAGCATCAGGAAGTCTTGGAGCCTTTGAATGATCAGAACCTTGAATAATTGAAGATAAGTCCAGCGCTTTTGCTGCCTTAATATCAGATGTGCCACTCGCCTGATTGTGAAGGTCAAGAAAATTTCTTTCCTGAGCTTTGTTGTTTAAATCCTGATGATTGTCTTCTGGTTCTGATTTTCCAATCTACAGGATAAAAGGATGCATGCATAAGCATTAAGAATGAAAATATCTCAACCAGAGTTAACAGTCTTAACATAGTTTAACTGTATTTCACAAGATTAACACAGGAGTTGACAATATTTGCAAGCAACTTCTAGTCCTAGTGATCATCTCCTTAACAGTCAAGGTTTCACGGAAGGGGTAGTAAAAAGAATAATGGAGAGACAGAAGAGCAAAACAAAGCTCAAGCCAAGCCACAGAAAATGCAAGACAAAAAGGAAAAAAAAAAGTTTAAAAAGGACAAGGCCATAATGAAACAATTTTCTAATCATCTTGAGGGATACAGCAGGGTCAAGTAAAAGTTTTGAAAAAAAAAAGTTGGGCTAGATTCAATGAGATTGGAGGATCCAAAGTGAGAGCCAATTACTTATCAAAGCAAGACTGGGGCAATACATATCTGAGCTTAACCACAATTTTAATGATTCAAATAACATGCATATTGATTGTAAACAAAATCTCAGGTCATGACACTCCCTAGTCATAATCTTCATCTTATTGCTACAAAAGTTAACCATCCAAATCCACATTTGCCATGTAGACTGTCAATGATGGTCATTGAAATTTTAGCAACCAAAATTTTAGTCATGTGCCATATAGACTGTCAATAGTGGTCATTAAAAGAGCATGAAGGCTTTCAAGCTTTTATTGCAATTAATACATGGACAAGCTCATTCTCCAGTCTCCAAGTTATTTATAAACAAATGGACCCGCCCTACATATACTACATTGCACACTTTTTTTGCAAAAAGGTGTATAAGCTCGTTCTCCATGCTTTCTAGAAAAAAATGTCTGTACTAGCTACTATGCTCTCCTAGCAATTTACCAAACTTCACTTTTTTTAGCCTACAGTGCAAGATCAGTTAAAAGGGGACAAAACTACTGACTTGAAAATCATACATGGTCGAGAGGGAAAGTACTATCTACTGACCAGTGACCACTATAGATTTACATCAATTTGATTAGCAAAACTACTTACTCCAGTTTTAAAAGCCTGAAGGAGAAAAACAATTACCTCTATTGATTCAGCATGCACCAGAGACGACTTGGCCGTGGAGCTCTTATCAACAACACTACTCACAAAACCTGGAGGAACAAGTGGTCTGGATGGAGGTGCATGCGAGGAAACTGAAAGCTTGCTGGAGTCTTCTCGTGGAGTTGGTTTTGATACTTTATCCAAGTCAGTGGAAATCTTATCATCACTGGGATTTTCCAGCAATGCCATCTCTGAAAAGGCATCCCCTGTCTTGCCTTGACTCGATTTCTGTTTCTCTTGAAGAGCCTTTTGCTGCTCCTTCCTCATGAGTTCAAACTCAGCTAAAAAAAGTAATAACTGTTTAAGTTGAGTTTAATGATGAAGAAAACTTGAATCTAACCAATTACATTGAAACATTGAATAAATGAAGATACCTCTTCGCTTTTTCTCCTCTTCAACCCTATCCTCACTGGTATCATCAGCTGAGCCAAATGTTTCATCATTAAAAGAGTCATTTGCTTCCCTTCGAGAGTGAGGTGCTGCCTGGAGGGGAGGGGGAAAAAAATTAGTGAACCTAATATGTATAAATAATAGCTTTAGCACACAGTTGCAAGTATATATATATATATATATATATATATATATATATATATATATATATATATATATATATATATATATATATATATATATATATATACATATATATATACATATATATATACATATATATATACATACATATATATACATATATATATATATACATATATATATATATATATATATATATATATATATATATATATGTATGTATGTATTCAAGATCTAATGCTGAACATATAAAATAGACAGAGTAAGCACTCGCATACATCAGTTCTTAAAATCATAGAAAAAGAAGAAACACACACACACATACTAAGATTAAAAAAGAGTACAAAGACCCTGTCAAAAAAAAAAAGAGTACAAAGACAAAAACAGCAATTCTAAGTAAAAATCCATATACAATGACGCACTGCATACCTTATATGGACGAGGAGGATGATATGGTTCATTGCTCCTGTTAAGATGAGTGTTCTCATTAGGAGGACGAAACCTTGGAACTGGTGCACCTGCTGCATATCCAGCAGGTCTTGGAAAAGAGCCACTTCCAAGAAGACCATCATGTTCAGGGGGGCTCTGCCATGACCTCCTTGTCTGGCTTCCATAACGCCTTCCAGACTCTATGTAGCAGATGGCTTGTCAAATATTATAACAGAAGAGAATACTGATGAATACAGTATTAAGCCTAACTCATCAAAACTACTTCAACAAAATCCTAATTCAGAAACCCCCTACATTCCTACTTCTGTAACAGTACCATTTTATCTAAAACAAACCTTTGTTAATAATCAGAACATATTAAATTCCTTCTAAAATTAAACTTCATATAACTCAAATTTCTCAACTCCTCAAAACATCAAAGTAAAATTTTAAACATGAAAAATAACATTACCCTGTAATTATGCCGCAGTTAAAAATTAACTCAGATTTTCAAAATATTATTAAGCTCCACAGAAGAATAGTCAGACAAAAACATGTCTTCCTTGAAGAGAAATTTAGATCACCAATTCTGTTTACAGAAACAATATAAGTGGTAGCATAGTTCTATGATTGTAAGACAATTCATCATCATACAAGGATTACATTTCAAATCCTCATCAATTTAGCCCCCATTGTATGGGGAGCCTTAGATCACAAAGGTTTTCCATTTCCTATAACAAACAACTTCCTCCACCCCCAACGGGGCGGTTCCTAGAAGGTTGCAGGGAAACTAATCATCCATGACATATTTTATCATCAACCTATTGGCCATTGTCCTCCACAACTAATAAGGCAACTCTATCTCAATTTGTTGGCACAAGATCTTCACAAGACTAGGCTAAGGGTGTTCTCTTAAAAAATTAAAGTACTCCTCTATATCTCAAAGGAGAGGTCATTGTAAACCAGTTTACTAACACAAAAGATATGCAACATAGATAGAAATTGTCCTCCTAACATTACACAATAGCAAGTAGTGGAAAAAAAAGGAAAAGAAACAAAAACTTAAATGAATCAAGAAATGCATGATCAAATAAAATGAACACCAAACTAATCAGTACAAATAAAAAGTAAACTAAGAAAGTGATAGCGACGAATGATTCTGAAGAAAATACCTGAATCTGAATCAGTATCACTTCGTACGCTTGAACGACTATCCCACCTGTTCGGTCCTCTAGAAAAATTACCCGAATCCCCTTTAGCTGGCATGGATGATCCATAGTCAGTTCTCTTATAACCGTGCAGTAATGAACTTCCTAAGACACGTTGACGATCATGGGTGGGTGCATCATCAAAATCACTGATCAATCACCATACCCATATTAGTAGGCCACAATGGTAAAACACTAATCAAAAGAGGAAAGTTTGCAAGTTTTATAAAGCATAATACCTCAGAAGTGATTCATCAAACCCCTTAGGTAACTTTTTACAAACTTCCAACTCACTCAATGACAAAAGGAACTCTCTTGTATATGATCTGCTCGGTTTCCTGTGACAGTAAAACAAATGCATCACCAGATTAACTTCAACAAAAGACAGAAAATCACTATAACAAGTCAATAAACAACAACAAAGGTGATCAAGTACTTTGAGGATGTAGCAGTTGAATCCTCCGACTGGACCGCCGAGAGTTGCTCCTCAACTCCAGAACTTGCGTCAGACATGGTAGACAAATATAAGAATACACTTCCACAACGATCTCAACCGATTGCACCACCCTCCAAACTAAAATTGTTGAGGTAAAACCGGCAAATGAACTCAGAAGACCCGCAACCGCACGATATCGAAAGCAAAATATCCTCCCCTTGTTCAGCAAAGTTCAAGCAGAAACCAGTTTTCCAACTCCCACTTTCTACTCAAAGCCTCTCACCATTCAATAACTCATCACCATTCGCTTCAAAACCATTGCTTCTCTCCAGAAATCAAAAACCCATCTTGTAAAAAACAATCAATTATATTTCCAATCCACAAACCCTAAAGAGTTCAAATTAAGTTCATCCCACTTCTTGATCTAGTCAAATTAATCAATCTACAATCAAAACTACAATTACTTCACAATAAATTCTTAAAACAAAATCACAAACCACAATCTCCTTAATTTGAGCTCAACATAAACATATATATACCGCAGCACTCATCATCTTCAAATCAAATTTCAAACTCAACTTCTAAATCAAGAAATCCTAACCTTAAAACCACGTTGAATTCCAATAATAGCAACCTCAGACAAACATTTCGAAAATGATGAACTACTCAAACCAAAGATTCAATCTTTTTGCTTTATTTTTGGATTTTTTTGTTCCTGTGTTCCCCGATAGAAATCACAGTGTTTTCCTAAACAAATTAGGGTTTTTTCGCATTATTTGTCAAATTTCTGGGTTTACTATTACAATTACAAGATTACAAAAGGGGAAAAATCACCTGAGATAGGATTCGAAGGAGAGGGAATTTCAATCAAACGTGAAATTTGATGGGTATTTATCTTCTTCGTTTTCTTACCTCTGTGATAAATTAGATCGTTTATGAGGAGAGAGAAAGTGGAGAGAGAGAGGGGGAGAAAGGGTAGAAGGGGGGGAGGAAATGTATTGATAAATTCAATGATGTTAATACACTCGCGTTTAACTTCACGTGAATGTCACGCCCTTGAGAGCTTCAAACTTTCAATAAAAATGAGGGAATTTTGACTTTTACCACCTTCAAATAACCACTTAATTGAATTTACCACCTCCAAAAAAAAATATTTACTTTACCACCACCAAAATTTCCAAAAATTCAATTTTACCACCAACTAACGGATTCCGTCCATGAATCCGTTAGTAGGGCCCACCTTTTTTACGGTTCTTCTTCATCTTCCCCAATTTCCATATCAACCCAGCCAGCAACGAAATTAACACACCATGGTTGGTCGGAATTTCGTGTGGGGGCAAGGGAGGGGTCGGAATTTGGTGTAACCTAGGGAGGTGATCGGAATTAGGTGGTGGTTAGGGTTTTAGGAGTGCGGAATTTGGTGGTGGCTAGGGTTTTAAGAGTTGTCGGAATTAGGGGGGCTATATGGGTGGTCGGAATTTGGTGGCTAGGGTTTTGAGGTCGGAAATTGGTGAAAGGGGGTCGAAATCCGGTGTGGGGGTTGTGGCTGGGTACGGTGCGATGCGGTGTTAGCGGTTAGGTGGTGGGGTCGTTGGTCGTAGTGATTAGGTGGTGGCTAGGGTTTTGAGGTCGGAAATTGGTGGAAAGGGGGTCGAAATCGGTGTGGTGGTTGTGCGGTGCGGTGCGGTGGTTGTGGCTGTGCGTTGCGGTGGTAGTTATTAGGTGGTGGGGTCGTTGGTCGTAACGGTTAGGTGGTGGGGGCTGGTAGCGGTTAGGTGGGGGGGGCTGGTCGTAGCGGTCAGGTGGTGGGGCTGGTCGTAGTCGGTCCGGTGGTGGGGTCTCGACGGTGGCAGCAACCACCGGTTGATGGATGGGGTTTTTTAATTTTTTTTTTTTTTTTTTTAATTTTTTTTCTAAAGCTTACCCAATAATATGGCGACACGTGTGCAAGGTAGGCCCCACTAACGGATTTATGGACGGAATCCATTAGTTGGAGGTGATTGGTGGTAAAACTGATGTTTAATTTTTTTATGAGGTGGTAAAGTAAATCTTTTTTTTTGGAGGTGGTAAATTCAATTAAGTGATTATTTGAAGGTGGTAAAAGTCAAAATTCCCTAAAAATGATTCTATCATTTTGCCAAGGTCTCTAATTCTCTATTGGACAAGTCTTTTGATTGGTTGTGATTAGCAAATCCTTGTAAGTTTTCTTGCATTAATCCAAATCCTAAATTTTTGTACTATTCCATGTGGCTTTGTGAGATTTGAGAGATGAGGGTTGAGGGATAACGTATTTAAGATTGCATTTTGTGATTACTTTTACAATTTGCGTTGAATTTTTTGTTATATGTAAAGTGGATCAACTCATCAATCTCTAAATTTCAAAATCTTGTATTTGCATTTCCTTGATATAGATTTGTTTTTTATTTTAGTAGCAAAATGTAGCTATATCAATTGCAGACGACGTATTTTAATATTTTGTTTCAAGTCAGGAACCGTCACCACAAGATTAAACTCATTAAATCGAGGAAATAAATGTAAGTTACTTAACAATTTTATTTGTTTGAATGTAAATGAAACATTTTAAAATACTTTCTAATTTCTAAAATGTGTCACAATCTAATCAAAATTAATTTTTTTGTTTGAATGTATCATTTACCTTATCCACGTAGTAATATAATTGGATATTTGTTGTTGAGCATTATAGGTGACCATTTTGTTTCATCAAAGACGACATGAATGGATAGGCAAGATCTTACAATGATGGTCTAATGGGCCTAGCCAATAAAAAGTGAGTTTAAGAAGCAAAAGTTGAAATTCTTTGGAGCAATCAATGACTTCCCTCTTAGCTTCAAGAAATTTTGCTGCTAACAAAGAAGTCACGCCAAATACCAACTTGAAAATGCAACCACAGTAAAGCCACACTCAGAGTTGCAGTACAGGAGCTTATGAATTGCTGCTTTATAAAGGTTAAAAAAAAAAAAAAAAAAAAAAAAAAAAACTTTATTTTATGGATTAGCAGAAACTTCATTCAGTATCGATAGTTTTTTAATTGTTTACCAAATTTTCTATCAAATCAGAATGCATGTTTGGGAAACAGACTGAAAACTCTTTTATAACATCAACAGTCAAGTCAAACCAGTTCCGGACCTTCTTCTATATACATAACGTTCTCAGGATTCAATATGTACAAAGGATTCTCATTTGCAGCTACGTCGAAAAGCTTTAACATTCCCAATAGCAGCAGCAGCACTCTCTGACTAGTAAATATTACAAAAACCTCAGTAGAGGATCTCAGGACACTATACAGACACACTTCAAACCTCGTAAGAAAAGGACTTTATATTACAAACCTAGACTAACGTCTCAAGCAACCTATTTGTTGGCTGCAGTAGAACTCCAGTACAAAACCCAGGCACAACAAGGTATGAGGAGCGAGGAGGTAAACCACTTTGTTCCCTCCCAAGATTCGACTCTGCTAACCAAACTCGCAGAGAACATGCACATTACACAAATACAACTACATGGAACATCTGGTTGTTTAGAATCATCCAAACTTGTGTACTGCTAACTCTACTGGAAATATCGTATACGCGGTCATATAATGAAGGGGAAATGAAAAAGAGAGTAAACAAATCTGATACCAGACTGATACCTTCTTGATTAGTAAACAGCAGGAATTACAGTCTTGGAGTTATCTTGAGCTGGCAAGAGATGACTACATGACCTAGTTTTACCTGACTCCACATCATATGATGAAAATAACTTCCGCTGCCACAATGGAAAACAAAACATCAACACTAAATAAAATAAAATAAAAAATTTAAGAAAAGTAACTAATGTCTAAAAACAAAGTGCACTTACATATTCCTCAAATTCAGGGCTAAGCAAATTGACTGAAAGATTTCTCATCAACAGCAATACCTGGTAAAATACCAAAAGAAACATCATTAGATATTTGAAAATAGTATTGTTCATAAACAAATGAGAAACTTCTCAGAAAATGCTGAAACTATCATGTCAATCAATCACATACATATCAGATGCTTCAAGATCAAGCAGCAAGAAAAGAATTCAAACCACTCAGGGACATTATAATTACTCTGTAGTATATATTCCTATTTTCCCAAATAATAAGAGAAAAGGAAACATACTGTTTCAACATTAATTGGGTCCATTGTCTTTAACCTCTGCAGGTGATCACGAGCATTGGGATCAAAGACACTTCCAATAAAACTGTAAACCTGAGCAAAATCTGGTACAACTGCTTCAAGTGGAACAGAAATTAATGTTAGCATATATTCTGGCCAATGCATAATTTATACAGTAGGCAGATAGAATCCTATTCTTCTATGTAAAATTGTTAACATCATGGTTTTACCATACTCGGGGTATTATTGAAAAACAAAAGGGATCATGCAGAGAATATCAGGTGCATTTAACGAAACCCATATATAAATTCAGGATATATAAAGAAAAACAAGAAAATGCAAAGCAACATTAGATAAGGAAGCTGTAAAATGAAACTTTATGACAATACATATTGTTCTTACTACCTCTTATTCAACCTGCCCCTTATGCTCTTTTTTTCTCCACATACTATATTACGGCACAATATATGAAATTCTAACTACTATTCAATCCTCCTCTTTCTTGCTATTCCTTTTGTTTCTTTAGATGATTTTTCCACCCAGAGAAGGTAAACATTACATTAAACTAATGAGAAAATTAACACAAAAAAAGGAAGCAGGTAAATAAATATTTTATTCTATTTGTAATTAAAATGAGAAAATTAAAGACTACAGCAAAGGAGACACTAATCTCTAGTGAAGAAAAGGCTTCCAAAAGATAAAAGAACCAATCTGACCCAGGAAAATAAAATAAAATTCACAAGACAGCTACACAAAGACGTAACTAAATGTATGTCAACTGAAATGTCAATGTACCCTGATTAAATTAAGACACTATAACTAATTCAAGTAATAGGAACAAAAGGCAAATAGAAAGGTAACAGTTTAATTGCTATGGACAATAATCAATATTAAATGAAGAGTAAGGAGCTAAGGATAACAATTGAAGCTTTAGACACTATCAACTATTTAAAAAATTAATTGGGTTTTCTAAGATGACGTACATACAACTGTGCAGGGACTTGAAGGTGAAAAGAAGTAGCTAGCACAAGAATAGTTGATGAAAAACCATGAATAAAGGAAAAGAGAATGATAGTTCCCAAGATGTCAACAAATGCACACACTCCAAAAGAGAATAATGTTACAAGTAAACAGTTAGTTCAAGCCAGCACTCCAGGTCAAACCCAATACATGTATATGATATATCCTTCATCATACAATTGCTACACATCCAGGAACACAAAATTGAAGCACCATACAAAAATAAATAAAGGGAAATAACCAAAACACCCACTATGTTGTCATGAGAATAGGCCAGATTTAGCAAATCTACATAAAAATCACAATGGCAAGAAACAATACCTTTGATACGCTTTCCCTGAGTTGTCTGATCCGTAGCTCCAGCTGTTGGCCAAGTACTTCCGCTCTCATTGCTGCTGCTGCAGCAACCTGTGGGAGTCATTGAGGGCATTGCTAGTGCTGCATCATCTGCATGAAAGACATGCCAGATTAGTTTTCATTTCCGGATTCTTTCAGGTAATTTTTCCAACAGATTATTAACTTTTCATCATTCTTAAGAACACAGGCCAGCTTTTTATGATACACAATACATCACTGTCTTCAATTCTTGCTAAATTATGTCCACTTCTTGATAAATTCCAGCCACAACCTTTTTGTGTTGCTTAATACATGTGTTCTTAGATAGCAAACTAAAGTTGTACAATTCCTATAATTATTTTTTGTATTTTACCCTCGATTTCATCTTCCCCCACCACCCTGTAATAGACTAACTTAAGGGGGGTAATATGGGTATTTTAGTAATATTAGTTTGCTAGGTTAATAGTCCCTTAGTATAAATAGAGCGGGAAGGGAAAGAATAAGGCAGGCAAAAATTAGATGAAACTTGTTGAGAGTTATGACCTCAAGTCACTATTGGAGAGTTGTGAGCTTAACTCACTATTGAGAGTAATAGCCTTGAGCTATTAAACTATCTTTTGTAACCCTTTCACCATTATCAATCAAAATCCAAGCTTTAATGTTTAGTTATTTGCAATAAACCAGATATTTAAGCCAAAAAATCAGTTCATTATCCCAAACAAAATTACTACTATGAACCAGCTAGAAGAAAACTCCAGGCGCATTGATCTATAATACTCTGCTTTGTTAATCTCTACCTTCTTGAAGAACCTATCTTATACAAGAAGTTCAGTCTATAGAGAATCAGAGACTTATAATTTCAAAGATCATTAGCATCCAAAGATGGTACAGATCCATATAAAACTCATTTCACACTTAAGATGAATGAATAACAGTCAAAATTCATAAAAGTAAGAAATGGGTTTCAAGAAAGTGGAATAATTATTCAAAATGCCAAAATGGAGAATATAGATACGAGATAAAAAGATTAGTCCTTTTTAAGGGGATTTGTTTAAGAAATCTACCTCTTCTCAAGCTTGCTGTATTGACAACTGGCACAGACCCAAAAGTCCAGGAAGATGCTGGAGCACTGCCACTTTGATTGGTGAGGACTGATGATGGGTCATGGTGGTAAACATACCCAGGTTCCAAAACACCAACAGGAGAATTCTGATACTGTCCCATAGATTGATTAATCGCTGGAGCTGCAAACAAAACATTCAGGTGTGTAAGAATTATAAATTCTCAGAAAAGGTCACCAGTGAAGCAGACATGGCACATGGGAATCTAGCATCCTAACCAGTCTTAGAAGCCTTTTGCGGGTATGGATGGGCTGCTTTCCTCTTTGGTCGTGGAGGCGGCACACGTTCATTAGACCCACTCTTCTGAACCTTTAGAAAGTACTTCTGAGCATGGCTACGAATCTGCAAGAATCATGAATTCATGACCAACAGCATACATCAGCAAAAGAGAGCCAAGAATAAGCACATTAGCTAGAGTAATACTGGCTCACCAACATCATAGACAATTCAATCCAAGCTACTCCAATGAGCAGCAATGTTATTGCTTGTCAACTCCTAAATCTAACAAGTTATTACTTAATCATCAGAGTCATAAACAACGAAGAAATAGAGTCCATGAGCAGGACGTTCCCAATTTGCATCGCAACGAAAAAACATAATAATTGACCATCAATAGTCCATAATAGCCAAATCATCAAGCATGAGGGGTAATGGGTGTAAGAGGATGTAAATTTTGGACCATGAATTATCAGATAATAAAACTATAGAACAAAATACAAACAACTACCAATCTCCAGAAGCCCTTTTAATCCCAAGTGCTTTTAAAAGAACAAAACAAACTATAACTAGCCGTATAAAGCACATGGTTATGGCAGCATATAAATAAATAAATAAATAAATAAAAAACCAAGAGCTAAACTGGCCATAAACTGCGTACGACACAACTGTACAGAATTTAGATGTCAAACAACACAAGGTATATGATTCTGACAGCCCCAGTTAATGAATAATCTGGAAAGCAGAAGATCTCCAATATGTACCTGAATTACTGTCTTGGAACCAATAAAACCTTCAATTTTCTTCCAATCACGATCAAATCTGTGGCATAAATTGGGAGAAATGGAAGTATTGATAAATTAGGACACATTCGCCTCAAACCTATCACAATCACCCATACAAATAAATTGCAAGAAGAAAAAAAAAATAGCACTTGCCACACCCACACCAATTACACCACAGCCCACATTGATGTGACAAACCACAATTTTACAATTTGCTTGAAGTTGCTGTGTCCAAAATCTTACTGCGAACACCCCTATACTAACAAAATCTTTCCTATAGACGTATCCATCAAGGACCCTCTATTAAATATTATGCTTCCATTCTAATAACCCTTTAACAATGACAAAGTTCGCCACTATCCACATTTATATCCATATTCTTCCACCTCTAATTAATCAAGGGATTCATGTTGTAATCACTACACCCGTTAAGTTTATATAACTTTCTACGTTATTATACCATGTAGCTCTTCACAATACTATTGAATCACCAGCTTTTCAAAATACAAACCTCATAATCTCAAGCTCTCAAATTTATTATAAATCATGTAATAACTGTCCAAACTTCATTTCTCTACTTTCCTGCCAACATACTTCCTCTATTCACATTAGATGACGTAATTAACTCTTTACACTATTCACATAAACTCCTTTCTTTTACTTACTCTAATGATTTATTTAAGAAAAAAATAGTCATGTGAAGTTTTATTTAATTGTTTCAAAGAATACTTTCTAAATATCAACTTTTATTTCAATATTTTTACTTCAACACAATTAAAAATATCGATGATTAAAGAAATACATTAAGCATGCCTAAATGAAATAGAAACAGCAAGATGATCATCAAATCCAATACAAATCCCAAACATAATTACAATGACAAAAATCAAATTTTCTTGTAAAAATGATAGCAATTACAATCAATTAATCCACAAAGCAGATAGAAACTGAAAATATATTCACTGATCAATACAATTCATCATGAAATTAAAAAAATTTAGAGTACAATCATAACCAATCTACCAATAATTCAATCAAAATTATCAAACACAATCAAAAACCTGATTGACGAAAATTGAGTTAGTAAGTAAACTTACAATTGAAGAGCTTCTAGAAACTTATCGTGCTCTTGTTCAGTCCAGCTCTCTCTAGACTTAGTAATCGTATACGGCTTCCTCACTTTCTTAGAGTGATCCTCCGACATCGGAACAGCAGAACCACCGGAAACCGGCGAATTTACCGGCGGAATAGGGTTAACTCCGGGAAGAGGCATACCGGAATTCGTAAATTCTAGGTTAAAACCTTGCGATTGCGTAGGGTTTGGATTTACCGACACCATTATAAAATCTTCAAAATGAAAATTCAATCAATTTGGAAATTCGATTGAATTTATAAATGAATAATTGATTGATTAAAAATTGAAATCGGATTGAGTAGAGTTCGAAGAAGTTGGTGAATTTTCTGGAAAATGGCAAAGTGAAGAGGTTCTTGTGGTCTATATATGGAAAGATGGGTGAACGGGTGATCTTATAACCGCCTTCTATTTTTGTATTTTTGGAAAAATAAAAGAAAAAAGAAATGATTGTCATTTAGTGTGTGGTGGAATTTGGAGGGTAGAATAGTCATTTGGAGGTGTGTGGTGGAATATGGAGGGTAGAATAGTCATTTAGACGTGTGTGGTGGTGGGGAATTGGTATTGAATAATGAATACTACAGCAACGTGCCATAATGTGGGGTGGCTGCTGTAAAGATTAAGGGATGTGTTGTCGACTGTTTAGCTGACTATTGTGATTGCACGCCCCTTTTTTTGTTTCATGTTTTATTATTGGATCATGGAGTGGTAGGAAATTAAATCCGGGTTAGATTCATAGGAGAGCTCGTATTGTGTATTCGGGTGAACCATATGGCGATTGTAGACCCATCATCACACGGTGACGGTGTGCTTAGTGTCAGAGGTATCAAAATCACACTCGATCCAATTCAAATTCTACCCGAAAAATATCCGATTAAGATTTCGACTCAAAGAACACAGTAATTTAGTATGATGACTCAACGTTAAATCTTAACCCGACCCGACCTGACCTCATCAGACTTAATCCAAACATCCGAATTAACACCTCTAATCATGAGTGTAGCGGACTAGCGGTGACTCAGTGAGTGAATATGAGACCAGCATCTTTGCTGGCTAGTCAAGCTCAAGTTTGATACTCGAAGCAATTAAGGTTGAATGGAATCTTCTTTGCAATCATATGAAGAAACCCGTTGTCATCACCGTTCAAGAATTAAGCCATAAAAAATTATGCTTGTAAAAGAAATTCGTGTAAAAAGCGAAGAGCTAACTTGTTTCTATGACATGCACAACATCACGTAGTAAAAGGAGGTGACACATGACAAAATGACTCATTAGGCGAATTGGCCATAAGATACACGAAATATTTCTTCTCTTTTCCAATACAAAATTGGATCAACTCAATTTGATGGTTTGCCGATCAAAATGAACGTTCAACATAAACTCGAAAAAATCTCCGGCACAATGCTAACACTTCTAACAGAATAACACACTAAATGCTGATGAGGTACATAGTACTGAAAGATATACAAAGTTACAAGCCGTGTTGAATTATAAGCAACCTAATACGAGTAATTTGACAACCAACATTTTCATCAGCTCTGCAAACCTAATCTAGCCAACGCAACACTCCATCTTCTCCTACAGAAGCCAAAACTTCGATTCGCACATCAAGAACACCCTGCAAACACCAAAAGATAAAATTGAAGTGACAAACTTTTTAAACAAAACGTAAAAAATTTCAAGATTGGGCCCTGCGATTTAGAGTTTACAAAACAAAGCTAGAACTTTACGGTCACACAATGCCAATGTTTCAGTTCTTCTGTGCCCTGTGTAATTAAGCAATAAGCCTTGCAATCTGCAAAAGCATAGGCACCAGACTCTCTACAAGTTCTAGACCTCCTCTAGCACATGCAACTATTTTTTTTACGTGAAGGAAGACTTTGACCAGACCTCAACTTTAAAGGTTTTTTTGTCCAATATTTTAGTAAGACTTGGGAATAAGGGGGAACCCTCAAGGCCCCAAGTACCCTCATTTGGCAAGATTCAAACCCTACAGGCCTAGACCTTTGGGAAACAACATGTAACTGATAAAAAAAACAAAAACGAAGTACATGTAAATCTCGATGAGACCTAAGTATATAGCCGATATATGAAGTTCATAAAAAAGTTACCTGTGTATTTCTACAATTAACCAATCTACACTCCTCCAAAGGACCTTCTAATGACCAACTCTCCCATACATCAAAGCTGTAGCTGGCAAATACAAATTCCATCTTTCTATTTATCTGCATCATCAAAAGAACTTCATAAGCTAGCATAGAAAAGCAATGAACATTAATCAAACACTTATTATACAAAAGTGCAGTGAATGATAATATGATATTATGAATTCCGATTCATCAGATAACACAGTAAAATATAGATTTGTCTTATGATCTGATGCACCATATAGACATTTGGATGTGAAAAGGGTAAAGTTTAACAACCAAGGGGTCAAAGGAAGACCAAATCTATAAACAAAAGAAATACTTCCATTGTTTTCTTTTACTTGCAACACTTTGACTTATGCACTATTCGTTTACTCCACTTTAACTAGAATTGATGGTTTATACGGAGTACTTTAAAATAGTACATAGTTGTGTGGAATCTTGTAAGTTTCACCCCAATGAACTTTCAACTAACAAGTACTATAATGTGACATTGACATATACTACCTAATTCCATGAATCTCTTAAAGCAAACTAAATTTGAAATCCGTAGTGTATTCACAGAATTTAACAATGTTAGTTTAATTACTGGTAGTCACCATTTTCTTCCCCCTCTCTAATCCATCTCATAATAACAGATAGACTAGCATAAATCTGACAATTCTTATGCAATAGACAGCACAATGGAATTAGAAACTCAAAAACATAGCAATGTGGGCCAGAACCTAATACATCTCTTAGAAATAATAACACACCTGCAACAATTTCCCACCAGCTGCAAGAGATCGCAATCCAATTGTATCCTGGAAATTGCAACATGCAATATCATCAGACAAGAAAATAAAAGAAAAGAGGATAAACTTTTTAGCATCAATAAATCCAACAATGTAAAACACACGAAGATAACTTCTTGAACTTACCTTGCTTCCAAAAACAACAAGAAACTGAGCTGCAGGATCTCTTTTGGTAACACTATGCATTGTATCCAGGAACCAACCACCTCCCTTTACCCTTTGTCTTGAGACATGCAGCCCAGAGCGTTCCCTAGCATGTAAGGCTATAACACAACCATCTTTAAGTAGCTCTGCAGATTTCCGACTAGTGCTCTTGCCTGATTTCTGAAACAAGTCCAATGATGATTCTTGCACCAATTCTATCGATGTTTTCCTACTCCTAGAGTCTTCTGGTGAAGCACACCTGGAACCATAGCTTTGAACTTGCTCAGTACCGCTCATAGCATCATCATCTTCCTGCTGTGAAGTACTCTCTTTTTCTACGATGTCCTCAATTTTATGTTGGGACTTTTGGCGAGCATGTCTCTTTTTAGCCTTTTTGCTTGATCTACTACGCTTCGTTTCAGATTGAGCAGAGTTATTTGGAGACAAACCTGAAACCTGAGGCTGGCTAGGAGAATCTAATTGAGCAGATGAAGATTTTCTATGGGAACTTTCTGGCGTCGCTAAGTTATCAATTGTCAGACACTCAAGAACTGGACTCTGCGGCAGTCTTTCTCTGTCATGCTTATCAGATTGCTCATTCTCAAAGGTTATTTCGCTTTCCTCGTCCTCGTCATCAGAAACAGCACTACTTGGAACAGCACCATCAAGGAAGTAAGTTTGCAATATAGAAATGGCCTTTTCTCTTATCTCCAACCATACTTCTTCGCTGTAATCTGCACTTCGTGGTAGTACCAATACATTAGGCATCTCCCTAACCTGAAACAACATGTGCCAACTGCATCAGAGGACAAAGTCATGTTAAAACAAATAATGCACTCTAACTGAATCAAAACATCACACAATTAAATAGATAAAAGCACACTAGTTACTTCCGAACATGAAAGGTAATGAGATTAATATCAAAGTGCACACACTCCTCCCATCAGCAGATCACCCACTGGAATATAGTGCTATACATGGCTAATTTTTTATCAGCATCACGATCGAATTGGCACAGCTTCTCCAGTCTCAAATTTAAAAAGCTATAAATTAAATTGACTTATTATGTTAAGAACTACAAATATGCATTCTTCCTTCACTCAGATAAGGCCATAGGGAGCAGCAAGGATTGGTGGAGACACTGCATATGAAACTTCCCCAACAGCAATGAAAGAGTCACCTAGATGGACACGAATTGTAACAAGAGCTTTCCAAAATTGTGCATGAATGCAGGACTATAAGCTTCCAAAGATATCTAGAGCCTATGCTGAACATACCCACATTCATTTTTACAGAATAAGGTAAACGACAGCATCATATATACTGAGTGCACAGTTGCGATGCACATGCAATCCTAATAAGTATTCTGTAAATGTAAAACCCTGTATGCATGCACAAAACCAAGAAAGATAGAAAAGAATACAAATAGATTGCAACACGTGCATTTCTGTTTTCATACTAGTGAACATACCCATGCTTCCATCCATTGTGGCCCTTCAGCACCGTCCAGTGCACAGCCAGCAAGGACTCCATCGATCAATAGCTGCTTCACCGCACAATCATCCAAAAGCTGACTGCTTCCAGTGTTCACCAGATATGCACCTGAATAGAATGTTTATCAGTATTAAAAAGGAAAATAGGGTAAAAAAGCACTAGCTTAAATTTTTTTTACAAAATAATAATATAATAAAAAAAAAAATAGTTGTAGCATATAAATAATTAATATTACCATGTTTGATATGCTGCAAGCATTCAGCATTAATAATCTGGACAGTCTCGTCTGTCAAAGCACAATGGAGAGAGATCACATCACTTGCAGCCATTAAATCATTAAGTGTCTCCATTCTCCTGGCAGCAGGAGGGAATATAATCGACCTGCTTACTTGAGCCTGGAAGAAATGAGAAAATATTATCAGACAGTATTCAGTTAAAAAAAAATTAAAAAATAAATAAATTGAAAAGAACTTCCAAGCTCAAAGCTGAAAAATAAGAAAATTCAGAAAAATGGAGCTTTAAGACACTCAAAATTCCTTCACATTCATGTTACTGGTTGTCATTTTGTACCAGAAGGGCAGCATCTGTGAGCATGGCATTCATCAAACCAACTAAATCAATTTCAAGAGTATATCCTATTTAACTCTCACATATTGCAAAAAGAGAAGAAAAGACCTATAATCACAAGATTCATAAAATGATCATATCGATACATATTGCATCCTTTTATGGAAGGGGGAGGGAGGAGCTGAGATTGGCATAGTAGAAGCTGAGTTATCATCCTCGTGTCAAATTGCTACGTGCCTACGTCAAACCCAAGGCCTGACCTAAATTTCAAAGATGGCATTGAATACAAGTATACAACCACAACTACGTCTCACCTGGCCAGCTTACCAAACATTTCATTCCCCCCCAAACACCAAAATCCCAAATCATGTATCCATTATCCAATCCAAATTTTTGTGATCCTAGTAATCAACTTAACGCTTATAAGTTCTAATTCTAAAGCCAAATGCAAATAAAGTGGTTTTAAATCAGATGAATCACTTCTCTTCCCCGCATCTACACCATCCTCTGATCATCATTTCGGACAATATACTGTATTCTACAAACAATAACAAACCAATGAAGATAATATTTTTCTTGCTCCTTGAAAACCATCTTGCAAGAAACATTCTAACCAACTGCATAATTAAGCTAAATTTTAGGCATTTCAGCAAATCAATAAACAGAAGCCAGGCAATAAACACAATGTCACACTAATTAAACATTCAAAATCATTTTTTCATCTCCAAACAAACCATTCAACCTAAATCCTTCATCAATTACATAAATAAACCACAACATTCATTCCACCAAACCAACTCCTTAAAAATAGACAAATCAACCCAGTATCACACAACAAGCAAGATCAAATCTTTCGCTATCAAAACCAATCTTTATGCAAGAAAACTCCACAAACTCAACCATAATTGACATAATTACACAAAAATGTGAAACAAGCTTACCTGGGAAACATCAAAATAAAGCACATTCATCTTAAAAGACAAACTCCTGATAGCCAAAGATGAAGCAGACGCAGATCTCCCAACAATCCCAAGCACTAACCCACGACACCGTCGCATCCCCCGACAAAGCGGTTGCACAGAACCCAACCACCCAGACGAAGACAGAGAATGCCGCGACAACAGATGCGTCCGTCGCAAAAGCCCTAGAACAAGAGCCATAACAGTATCAGCGATCTCCTCAGACCTCGAAACATCGACGTGGACAAGCCGGAGTCCAAGATCGGCGGCTAAAGCAGAATCGACGGCTCGGTCGGAAGAGCCGAGGCAGAGAACAAGCTGCCATGGACGAAGCCGGCGTTGGGCGGCGCGTGGGAGGAACGCGAGGGAGTGGAGGAGAACAGCGGCGGCTGACTCGATTCTACCGTCGGCTAATCGGCTTAAGCCGACGTGTTCGAAGGCGGCGACTCCGGCGAGGGAGTGTTGTTCTAAAGCGTTGTCTTCGATGCAGTTTAGGGTTACGACTAAGGGGATTGGTGATGTGGGCTTGTTGTGGTGGTGGGCCGTCGATTTGGGCCCTTTGATCGACATTTTTGTGGGCTGGGCTGGGCCGGAGGTGGTGGTTGTGACGGTGGTTGTTATGGCGGTGAAATGGGGGTTGTTTTCAAGGGTTCATTTTGAAAATTGAGATGGGGTTAACTGTAATGGTAAATGCAGTTGAGTGTGTGTTTTCTCTCTCCTTTGTCGGATGATTTTTTTTAAAATGGGGAAATTGAGAAGGAGAAGGGAGGGAAAGAAATTGAAAAGGGGAGAAACTCGGAAAGTAAACTACTCCGTACAAATTTACTGGTCGGAAAGTCTTCTTCTTCTCCCACTTTTTTGTTGGTCTTTCATTTTTCAATTTTTAGATGTGTTTTTATTCAACCCGTCCTTTTTCTTTTTCTTTAAAATATGGAGTACTTTGAGAAAATACAAGATAAATTAGGGGCAAATTTGGTTATCAAATTTATAATTTCAATTATCACTTTCATCTTTTTACCATTTTCACATCATGATGTAATTATAATTAAAATGGAATTTGTTAGATTCATCTCATTATAAACTTTTTAAAAATATATAAATTTTATAAAAAAAAAATAAAAAAAATTAATACGCAATTGACGATATTTAATGATAAGTAAATGATAATTAAAAGTTTTGAACTGAAACTTTCTATTCTGATCTGAATTTATTAAGAAATAAGTACTCCGTATTAAGTATCTAAAATAAGTTGAAGAGAACAAGCCCTTAATAATAAGTTTGACCATTCATTCAATCAATCGTTTGGATACATTCCAACAATATATTCTATGATATAAGCTCTAATGCTTGAAAATGTGATGAGTTTAGATATGATTTATATTTTATTCAACCAAACTAGGATTAGTTCGAATAAGTTAAAACAACTCCTGTTATGTTCAACGCAGTATGTTATCCTCATGAATTGTGAATTTGTGATATGAGAAATCAGTTTTATGGATTAGAAGAAAGAAAACAAAACTTTGTTAAACTTCATGTAGTTATTCAATTAGATGGATGAAACGTTCCTCAACCTATCAAATATTTTATAATGGATGAAATATTGTTTTGTTAAGGTTGTTGATTTTATTGGTAACCGTAGATTGTGTTCTTAACTTCTTATGCTTTGAAACTATGTTTGTGATAATTGGCATGTTTTGTGTGATGGTTTGTTGGGTTTATTGAAAGAAGAGGGTTACTTGTTGGATTTATGTACAACCAAAAGGAATGAGTTTATGGATTAAATAGATTATCATAGAATTTTATTCCCATTATTATCACTCATATTACAATTTATGAGAAAATTACAATATTATTATTAGTTGATGATAAAAATAATTATGTTGAATTGTTGTATTTGTTGATATTGCAATTAGTGAATGGATGTTGTAAAAGCAAGTGAACAGAAAGAGGTTAGAGCAAGATTATGATTTGAGCATAGTCTGATAAACATCCATCTAAACATATTCACTTGCGAAGTTAAAAATGTACAACTGTAGGGCATGTTCTCATTGACTGAACTGAACTAAACTGAATTGAAATGAGCTGAACTGAATATTTTATAAGAGAAGGAAATTAGGAGCTGAACTGAATTGAATTTCAACGTATGAGAATAGACCCGTACTCCGTATCATACAAAATACTTAATATTTCACCAATTATTATCCATTTTAAGAAACTTATTCTAAAGAGATAATCCAAGTTCAAAGTTCAGTTTGGAGATCGCAACTAAAAAATACTTATTTTCAAATCAAATCCTAACATTTATTGTATTTGAATAAGTGATGTGTCGACGCCAAATCACACTTACCGCCTTGCTTGATAAATCAAATCCTTACAATTGTCGACACTTTTCCTTTTTTCTTGAAGGAGTGCC
This sequence comes from Chenopodium quinoa, assembly GCF_001683475.1. Classification (NCBI taxonomy): domain Eukaryota; kingdom Viridiplantae; phylum Streptophyta; class Magnoliopsida; order Caryophyllales; family Amaranthaceae; genus Chenopodium; species Chenopodium quinoa. The sequence goes on from NW_018745454.1 coordinate 2,799,223, forward strand.
ATACCATGTCACATGGGGCTTGTAAGTAGAGAGGCCATACTAAGGACGTTTTCCCAAAGTAAGCTTAAGTAGCAAAATATATACGTAAATGGTTGCGTGGCAAAAGTATTTACCAAACTAAGCTTCCAGGGTAAAACGCTGTCTCGTACAGCGTTTTATGCCCTGGTTTTTTTTTATAAAAAATTCAACTTAAAAACGCTGTCTCAGACAGCGTTTTACATGTTGACTTTTGTTTTTTAAATTTCGTAATTTTTGATATTAAAAAAAAAAATTACACTAAAACGCTGCCTGAGGCAGCGGTTTTAGTGTATAATTTTTTTATTTTTTTTTTAATTTCTAGTTTAAAAACAAAAAAAAGAAAAAAAAAATATTATACACCATTGCGTTATTATGATAATGATTGTATTCTTTGGGGTGGATAATTATCAATATGTGATAATGATTGTATTATTTGGGTGGATAATTATCAATATGTGATAATTATCATATCGTATTCGAGTATTGCGGTTGGGGTTGGGATACGATTGTTGCTTCCTATCTTCTTCTCCTCTTTGTATTTAAGTCCATATTCACATGATTGCAATATACCGAAAATACATATGCTTTGATTGCTGTCATTGTTTTGTGTTTAACAAAATCAATTCATGAGCAAATTCTACATACCATCCAAAACGAAGGTGTGTTGCTCAAGTAAAGCCACAACAGAGGACAGAAAAGGTTAAAGGTAGGAGTATAGTGAAAGTGAAGGAGAAAAGAACAGTAGAAACTTTGATTAAAGGAGTGAAAATAGGAAGAGGGTCAAATAATTGGTAAAAACCAAATATAAAAAATCCTAGAAGGAGACACTAATCTATAGTGCATGAACATTACGTGTAGAACAAAGAAGAAAAAAGGTTAATTAAGCTAGGAAAATGGGGCAGCTCAAGAACACAACAGCTTTAATATATATTTTTTTTATTTTTAAACTAGAAATTTTAAAAAAATAAAATAAAATAAAAAATTATACACTAAAACCGCTGTCTGAATTACGAAATTTAAAAAACAAAAGTCAACATGTAAAACGCTGTCTGAGACAGCGTTTTTAAGTTGAATTTTTTATAAAAAAAACTAGGGCATAAAACGCTGCCCAAGACAGCGTTTTACCCTGAAAGCTTAGTTTGGTAAATACTTTTGCCACGCAACCATTTACGTATATATTTTGCTACTTAAGCTTACTTTTGGGAAAACGTCCCCATACTAACACTACTAATTCATGTGACACTGCCACTTCTAATTATGGTTGTTGAAAAACCAAGAAAAGTCTGCATCTAACAAAACATAATTAATTATTTTCACATATGATTTGAGCAATGGCCAACATTAAATGGAGGCGAAAATTCTCCATATTTGTCGTTTCACAAGGATTTGGATAACCAATAAGCATATTTACTCATTTTACCTTACTTAAATTAGTCAAATCCAATGTTACTTCTATAATAAGCTGAATAATCACCATCATAAATTCATAACCATCACCAACCAATTGAATTTACATCAACATCACATAAAGGCCCGCCAAATTGATATTGCATCATGAACAACATGATACTGGGACCAAATCCAATGCTGGTCCTATAATGTGCACCGGATCGTATCAAGTACCAACCTCTCATTTTCCTAAGAGACCAGCCTCTTGTTTCTCTAAAAAATCTGCCTCCAAACTAATAACTACCAAGCATCACGTATTAAGGAAACTTTCAACGCCATTAACCCTAATCATTGAAATTATCTACGCCACAAGGAGGAGTTGAAAACTCGAAATGGAACACATCCAAACTAAAATATATTCATGAAAGTGAGGCACCTCACATTATTGTTTTAACAACAAAGACATCAACCTTAACAAGTTCTGTGAAATAGAATATACACTCTTTAACGGACATACCAAAATTGCTTATCTCTACAAAATGAAACAATATATGCAGGAAGCTAACATGCTTACTCAGATACACAATTTTTACACCACCTTCCTGGACAATGCTTAACACCGTCTCAATGTCTCATGGTTCCAGATTTAGGTTACATACTGCAAAACTCCCTAATGACTATCTAAAAACTAATGTGAAATGCAGATTTCTTAACTTTCTCATGGTATCATACAGACTAACCTCCAAATTTCACTCAAACGATTCATACCTTTGCTACACGGGAAATTCTGAAAGTATGTGGTGGCTGTCTTGACTGATTGATATTATTAGCTTATATTAACTGCAATTTTATACAGTTTCTAGCCTCCATCTGAGGAGAAAACACGAACGTTAGTGTTGTGGGTTTATAATCCATCGGCATGGAGTCTTGCTGCAGTAGCAATATAATTCTACATTTTTCCCATGAGTCCTTTCTTAGACAATAAAAGGAGCATTCATGTAAAATCAGAAGAATCTCCTCCTGAAATTCCTGGTGGTGGTTTGATACGATCGCATAAGTAATCCAACACCAATACCAATTCCTAAACACATACCAAGACCAATACCAACACCAACTCTTACTCCAGCATTGAACCAAGTGAGTTGGCCATCCTCCCCTTCATAAACCTCATCCGGATACCAATTGTGAATCAATTTTCCCTCTGCTTCATACTCATCTTCAGCCTCAGTGATCTGCAATAACCAAAAATTACTTCAAATTAAATAAAGAATTAAAAATAAAAAAATGTATGCTTTGCATTTGTAATGAACAAACAAGTGGAAAGCAATAGACAAATTGGCACAAGCAAAACAGAGGCGTCACAAAATACGAAAAGTGTAAGTAGATATTTATAGGAAAAAATAGCAACACAGGACAAGGTGAGATAGCTCTGCAGCTGTCTAATATCAATATTATACCTTTGCTAGACATTGGCAAGTAAAAAAACAAACCCCACACCAGGCCTCCAGCCCAGCTTGAGGCAGTAGTGGTTTTTCAACCATGAATATTGGATGGTGGGTGAGAATTGAGGCCTAGGGAAACTGGCTTGGTTAGCTCAAGGGAATTGAGAGGGCCATTTAGTCATGATTGCTTCAACAAACAATCGTTTTCTTTGTTAGGTACAGGGTTAGTTCTGAACCTTTAGATTTGGCAAGCAAAAGGATACAGTTACTAATGCTAGTGAAATGATGTGAGAAGGTGAATTTACTGTACCTACAACGGCAACAACTAATAATTCAAGTATAAATCCATCATAGTCAATAGTTCAACCTAATCCCTAGCCGATCCTCTATATTTCCTATTTTGAAGTCCTCCAAAAAAATATAAAACAACATGAAAACAACTTTCAATTTCTTTCCCTAATTTAACTCATGCTATTTGTTAAATTAATCTACAAATCAAACTAACAGTATAATTGAAATTGAATAAGTGACAATAGATAATTGGGAGGATGTCTGGTGTCAATTTCATCCCACTGAAACACCTTAGCACTCAGCACACTGATCATTTACCTAAAAACACTAAAAAAATCATAAACCAAAAGCCTAATCATGCTGGTACCCCTGATTTGTAGCTCAAATGTAATTCCATGCCCAGAAACAGGAAATTAGTAAGAATAGCTCACAAGATCAGCTCACTGACATTTCAACTGCTAGGCATACGAATTATTTAGCTTTATTGTTCGCTTAAAGCTAAAAGGAGCAATCAATTATCTAGATATGTTTCCACGATCCTACAATCCTACTACTCACAAGATAAGCATGAGATCTCCATCTTCATGAACAAATTATGCTCCAACTAACAGTTTTCTTACAATAATTCACCTCCCCAAAGAATGAGAGATTATAAAATGTGTTAGGACCACCAGGTCATTCGTAATCCCATCCAAATGCAAAGTGACACCCTTGATGATTCCAAATCAAATAACTTTTACATCATCGAAGATACCGTGATATTGGTATCCTTTGTAATTAGTCGGAATCATAAATAACACCGTGGTCCTCGATCATCTAATAACTTCTCATCAATAGCGTGATCACGTACTCCGATAAAGGTGAGCATGGTGGTACCACTACGATTATCAATTCCTCACCACATAAGTAACTCAACTAACTACGTGCCAAGGTGACAGGTGTTTCTACCTTCCTAGGTGGGAATGATAGTGTTGGTATATCACAAATTATCGGTCAATATTTTAAAGGCAAAAGCTAACGAACGCCCTCGGATAAGCTAGCTAAAAGTACAAAGATTAAATTAAAATGAACATTAATTACACCACGCGTGATTTTGCCATGTTTCCCAAATTAATACCATTTTAGGCAATATTTTAAATGTTTGTCGAACGCCCTGGGGCGTTCGTTAGCAAGATCCTATTTTAAAATCATTCCAATTCCAAAACTTACGGATATAACATCATTAACCTTCCATTGAAATGCTTACATAATTACACAAATATCATTTCTAAGTAATCCAATAATTAAACATAAAAATGCATCTCCATTTCCATGAAATCTCAAATTCTCAATAGAAATTTATCATTCACAGTATGATTCAAAAATAAATAAATATTAATCTTTTACAGGAACACAAATCATAGAAATCAACACAATATTAGCAAACAAATCAAAACAAAAATCTCAAAAATTTATTCAAAATCCAATATGAAAGTGAACAATGAATTACCTGTAATTTCCGGTGAATCAAACCATTAACAGCAACAATCTTCTGATCTTTCTCAGTCTCATCGGAAACTTCAGGAATCGCATCCAAAGTGCTATATCTCGGCGACTTTCTCCGGGGACTGAAGTTCATCATCTTCGTCAATATCACCGGCGTATCCGACCATCTTCCGGCAACATAAACCTCAATCGACGGCGACGAAATCCCTAATTTCGGCTGAAAGAATGCCGACGACGAAGACGGCGACGAACCGCCGGCATAACAATCCATTCTCCACTCATTCTCGAACCTTCCAAAGGACCCACAAAGTAGCAAATTATCCATCTCACAAACCTCGAACTCCACGCCGCCGGAGATCTTAACGTTGTCGGTGCTAACATATGTAACCTCGGACGATTCTCTGTCAACACGATCTCTTCGAAGCGTAGACGACGCCGTTTCAGAAGCAGGAACACGATTTCCATTGATTTCGAGGGAAACACCGAGCTCATCGCGGAGATGTCGGAGGGTGAGGTAATCTGGTGCGGCGTCAATGGCGCAAGGTGCAATACGAACGTAGAACAACCGGATTTCGAACCAGATTGACGGCGGTGATTTAGGGGGACCACCACCACCTCCGCCGGCGCAACCACCGTTCATGAGACGGTAAACCTTTGGTTTAGAAACGATTGAGAGGGTTGTTGACCCAGTTAACGATTGATGATCCATTGTAGAAGATGAAACGAAATTGGGGTGGATTTAATTGGGGGAAATTGTGGATTATTGAGAGAGAATTGGGGACATGATTAGGGTTTTGTTGGGAATTAGGAGGAAATTTGTTGAGGAAAAGGAGGGAGAAGAAATGAAGAGGAAAAGGATGGAAAGGAAGACGACGAATGATGGTTGGAGTGAGAGTTTTCGTAGGAATGGATTATTTGTACTCCATATAACATTGGAGTTGATGAGATTTTTTTATTTTTTATTTTTTAAATTACCGTATTATTTTAATTTTTTTTTTTGATTTTTTTTTTTTTTTTACTTCTTCCTTTATGTTAGGAGGAGGGAAAAGGAAAGGGATTTGTTAAACATCGCCCACAAATTACTACATAAAGCCCACAAAATTCACTTGGTTTGCCAAAATTGCCCTTGACCTTAAAAAAAAAACACTCACACTCTCATCATTCACACTCTCATCACTCACACTCTCATTGCTCATCTTCTTTCAACCTCTCTAAAAAAAAAAATATTTCAAATAACGGCAATGTCGAGGCGGCAAGGCAAGGAATTGGCGGCGGCGGCGGAGGGAAGGATGTCCCAAGGAGGAAAGGTACATTTTGTTTAAAAAAAAGGGAAAAACCGCCGTGACCGCGGTGGGGCGCCCTGGCTGGACGCCCAGCCAGCGGTGGTAGCGCCAGCTGCAGACGTCGCCACCAGTTGGCTGGCGCCTGGGCTGGACGCCACAGCCACGGTTGTGGCGTTTATTCAAGGCGCCGCAGCCGTGGCTGTGGCGTCCAGCCCAGGCGCCAGCCAACTGGTGGCGGCGTCTGCAGCTGGCGCCAGCCAACTGGTGGCGGCGTCTGCAGCTGGCGCCACCACCGCTGGCTGGGCGTCCAGCCAGGGCGCCCCCCCCCCCCCCAATTTTTTTTTTTATTTTTTTAAAAAATTGTTTTTAATTTAATTTTTTTTTTTTTTGTAATATAATTTTGAATTGTTTTTATATTTTGTTGTTTATTTTTATAAATTTTTTCAATTTCGTTGTATTTTTTCTACGTTTATATTTTGTTTACAATTATTTGTATGTTTTTAGTTTATTTGATTTGCGATGATGATTATTTATCGTATAAATTTTTGTATGTTTATATATTTTAAAATTTTGTGTAGAATTCACTGGGTCGTCATGGTGCGGGGAAGAATATAGAGCTTCTTAGTAGAAGTTATTCAGTGGAGAGGTCGGGGCATAGACATGTCAGATCCCGTGGTATTTCGGCCTCAGTTCGTAGAGAACGGATCCACCGTCGGGATGAGGATGACGATGACGATGATGATGCTGAGGAGGGTGACCAGGAGGAGGAGCAGGAGGAGGGCGCAGATGAGGATGAGGATGTGGACGATGGCAGTGGACCGTATGATGATTACGGTCCATTCAGTCAGAGGGTTGATGACATGTACGAGACGCATATGGTGGAGGTGCGTAAGGGTAGGGGTGGTAGGTTTGTTAGTAGATCTGGCACATCATCTGCGTCCACTGTATCTGGGGCAAGCAGGAAACGGTCGAGGGCCGGTAATGATTCTTGGGTTGTTAGGAGTGAGGTGCCCGGTGGGCCTGTTGACGGGAGTGTGATTCCTAGCTTTCTAGGACACATAGCTGCCCGTATTTGGGAGGACCAGGAGAGGCCTTCAGTTACGGGGTTGTTGAAATGTCATACCCGGGAAAAGACTTGTAGCTTTTTGCGTACATGGGCTGAGGCCTGGCCGGCGGAGAGCGAGATGTTCGAGCGACTGGAGGGCACTGGGGTGAATCACGTTCCTGCCACCATGCACGATAAGATTGACAGTACGTTGATCACGGCTTTCATTAAGCGATGGCAGCCGGATACAAACTCTTTCCACCTTCCGTTCGGTGAGATGACGATCATGTTACATGACGTCGAGGCCATTCTGGGGATTCGTGTTGAGGGTAAACGACTTTATGCTGTGGCTGATGCGGATCAGGCAGATTCGCTGGCGGAGTTGTTGGCGGTGGACAGGGCTGCACTGTACACCGAGGCGCTAGGTGTTTGGGAACACGGAGGTGTGAAGATCGCATCCGTGTTGCAGCGGTGTTTGTACCCCAGTGCACGTAGGACGCCCGACGCACAGCTGAGTGCTTATGTTTTTCTACTCCTCGGATGTACCTTGTTTCCGGATAAGAGCGGCGGAAACAAGCTCAGGCCACGCGACATCGTAGAGGCGTGTGACCCCGACAGTGTAGGCCAGTTTTCCTGGGGATCGGCTACGTTGGCGTATTTGTATCGCCAACTAGGATTTGCGAGTCGGGCTGACGCGGCAGGTATCACTGGGTGTCTAACTCTATTGCAGACCTGGATATACGAGTACTTTCCTGCATTGCGACCACATCGTGACCCAGTTCCTATTGATGAGGGGATGCCGCGTGCTTGTGCGTGGAGTCCGCGCTCGGAGAAGAAGTCCGTTGACCGCCTCCGATCGATACGGTTATTGCTGGACAGGCTGTCCCCCTTAGAGGTAACGTTTATTTATAGAGTCTACATTTTATTATTTGCACATATTATATTCATGTTATTAAATTTTACATTTTATTATTTGCACATATTATATGCATCGTCGAGGGACTACGTCGTGGAATGGCCGGATATCATGACCGGGACGTGGGACCAGTTTCCGATGGTGGCCCGCTTGTGGACTGCGGAGTTGCAGCGGCCGCCCTCTGGGGTTACTCCCATGTGTGACCATTACTACATGGAATGGTTCAACCGGTATTCGCACCCGAGGTTGATCGCTGATCTCGACCACAGCGATGATGATTATGTGCCACCGCCTACTGCCACGGAAGCGGTATGTCTTTTATTATATTTATCGTTGTATTTTAATTAAGTTTTATTTGTTGTTATTGTATTTCATCTTCTGTTTTTTGTTGTATGCAGTGGATGGGAAAGATAATGCAGGACGTACAGAAACTCTCTCTTGAGAAGGACAGCATGAGAGCAACAGGGAGAGCTGTTGTTGATAGTCTTGAACAGACCCTTGCGCGATGGGAGTCGTCGTCGAGGAGGGATTACTGATGGTTATTGTATTTTATTTATAGAGCATTATGTTGGACATTATGTTGTAAAATTGTAACATTTTAGATTGTTCTTTTAGCTTCCAACTTAAACATATTATCAGTGCTGTTTTTAAATTTTGATATAACCGTTCGTGGATCCGCGCAACTTACCCATGCAACATATAGAATGCAGTAAGCAATACAATATAAAATATTAATGTTCTCATTAAAAGAGCAACGTACAAATAAGATTACAAATAAAGAATGTAAACATGAAAAACTAAAATGCAGCTAGGGTGTTCCATTCGTGGATCCGGTCATTATATAGCGCATCCCAACCCTCTACGCTCGCTGTGCGAATGTTGTACAACCGAGGTATAATCGGTGGCACTGGAAAATCGGTTGACATGTCTAGTCGGATGAAATGTCTGTATGACGACCCAAGAAACGCAATAGCTAGCTCTCTGAAAGTTCTGGTTCGTTGGAGCCATCCCAACCATCTCAACCAGTGGGAACTTGTACTTGTTTGTCTTGTACGTTGAGTCGATCAAAATCACAAATGACCAAGACTTGATCATATCAGCACAATCAGGATGCACAAGGAAAAGATGAGTCACCTCCGCTGTATCTTCATCAGAATCAAACCAGAACAGGTAACCACGTGATTGTGCCTGGTGTAGCAGCTGCTGTATAGGGTTCCTTCCCTCTGACCGTTCAAACCTAAGTTGCTGTCTGACGTTGTAGATGTGTCTTCGGTTTGGATGGTCTTCTGGAAATTTCTCTAACACAGATGCTAATATTTTAGCAGGCTTCACTTGAGCATCACTCATTTCTTTCACAACTAGTTTCGCAGCAGGACTTAAGCCGCTCAGTTGTCGATGACCCTCTTCATATACTATCATCTCATGGTTGTGATACCCCCATTTAGAGTAACCAATCACTTCCCAACCGTCACGACTCCGTAGTTGTCGAACCTTTACTCTGAACTCACACCCACAACCTTTCCGCTTTGTATCAAACCGAGTGGCTGTACGAAAATCTCTTTCTTCTCTTTTGCGATAACGGTCACATCTCAAAATGCGATCCATTCTACCATCCCGTTGAGATTTATGAGTTACTACTACCAAGCAAAATCCAGCTGCAATTGCAACCTGTTTTGCCCAATCAATCGCCTGTTGAGCTTCTTCGAATGGACCATCATGTCCAAATATCCCACTGTAATCATTTCCGTCTCCACCATATTCCTGCATCAATTATATATTACAATAAATATATTTAACGGATAATACATTTAATTTCTATATTTACACAGAATTAACACAAAAAAAAACATAATTATATATAATCAAACTTAATTTTTATAAAAACCCAATTCGAATTTTCAAACTAAATTTAAAAATATACCATTTCGAATTTTCAAATTTAATTTTAAAAAAACCTATTTCGAATTTTCAAATTTAATTTAAAAAAAACCCATTTCGAATTTTTTTAAAAAATCATTTTCGATTTTTTTTTTTACAAAAAAATTAAATAAAAAACAACAACAAAATCAAAAAAGAAAAAAAAAAAAAAATTATTAAAGGTGGCGTCTGCCAGGGCTGCCACAGCCACTGGACTGGCGCCTGGCAGGGCCGCCTCAACCAGTGGAGTGGCGTCTGCCCAGGACGCCAGTCTGGTGGTCTGGGCGTCTGGGCTGGACGCCACTCTGGTGGTTCTGGCGTCTGGCTTGGACGTCCAGGCTACGGTTTGGGTGTCCACCCAAGGCGCCGGAGCCACTCCGACGGTAAACCGTGAAATTTAACGGTGACTTACCTCGTTTTCCGTCGACGACGACGTACCTCCGGCGTCCCCCGCATCTCCGGCCTGCCCTCCGGTCTCCCCCGGCGAGCCAGTACGGCTCCACATTTTTTACACCGAGATTATTTCAATTTTAGAAAAAGGGCATAATGGTCAAACCATATCATATTTGTGGGCTTTATATGGTAAATTGTGGGCGATGTTTAGCGTTTCACAGGGATAAAGCGGGACCTTTATTAGCTAGCTCTTTTGTCCTCGACCAAGTATTTAGGCTTATGTCTTTTTCAATTTAAACGTCGCGTTAATTTGTTATGGTCTCAATTTTAGGATGTTTGAATTGATTTTTTCTGATATGATATGTTTTAATTTTTATAACATTTGAAACTAATCTGACTTGATTTTGGTAACAATGATTAATAATTAATGATTATTTTAAATACTATGATTATTTTAAATACGTTGTATTGAGTATAATGTTTAGTGTCTCACTTTTTTCCAATTTTACAAGATTCATTCTTATACAACTTAACATGACAATAGACTCTATTTTGTGCATTTTAATATTACAAGTCATAGGATTGAAGTCATGAAATATTTTGTACGGTATAAATTTCTACTAATACACTAAATGAATTGATAATGCTTGTTGATATTGTATTTATTAGTCAAGGGAAACTCTATACTAAGATATTTCACATTCAAGCGTACTTGGCTAGAAATGGCCACCAAATTCACATTTTGTACAATTTATTTCTCTTTTTGTGGTATATATATACAATCTTTGATTTCGTAATTATTGTGTCGTAAATAGAATAGGTAAGATTAGGTATAATATTATACTTAAACGAGTATGTCATATCTCTTTTTTTCTTAAAAATTACATCGCATTTTTTTTAAAAAAAAAAAATTTACATCGCAATAATATAATAATTACAACATGATACAGAATACATTTTAGATGAAGTTTGTTTAGGGAATAAGGGAAAATAGATAAAAATAAAGAAGTCGTCTAATATTAGGTTGGATGCAGGATGAGGATTAGAGGAGAAACATCTAGAGGTTAATCCTTGCATTATATCATAAAATTAATCCTTTAGAGAGGAGGTTAAATAGAAATAGTAGATAAAGATGTGAGAGAAAAGATATATTTTACCCTAAATTAGAAAGGATAAGTGGATAACGAATTAGAGATAGTTCATAATATTTTATTTTAAGTAACTTTACCACCTCTCTAAACCAAATAAGGAAAAGCCATAATTTTAATCTTACACTCAAAAATCCTTTTATCCTCATCACCTTAGCTTCACCATTGTAATTACAGTACCAAATTCATCCTCTAAAAAACTAGCTACTCGTAATTAATTAAGGGAGGATTATAGGGGACTGTGGTTAATTAGGGGCAAGTTTGTTGTAGCATACGGTGTTACTATTAATTATTGGTTTATCTATTATGATCATATAAATTCGTTGTTATTCTGTTACATTATAAGAAAAACGGCAAATTAAAATTAGTTTATAAATAATAAACTTGAGCATATGAGCGTTTGAGTTAACATAGTTTACACATTTGACATTACTATACCCTTGAACTACCCTAGAGACAAATGCATGATTTATTGATTTGGATGCTGAGGTGAGAATGAATGATGGAATACCACTTCGTGTCTCTTCATACAAATTAAATGAATATTTTTTTTACATTGTTATTACATTCTTACGTTACTTGCATCATTACTTTTGCATGGCATAATGGAATAAGCTCAATCCAGCAATCCAGTCACAACAAGTGCACTTGTATACATATTTAAAATACTCATAAAATGTAGGATATGCAAAATTACAATTGTTTTTTAAGAATGAAATTATGACTAAATCGCTTCTCTATTAAGAATTCTATAGTTTATTTTAGTTTGACTTTAATTAATTTATTGTTTTTATATTTTTTATAATAATTTGATCAAAATATTATTTTACTAAACAAATTTTATTTGATTAATATTACATAAAAAAAAAAACCAACAAACTAAATTTAAAACAGGAAATTGAGTAATTTAAAAGATAAAATTAAGCAAAGGTGCCAATATTTTTTGTAGATGTTAATGTATGTCAAGAGACAACTAATCAGAGTAATTACAATACTGTGAGTATAGAGGTGATCATTGGCCGAATCGGGTCAAGGTCTAAAATTTCAGCTCATTTTTCGGGTCGGGTCAGGTCAAAAAGTTCGTGCCCAAACCCGTCCAAAATGGCCGGGAAGAGCGGGCTTTTTGGGCTAGGTCCAAAAAACAACTAAATTTGCATTAAAATATTTTTTCCCAAGTACGCCCAAGTTTTTCTTAAAAAAAAATAATTCGGACCAGACTTAACCTGATTTCATATCGAAAAAGGCTGTTCAAAATCGGACTGGACTAGCAGGCCGGGCTACATATGATCAGCTCTATGTGGTTATTAGCATAAAATACAGTTTTTACCGTCAAAATAATAAGAACAATAAAAAGGGAAGGGAACTATGTAATAAGATGCATGGCATTAGACGATAAATTTGCTGCGCTTGGAGCACTCCTAAATTAACGTTTAGTGACATCTGGGGGATGGTGCCTGTGAATCGGGTGGTCGCGGTCTTGTGGGATGACAGCGTATAGTGTGAGGAAAGAACAACACGTACTACTATTGAGTACAGAGTACGGTGTGGTACGTGCTCTTTTCTCAAATGTTTTCCTAATTATTCAGAGGCTCAGCCTTCAACATTCAACACCGATGATTGATCGACTTTTTTCCCTTTTAATTTTAAACCGAATAATATGATTTATTTTCATAAACGGGCCTGAGCCAACTGTTATAAGTGGTCACTTTATAAGTTTAAAGAGATTTCATATTAAAATTATATAGAAACTAGTTTTGTGCCCCGTGTATCTTGTTTATTGTAGATAAATTTTAAATATATCATTGATACAAAATTAGTTAGGAATTGATGTGACGATTTGCTATAGTTTATCAAAAAAAATTTAACAAAATTATAATTCAATTTGTACCTCTAAAATATTGGTATTTTATTGAAAATAAAACTCTAAACTAACAATTTTATCCTAAAATTATATATCTAAATAGAATTTTAAATTAACTTTGTAATCATTTATTTAAATTCATCCAAGGTGGCGCGACACTTGGCGAAAAGTTGAAACGCCAAGTGTCGATGCCTCGTGAACTGGTTAAAAGTTTAGCTTTATATATTAGTTATATTATGTGTTAGAGATATGATATATCGGAAAATATATGTGATATATATTCCGTATAGATATTGTTATGAGAATAATTGGAGAGTAACTTTGTAAAGGGATGAAAAGAGTGTCTTAGAGGTTGAAAAAACACTCTAAGCCTTATTTTATTATGCAATCCAATAATCACACTAATTAAGAAAGAAATTGGATCCAAGATTGATACTCTGAATTGTTACCATTATTTAACGCCTTCTTGGGTTTACTACCCAACATTTGTTTAACTAAACATTATTGCTATAAAAATCATCAATCTCAAGAGTTTTTACTTAATTGATCTTACACAATGCATAAACATGATATGGATATACTCTAACCAACTAGAATGACTTTTTACTAAAGAACGAAGTTTCCAAGATACTGTAAAGCAAGGGTTATTATGCCAAATTACATCTTGATTTTTGAAATCCTTTTTTTCAAAAATTTGAGGGATATTTTGATAAAATTTGCTTAACCTTAAGAGTTACTTGTATTTTATTTTTATTTTTTTTTCCGAAAAAAGAATAGCAAGATTAAAATTTAAAATAGAAGACAATTAATAAATAAATAAGAAAAAAGACGATTAGATCTCATCTGAATATTATAATAGTAGATAGATTAACATTAACATTAACATTACGATAACGCCTCATGCAAAATGTAGGTTTTTTTTAAAAGTTGGATGAAAATGTACAAATCAAAAGTGGGCACTAAGATGAGATTATAGAGTGGGGGCTCTTTCAGCAGCTCCAGAAATGACAGTGAGCAAGTTGTTACCGAAAGGGTCGCTAAGGTGAGCAGCCAGATTCTCAACTGGGCCTTGGCCTGTCACGTAAGCCTGAATAAAGAAGGCGAACATTGAAAACATTGCCAGCCTACCATTCTTGATCTCCTTCACCTTCAACAAGGCTGCTTGGTCTGGGTCATTGGCTAAGCCCAATGGGTCAAATGGGCCTCCTGGGTGAAGCTTGTCTTCCAAATCCTGCCAACCATAATTATAAAATATTCTTAGAAATTGTCTACTACATAATTCCTTTACTCAACAATCTCATGTAGTCGATTCAAATTGTAAAGTTAAGCTTGACCTAATGAAAAGAAGAGCACCTTACAACCTTAACATCGTGGGTTAATTTCCAATAGGTGTATTTTGATAAGTTAATTTATAAGTTGTTAGCTGACAACTAATATCTACTTGTAATTACAACAATTAATTTTGTCAAACACGTTCAATTTTACAAGCAAGCTAGATTGGAGGTGATCCTTGAAATGATCATTACTGACAATCTAATGAGCAACACCATTGTATATTTCCTACTTGATTGTAAATTATTTTATTATTTGATTAACTATCTTCATTCAAAATTTACAGTGAAGCTAACAAGTTAATTTGAACTAGTAATATGATAACTAACACGGTTACAATGAAATCGTCCTGAATTACTAGCTATGAATGTAAAGCTTCAGAAATCAGAAGACAGTAGTATAAAGGGAGTACGATACGAGACAAAAACTGGAACTGAACATACCAAGCCATTAATGATTCTGTAGTATTCGGCACCACCAAGGAGAACAACCTCAGCAACAACAGCAACAACAAGGTTGATGGGAATAGGCTTTCCAAAGTAGTTTAAGGTGTTACCATCTAGCAGCAAGGCACCAGTCTGTACAATAACAACAATATTTACAGTCCAAGTATGTAACAATGTAACATGTACCATTAATAAACATTATAGACAAAAAAAGAAACATTAATGAAGAATATTTGTGTTACAAAGAAATACTCTTATATACCTTGAACCAAACAGCTTCAGGACCACAGTTAGCACCAAATTTGTTGAAGGCTTCGGGGATGATGCACCCGGCTGCTCCAAGCATAGCCCAACGGGCGTGGATCAACTCATATGCTTGGTATCTGAACAAAGAATATATCATTAATACTCTACATTATACAAAGTATGAACTATTTAATTTGTAATTAACAATTTATATATGATGAATGTTTTTTCAATAGAAAAGTTTGCTTACTTGGCAAAGTCCTCAGGCTTCTTTCCAAGACCAAAAGGGTCGTAACCATAGCTGCAATAAACCAATGTCATCCATGTCAAGCAAGGTTACATTTCATTTTTCATAAATTCCAAAACAAATCGAACAAGATTCTAGAAGAAAACCATTCCAAGTACATGAAGTATTACTAACAAAATAACTTCATGAACTTTGATCTACTTGAAGTAATTATGAGTCCAAGCTAAATAGTACGGAATATATAATTTCACTTATCATACTATATATGTTTAACACTAGCAAGTCATTACTCAAGAATTACACGATCTAACAAAATCTAAACATAATCACATATAATTCCTCTGTTTTTATTTAACCAGTACTCCCGCAGTCCCCCCACCCCCCCCCCTCTCTCTAAATTACATTGTTACCTCTTTCTACTACCTCCGTTACATATTATGTGCAACGATTAGACATTTTTCCTCTATATTTTGTGTCAAATCGTTGCAAATAATATATAACGGAGGTAATATTAATTATGTGACCCCCCTCTCTAAATTACATTGTTACCTCTTTCTATTAATTATGTGAGAAATAAATGCTAGAAATAGGAATGTAATTTAGGAAAAGAGAGAGTAACGTTTATTTTCATGTTTGTCAAAATGTAATATACTTGTATTCAACAATAATTGACATGTAACTATTGAGACAAATATAATAAATAGTAAGTGAATAATGCAAAAGTGAAAACGCTGCAAATAAAAATAATAAAATAGAGGTCGTAATATATATAGTTAAAAAAAAAAAAAAAAAAGGCTTACTCTCCGGGAACTTCTCCGTTGAGGTACTCAGGAATGTCATCACGGTCCAAAAGGCCTTCAGGCAAGAAGATCCTACGGTCAGGGCCATACCACTTAGCAAGCTCATCATCGGCGGACGAAACAGCAGCAGGCTTAGCCTTAGCAGGAGGAGCAGCCGCCTTTTTCTTACCACCAAAAAGAGCTACAATCTTAGAAGGACCAGCACTAGTTGTACTACTAGGGGCGGAAGTAGCACTTCTTAAGTTGAATGTGTTTCCCAACATTTCTGACTTTCCTAGACACGCCGCCGCTGTCGATGCCGCCACCGAAGCCATGACTGCCGCCCCTACCGTTGGATGATAGCTCAAGAGGATAACTTTTTTTTTTTTTTTTAGTTGTAAGAGTGTTGATTGTATGAGTTTGTATTCTGTAAAATGGTTGATCTTAATGCTTGTTTCGGTGGATGTGGGGGTGCCACCTAGGAATCTTATTTGGGTGTTTTGATTGGTGGGAATTAATCTATTGCCTTATTATGATAGGTCAGATGTGATTACGTGTTAGATAATGGCAGTGTGACGTGGCATTGCAGATAAATTAGAGTTGTTTGTGGATAGTTTGTGGTTTGTGCTCCTTTTGTTTTGGATAACATATTGCATGCCCTTATCTCTGTTTTCTATATTTCTATAGTAGTTTCTGATAGAGTATAATTTTATAAAACATATTCTTCTACCATCTTTACTTACTAGTGGAAGAAAAAAAGAAGATAAAACATTAATGGGCTTGGATAATTAAATGTGTATGTGGCCCAACAACATGGAAAGGTATGGGCTTAGCATGGTGAAGATTTCAGCTGAGCAGCCCATACCCAAAAAAAAAAAAGAAAAAATTTGCTATAAACTGATAAATGTTTGTTTCTAAGGTTTTAAGTTGATTCTATTTTAGCATTAGATGATCTTGACTTTGGACTTTTCAATTTTGGGAAGACATCGATTGTAGCTAAAAATATGTGTTGCCCGTTTTAGGAGTTAGATCATTTTTGTTGCGGTGGAGGTATAATTAGGTATGTGTGAAGTTTTCGTTAGGGCAAGTATTGTGTTGGCACGTGTATAGTTTATCCGATTTGGGCATGGAAAACATATACCAAAAGAAGGGCTAGTAAGGAAAGTGTAGCAGAGGGATTGTGAGAATCTTAGATGGAAGGAATTAAGAATGATATGAAGAAATTGGGTTTAAAGGGTACATGACACTTAGCATGAGAGGATATAACAAAGAAAGATTGGTTTTTGTGGCATAATTGGAAATAAGACTTCACTGTTTTTTTTGTTTTTTTGTTTTTTTTTTTCTTTTTTTCTGCTGTATTATTGTGTAATCACTAAAAAATTGATCATTTCGGTAAAACTCCATCTATATGTATGTGATTGAAGATAACATTTTAAAAATTAATAAAATACTGATCCAAAAAGAACTTTTAAGTTTATACTCCTTTTAAGTGCAATTTTAAGTAATACTCCATATGATATGAGTCATTTGACATTAGGGACAATATGATTAACATTTTGATCGAAAGAGTGTGATAAAAAAACTAAAAAACAAATCCTACTAGTTAGGGTCGTGCTTGTTAGGCTACCTAGGCTATCCCAAAAAAGTTGGTATAGGATGATGAGTGATGATCCATATGTCTCATCCAATCCAATCTGATTGTGAGACCTAAGTCTTTGACGACAAACGACAAATACTTAATACATGGAGTACGTAATAATTTTTGAAAATAAACATTGAGATTAATATAGTAAAATAACAATCATGTTAACATAATATTTATTAAATTTGATTCAAGTTATTATTCCATCAGTATATATATTGTACATTTGTGCAAAACATCAAAATGTTACGTTTTCAATTGATAAACCGATAAAGATCAGATATGACTTACTTTTCCCTGACTTTTTCGTTAACTCTTTAACACCTAAAAAGTAAAGAGATCGAGTAAGAGACATGCATTCCTACCAGACTACCATCCTAATAAGCTTAGGTCCAAAATCCGCAAGGGTGCAAGGCTATGATTTAATCAATTAGCCTACTTAAATTATCAATCCTATTTATTTATAACAAACACCTTAAAATTAAAGTAGTTAATTTTGTGAATGAATGGTAAATTTAGTCTTACACTCTTATGATTGCCTATATTCAGGCCAACCGAGGTAATCCATCACCCCTCAAATTCGATTATCCCCTCCATACATATACATATACAAACTAAATAAATCTTACTACGGCATACGGAGTAATATTTTGAATCAATAAGTGATAAATGGTTCTTTAATTCAGTTATATACATATAAATAGGAAAAACTACACCACAAACAAATACGGAAAGAGTATTTAGCATGTGGTACGTATACATTAACAATCATCACTTTTAACATAGTTACTTACTAACATATTTGTCTAGCTTGTTACAAAACCAATATTGAGCCATGCAGCTCACAAAATAATCAAATTATTAAGTGAGCACATTGATTTGGCCAAAATGTACTCCAATCCTTAAAAAAAACTCATATTATTTAAAGTTTGAAAGTCAATTTTTTGGACTTTATTTATCGTTGATAAAAAAAAAAGTCGCAACCACGAGCAAAAATCCTAGCCATCTTAAGTGATCATGAATCTGCTGTTTGGTCAAATTAATTAAAATTATACTAGTCAGCTTATTATATAGCAGTGGACAGTAGTATCCTTTGTTTATCCAACCACTAAAATAAGAATTTTCCAAGTTAATTTCAAGCCCAACAAGTTTACTGTAACAAGCTTAGAAAAAAAAAAAGGGCCGACTTTAGATACGGATGTTATACTAATTTGAAACACCATATCTTAATTCAATATTGAAGACTCAAAGGGCGTTGAATTTGTAAGATTTAGAATAGTTGTAATGCTTTATGTTTTTACGTCTAGGTACATCACGCGCACATATTGGTGTTTTTGTATGATGAGTACTTTTTTTTTTGGTATACTTGAGTGTAATGTAGCATTTACAATAGGTAAGAAAGATGTGGTTGATCAATATTCGCCTTAAATTTGATTACACAAAAAAAAAAATGGCAAAGATGTACAATCAATCCATCTCAAACAATTATGAATCCGAAAAGTTAAATAAATCATATGTTGTTTTTAATGGTTTTTATGAAAATTGAGGAACATAATATAAGTTTAGTTTTTTAGATCAAAATTTTAAAAATCATCAAATTATCGTAGATTGGTGTTTCTTGCCTTCTTAAAAATCATGACGGTTGAGAGTGAGGATAGCTCAAGGAGTTATAACTCTCATTCCACTTCCAGGTGATCCTAAGATCGATTCTCATCCCCGTCTTTGACTCTCTTAAAAAAAAAAAAAAAAAAAATAAAATAAAAAAAATAATAATAATCTTGACAGCCCCACAATAATGTAATAGTTTACTAAATTAGAATGTTGCAAGAACAAGATAAAAGGTCAATTTCACTAAAACTTAGGGTAAGAAGTACATGTATTTATTTATTTTTAAGGGGTGATAAATCGTAAGGAATATATTAATTACTAGCCACGAAAAATAAAAAGCTACTTACTTTTTATTCCAAACCAAAAGAAGAATGAAGATGAAGATTGATGACGTAGTGGATAACCAAAATAGCAACTACCATCCAAACCACAATGTACATTATTGCATCATTCTAATTTATAAAGAATAAAAAGGAATGAAAACAACTAGAAAAACCTTAAGAGCTACAAACTTCGCACTATGCTTATAATAATCAGCTATTATCGACACATTTTTCAACTGATACAATATTGTTGGCTTTCTTTTGTATAATAAATACATGAACACTTGTGAGCTCAGCTCCATTCATCTAACACTTGGGTTGGTATTCTTCTGTACGAGTAGTATATTTTCAACCATTATATATATATGTTGTTTGTTTCAAGTTGATGTAAATAGATAGATAAGTATACCTGTTCTCATG
Source organism: Chenopodium quinoa (assembly GCF_001683475.1). Taxonomy (NCBI): domain Eukaryota; kingdom Viridiplantae; phylum Streptophyta; class Magnoliopsida; order Caryophyllales; family Amaranthaceae; genus Chenopodium; species Chenopodium quinoa. The sequence continues at coordinate 2,819,454 of NW_018745454.1, forward strand.
CGTTTATTTTCAGTTCAGTTCAGTTCAGTTCATTTCATCTCCTAATTTCCTTCTCTTATAAAATATTCAGTTCAGTTCAGTTGGGTTCAGTCTATGAGAACAAACCCTTTTTTGAATAACCAAATACGTTATCGATCAAAATAGGGGGAATTACCCTTTTTTTTTTTTTTTTTTTTTATTTTTATCACCCATGTCCTGGACTAAAGACTATATGTTGATGCCTAATGGTGTAATTTTATGTAATACATAACAATAAATTTTGAATTTCGGTGAGGAAATTATATAATGGAATAACTTTTGCAAGTAAAATTATAATGAAAGACTTTGTACACGTATATTAATTGAATAATCGTGAATATGTGTTACTTTCTAGTCTTATCTTTTATCATTTTATGAAGTACTGTATGTGATCAAGTGATTATGTCTTGTGAAAATGATCAGGATAATTGATTTTTGTAGGACAGCACAACCTATTAAACGAAGAAGTAAGCAAACACGTATACTGGTATAAAATAAACGAAGCATTCAAGGCAGACAATTTCAACACAACAAGGGACATTGTCGTAAGACGCTTAGATCACAGATTAAAGTGTTATGTAGCTGTACGGAACACTACTCAATTATATTGATCATAATTGAGTAATTATTGTTATGTTCCATCAAAATAATATGATCATCATGAGATTAATATTGCAGCTCAATATAAATTCGATCTCCATAAACGGATTTATCAAATAAAAAAAAATCTACTATCATTACAATAATTGAATAATATATACTTGTGAGTTGTAAGGAGATTGAACTTAATTTATGTGAAAGACCACGGTTGGAATTAATTTATTTTTTCTAGTTAAATTTCTCAATAAAATAAAATAAATAAATTTTCGATAAATTATACTGTATAACTTATATGAGACTTAAAAATTTGGTAGTAAGAATAAATGTTCAACAATATCATATGCTTTAATTGAATGTTACATTAATTATTGACTTTTTCTTTGTACTCGTAATAGTTATGGCCAAACAAACATTTACCCCATATCAGTATATCACCATATGTTTTCCAAAGTTCCATTTTATTGGTCAAAATCAAATTGCCGCCCCTTGTTTAGACGTTGCTGTGAAATTAAAGCTGTCCAAGTTATAACATCACCATCACTTAGAATTTCATCTTCCTTTTTCCTTTTTTTTTTTTTTTTTTTTTTACACAATTATCATCTTTTACTCACCTTATCACGTTATTTTTTTTTATTTTTTTTTTTGACAAAGACCTTATCACATTATTACTTATCAAGTTATCATAGCTTCTCTTTTCTTCTTACCTTCTAATGACAATATAATTGAACATGCATTATCTTACAGGTGCTTTAAGTTATTATTAATGACTAAATTGTTCAATTTACCTCCCCTAATCTCCTCCTTAAATAGGGATATATTGCAACTACAACTAAATATGTGGATGAAATATCTAACATTTGATCAATTTGTTGAATTGTACTTATTTTGAGTTTTGCCCCACCCGATTCATCGAAGTTTATCAAACTCGAGACCTCCCTTAAGAGACATCAAGCTGCTTACCACTTGAGCCACTGTTGTTGGTCATTGAATTGTACTTCACTTGAACTAAATTTTGAACACTTTAAACAAATTCAAAACACTACACACTTGTATGGACTATCAAAGTATAAGTCTAGTACATCATAGCATCATGATAAAATAATAATGCATTGACAAGCTAACACACCAAACCTTATCTTCATCAAGATCAACAAGCATCCATATATTAACAATTTTTTATGATCCAATAATATCCATGAATTAACAAATTGTACTTCTAATAATCTTAGAATAATGTCAACTTCATTTCATCAATTATCGCTTGGTTATTAGATCTCCCAAAACTAGCTAATTCCATGACTTAATTATGTGAAACATGTCAATGCAATTCCTTTAAGCGAAGGGTTGGTAAAATGATACAATCATCATTAAAATTTAAAACTAAAGAACATAAAAGTTACAACACCAAAAAATTTGGAATTTCATATAAAGAGGGAAACTTTAATGTCCATATATTTATGTTATAATGGCAGCAACCACATGCAAATTAAACTCTTTTAAATTTACTCGTACAACCAGTACAGTAACATGAAAGAAATTATATGATCAGATTATTCAGATTCTCTCTAAGAAAATGTTGGACCGACACATATTTATCACTTACTAGCTTTGACAGTAAAAGCGGTACTGTAAAATTTTGAAACCTTCTGACAATTGACAAATTACCCTGTTTGGGTAAAATACGTGAGATTCATGCCTATTTGGAAAGGACCAGTCATCAATATTTTTTAATTTATTTTTTAGACTAGGATGAGTCATCTTTTGTAAAGAATGAGTCATTAATTTGATCAAATAGTACTTGTTCATTTATGGGGGAGTTTGACATAAGTAGAAGAGGATTAGGATTAATGTTATATGCGTAATTTCGGTGGGGCTTTGGGCGGTTTGAGGGGTAGGGGTGTTTGCATTTCAATATTAATGTAATATTTATTTATTCCTACTTTAGCTTGATTTGGTTGTTTGGTATTGATAGTAGGATAAATCGTGTATTTGTGTTATTTCTCTTTTTAAGAATTTAAACGTGTCCATAAGTCAACTATCTCGGTAAATTTTACATTTATTATCCACACGAAAGAAACTATAATGATCGAGTATTTAACCTTAAGTTATTTTCCTCAAACCGTAGTAGTTCTACCACTCATATTCATCCAAAGAAATAATGGACTGAAAAATATAACACAAAGAGAGGAAGTTTCTTACAACAAGATAGCTACCCTTACCTCCACTTGTGTTTGTATATTTGCCAAAACAATTCTCTAATTTCATTTAATAATATTGGGCCCTTGAAGTCCAAATGTCACTCATTTCCTTAGAATAAAAACCCTCAAAATATTCGATTTCGTATTCTCTCTTCTCTCTAAAAAAGCCACCACCTTTATTTTCCTCTCTTTCTCTCTCTTCTTTCTTCTTTCTTCTTTCTTCTTCTGCATTCAGAGTTCAGTTTCTTTGTTTCTGCTTCAAATTTCAGATCTAAAAGAATCAAAGATACAATCTTTAGAAAATAAAAATAAAAAATGAAGGTATAAAATTTCTCCTATAATTTGGATTCTGATTCTCAAACAAATATTGGGTTTTGCCTGAAAGTGCTTTAGATTCTATTTTACACGTATAATTAAAGTCTCAAGTTCAAAGGGTTATTATCTTTTTCTGCCTTTGATTGAAAGGGTTATATCTTTATGCTTTTGCTGTATTTTTCGATCATATGCTTTTGATTTGAACCCCTTTTTTGTAAATAATATTAAGCAGTTAGTTAATTAGCTTAAAAAGTACGAAGTAAGAAATTTAAGAAATGATATACTCTGTTTTCCCTTTTTGTTGTTGTTGATTTCGTGGAATGCTCAGTATAATTACGACCAGCAATTTAGAAAAGCTAATCTAATTTTCATGGTATTTTTAATTGATTAATTAGCTTGAAAAAAAAGAAAAAACAAATGAAATTAAGTCCGGGAGTAAATAATCATCTGTTATTTTGACAGGCCCTGTTTAAATTTTGCTCTGTTTTATAATTATTTTTTTTTAATTGAAAATTTACAGAAAAGTGTGAAATAATGTTTGTTTGGTTGATTTAATGACAGAAAATTGTGTTGAAATTGGACTTGCATGATGACAAAGCGAAGCAAAAGGCTCTTAAGTCAGTCTCTACTCTTCCAGGTAATCCATACCACCAAATTTGCATCACTTGGAAATCTTATTGTGTCCTAATTAATTGATTTAATTGGGTGATTAATCAAAGAATTTTTGTTAGGTTTCTTATATTAAAAAAAAAAAATGAGAGAGAAAAGAATGTTATGGTACTTATGGATGATGTGATTCTATTTGGAATATTTTTTCCTGATGCAAGCTTGAAGTTGATTTCATCAATAATTGGCAATTTGTTGACCCCACACTTCTGATATCATTCTCTTCTTAAAAAAAAAAAAATTAAAAATATGGACCTTTGTTTATTATGTTGTCATTATTGATTTTGTTTAGTACGGAGTAAATTGCAATATTGTACTGGATCATGTCATCAAATTTATTTTTTTTGAGCCACAAGGGCTTTGTAAGTTATGGAGTATGTGAAGGGACATTTGAATTCGTGAGGCTGTGACCTATCCTTAGGGGTGTACACCGGTCCAAAACCGGACCGGACCTGGACCTCATATCAGGTCACCATGCCTAATTCTATAATAAATCCAGGTTATCCTACACAAACTCTCAGTTTTTGCTACTCATACTAGTTAGGACCTCATATCAGGTCACCATGCCTAATTCTATAATAAATACTAATTCCATTACAATTCTGATTGAGTGAGCATGTTTTGTGTAAGATAGACTGCATATTAGTGAGATTTTTTTTACTTAATTTTTGGTGGAGCCGTTTAAGGGGTAATTATAAATTTTATATAAGTTACTTAGTGTACATGAAAACTCTCATTTGTTGATTTGATTTTGATGGTGAAGATCAGATGAATTCATTTTAGGTGACACAGGAAATTTCTAAGCATATGCTATAATAATATCATAAGACGATTTTGATATGATCTTTTCAATAATTGTACTTATTTTACAAACACTTTACAAGGTTGTTATACATCAAGCTCTTAACTCCTTTCAAAGCGTTCCATTTTGACTACAAGTCCATCTTTTATAAATGTTAATACAAGTATATAATTACATGTCAATTTTTAGTAACAATGCAATATTATTTGTCCCTTTTTTTTGAATGTCAATGAAAAGAATATATTGCTCCATTTTGAATTACCAACCTAAATTACTTTTCATAAATTTCCAAGACCAACTACCTCCCTTGAAAATTGACATTAGTAACAACTAACAAGACAATTAACTAATTAAGGTCCTAGGAATCTTGTTTCCTACATTAGAATCTGCTCATTGTTTGCAAATACTAGCTAATGGTCTAATGCAATTTTACCTAATTAAAAATAATGTAGGGATTGATTCTATTGCAATGGACATGAAAGAGCAGAAGTTAACTGTGATTGGCACGGTGGATCCAGTAAGCGTAGTAAGCAAACTGCGCAAAAACTGGCCAACCACGCACATAGTTATCGTAGGACCTGCAAAAGAGCCGGAGAAGGAGAAGAAGGAAGAACCAAAGAAGGAAGAGGAGAAGAAAGAAGGGGAAAAGAAAGAAGGGGAAAAGAAGGAAGAGCCTAAAAAAGAAGGGGAAAAGAAGGAAGAGCCTAAGAAAGAAGAGGGCAAAAAAGAGGAAGAAAAGAAGCCTGACCCCGTGCTCGACCTTGTCATGGCTTATAAGCAATACAACCCTCAAATGACTACACACTACTACGTTCAAAGCATGGAAGAGAACCCGAATGCTTGTACTATTTGCTGAAATAAACCCGTTGGCCTCTTTATTTTCCGAGGTTGGACACCACAAGGGCAAATGATCCTTGAAGAAAGAATGATATGTAATCAATATAGTCATTTGATGACTGCTGCTTCTCTGATCTATTTTTCGGAAGTGAGTTATGTGATCGATCAAGCATGTATAGCACGTTAATTAAGTACGTACGAGTAATATTTTTGGTAGCGATCTGAGCTAATTAAGCTCATTAGTATTCTAAGCTAAGCTTGTTAATTTTCTTATCTAGCTGGACCGTCGATCATATCATTTTGTATATAATTTTTCTTGGGGTAGTATTTAATTGTCAAAACAATTTCTTTGGATGTTAGTAAAGTGTAAGTTCGTTTATTCAATAATAAAAATTGCATTCAGCAGTGTGTATTTTAGGAAAATCAATTAATTAGTGCCTCATAGTAGAAAGCCATATTTTTGATGTGATTGTTGAGCTGCTAAAATGGAAGATTTTACACATGTTAAATATGGCTGAATTATTTACAGTACTGTCCTTGGTGATGTGAGTGAATAATGATGGGATTTTACCATCATTGAAATAAGGAACAACAATTCATACCATAGTAAAATTAGCTGAACAATCCATATCAGTCAGTTTGCTTCATTAGGAATGATATAGTCTTAGCAATATATAAGACGTGTTCGGTAAAATTAACAGTTGTAAATTTGTTGGATAAGTCGTATACCATGCTCGTACATTAAATTAAATTAAGTACGGAGTAGTCATAATGAAAATACTTGTACGTCCAAGTAAATGCATGAAAGCCTAGATCTAATGAAGTTGATGCAAGCTTCTTGGGCGGCTAGTGGGGCAAAGAAAGTGTACAAGAATGAATGGTGAAAGGCTGAAAGCCAAAAAGGATTCGATCACGGGTGGGTCGCAAGCTAATGATGCCCACAAACTTGCGCCCAAATTACATAATGTTACGTTGGTATACAACTATACATTTAGGTGGACAATAGTTCATGCCAATTTCTTCTGCTATGCATTTATATATACAAGTATTTATTTATTTTTATATCTATCTAATTATTTGTTGAGCCCATGAGAAAATTCACATGTGAGTGAAAATGTTGTCCCACTTTAAAAGAGTATATAAAAGTGAAGAGAAATAGTGGAATGTGTATCCCACATTGAAGAAAGGAGAAAGTCGTGTTCACTTTATATGGCTAAGGGACTACTCCCTTCATTGCCATATGGTTTTGAGTTGGAACCTTCTTGGTTGTTTAAGTGAACACTTGTGAAGTTGTGATAGGTGTGTGGCCCAAGCCCGTTTATCATTATTAATTTGTTATATATTTATATGGTTGAAAATGCTGACCCTCGAATATACTTTTTGCTTTTTCAATGCACAAATACAATCTAATTGGGCCCTTATCTTAATAGTTGACCACATTGTAAACCAGACCAAAAAAGTAGTTAGTTTTATAAGATTATGTATTTTTTTTTTGACCGGTAAACTACGGAGAGGGGGCCCTATCCTATCACAGGAATGGGGCTGTGAGGAGTCGAACCCCCATCACATGGGGGGGAGATGGAGGGACTAACCATCCCTCCATCCCTTCACTCCTCGAATTATGTATTTTATTTACTAAAACATTGAATTAGCTAGTGTATATAGAATTTTACTTAAAAAATTAGCTCGCTCCTCAATTAGATAAGGTTGACTATCTCGGTTGCTCCTCTATTTATTTTCTAATCAAGGTTGTGATACCGATCGATACAATATTTTTAGGTTTACAATAAATGTAATACTTCGTATAATCGAATGACATAGTCAATGTTAAAACGTATATAGATTATATTGAATGATACAAAGTACTAAATGATTATAATATTGTAGAAATTAAATAGTAAAGATTATCATTTTTTTTATTGTAAATATAATTGATAAACATGGATTGAGAATCAATATTAAAAAAAAAAAAGTGCACAACATAGTAAATTTTTTTTCTTAGAAACACTTTTTACTATTAGTATATTTATATATACTTAACTTTTACTCTCACACGCATTATTATATCTTGACTCTTGAGTGATGGGAATAGAAACACGGTCTAATCTCAACTAAAAACGCCATCCCAAGAATTATAAAATTATAAAATTGTTCGAACTCAGCACCTTGTCAATTGTCACTAACGTAAAATCATATAAAAGCTAGTATGATATATACATGCAAAGAAGAAAAAAGGTAGGTTTAATAAGACACTTAATAAAAAGGTGATTAGCAAAGCGAAAATTATGAATAAAATCAAAATTGTCATCAATTGCATATTGGTAGGTCAGGCTGAGTCTTATAATTATGAACCACAAATAAAAGTGTATCATGAATAAATAATCTCTCTCCTACTCCAACTAGTAAAGACTAAAGAGAATTACACCCCTTATACATTCCATTTTAGCTTTCGTCCAACCACAACAACCAAATATGTCTAATGTTTAGCTCTATTATACTCAACCATAATGATGATGTCAAATACTTACTCCCATTTGACTTGGTGCCTACTATATACGAACAAAATTACCAAGTAACAAATATAATAGAAAACCTAATTACTACGTACTTATGTTTATTAGTATTCGTGAATTGAATTAACATAAGTATTCGTGACACGTACAATGTTCGCTAGTTAGTATTTTGTTCTTTTCAGTCTTACATATATAACTTTTTAAATACATTTGGATATACCAAATTTTAATACTACATACTCCATATAAGATTTGCAAATATAAATAAGTACAATTAAGGCCTAACTCATCATAAGTCATGACATATACCCGAGAGAAAGGACAAATTACGCATCAAATTCAAATTTTATAAATTCATGACATTAGTACGAGTAATAAGTATGGAGGCCGATGGATGATGACAAAAGAGAATGTTAGTTTGTGGCTGCTAGAACAACACAAGAGATGTTTGACGATGACACTATGATCATCCAATCCATTTCACAAGTTTTATTTGGCCCGACTTTAGAATGATTGGAATTCCATTATATATTTATTTATTCGATTATTTTAAAATTGTGTGACCATTGATCAATTAATTAAGCAATAATTGAACTACTCTAAAATAAATCATATCAATAGTATGCATGTCAAAATCGTGGGCAGATGTTTGCGCCTTATTGATGTAAGGATGGTGTGTGTCTTGGGCTCTTGGCAGTCTTGCTCTTTTTCTCCATGTACTATGTAGCATGTAGCGTACCAAATTAAGTTTATTATATTTCGTAAGCTAAAGAAATTATTTAATTTAAAGATTATAATAGATTTGCTGGTAGTTGGTATGTTATTTATGCACTCTAATACCCTATGTACATGTGTCATACATCTTTGTGCTAGTCGTATAATCATACATTAATACTCTATTTGTTTGAATTTTTTTCTATGGAGGCGGATGCACAATGCTCCGTGCATCCATTTTCTCTTAAAAAAGACGGAATGAACATTCTGTTGTTCAGTAAAGAACATACATGTGTTTTGTAAAGAACATATAGTTATTTCATGAAGAACAAATCAAATAGTTGTATTATAATGAACATATAGTTGTTTTATAAAGAACATATAACTATTTTGTAAAAAAAAAAACATCCAACTTCATCTCTTTATATACATCTAAACAACATCCGTAGAGGTGATCAACTTTGACCCGGCCCAAAAATAAGGGTGGGTTTAGACAAGCCTAAAAATGTTTTTTTAGTTAAAAATCCAAACTCGGCCTGAAAAAAACTCGAAAAGCCCTTGGACACGATATAATATGTTAAGGCCCAGCCCGACCCGAATTTTTTATCACCTCTAATGTTAATATAATGTAATGAACATTATTTTCATTAAACCACCATAATCTAAAGACAAAATTCAAAGAACATTTCAAAATAAACAATCAACATATGTCACAAATAAAAGTACATTATTCTGACAATTAAAGAACATGAAGATAAATAACATTATTTAACTGCACGTTATGTTCTTTACAATTTTATAACATGTTATTTGCACTTTAACTGAATGTTCTTTACATTTCTATACAATGTTTTTTACAATTCTATAATATGTTCTTTTCACTTAAACTAAATGTTCTTTATGTTTCTATGCAATGTTCTTTCCATTTTTTTTCTTGGAAGAGATGCACCATGTGGATTGTGCATCCACCTGCACGAACCACGCTTTACTCTTTGTTTTCAAGTAATTGTTCTAAATGTTGTAATGATTTAAAGATAAACATGTATATCAAAACATAGAATCTAGTTAAACGGTAGACATACGTTGAGCTAGTTTAATTACATTAAAAATAAAAAACAAAAATAAAAAAAGGTATGCAAGGGGAGTATAAGAATGAAATTTGTTTAAGTGCAACCTTCATTAATGCTTTGCAATAAAGGATTCATTCATCAGACGTAATATCGTTTGCAAATATTGGCTCAATATTGCAACCTTGAAAACTGCTAAATTATTTACGAGAGAATAGCTTGAATTGTATTGATGATCTTAGCTATTATTTATAGCCTACAAAAGATAATCTACACAATATAAACTCTATCATATAAACTTTCATAAATCTATCTTAAAGTATTACTAAGATATATTATTATCCTAAATATAATATCATAAGATCTATATGGAAAATATATCATAATAATATATTTTCCTATATTCCTAACACCCTCCCGCAATCGTAACGACAGTAACACGAACGTTACGATTGGAATGGAAATTCGCACTTTGTTGAAGTTGATCGAGTTGCACTACTCTGTTGATGTCGCCTTCAATTTTTTTTATTTAAAAAAAAAACGAACTTTTGCTACCACGGCCCTTTGCTGGTGTCCATGGTCTTTTTCACGGTCCTTTGCTGGTGTCCGTGGTCTTTTGTCACGGCCCTTTGCTGGTGTCCGTGGTCTTCTTTGCCACGACCCTTTGCTGGTGTCCGTATTCTTCTTTGCCACGGCCCTTTGCTGGTGTCCGTTATCTTCTTTGCCAGGCCCTTCGCTGGTGTCCGTGGTCTTTTGCAATTTTAAACGCCAAACGTGGCTTTTCTTCATCTCCATGGAGATGCAATAATGGAGGAAGCACACTCAAACACTTCAACCTAACCAAATCACATATGATCATTCATATTGATCACATACACCAATAATAACCCACGTATCACATGGTTATTCCATAAAAAAAAATTAAATCAAAAAATAGAAATTCAAAGAGCAATACTATTGCATAGCGGAAGAAAATTTATGAATCCCACCAGTGGGTTTAATATGCTAACCCACCGGCAGGGGAATATTTGTGTGAACGGTCCCAAGATTTAACCTGCTCTGATACCATGCTAAATTATTTATGAGAGAATAGTTTGAATTGTACTGATGATCTTGGCTATTATTTATAGCCTACAAAAGATAATCTACACAATATAAATTCTATCATATAAACTTCCATAAATCTATCTTAGAATATCACTAAGATATATTATTATCCTAAATATAATATCATAAGATCTATATGGAAAATATATCACAATAATATATTTTCCTATATTATTCCTAACAAAAACACCTGTTGAGCCACCTTGGCTAACCAAGGGATCAACTCACTCGAGCACCATCTAGTGGATACTGGTGCATCCTAGCATTTTCACTTGGAGGTTGATCGCTTTCTGGTTACCCTAGAAGCCAGTTTTATCCATCCATCCATTGATGAGCTTCCTCCCCTTTACTACTCGATTTCGAAAATCTACTTTGATTTAATCATGTATGTATTCACCACCATTACTGACTAATTACACACATGTTCTTGAGCGTTTCAAGGAGTTTTTAGCCTTTTCTTGTGATCTTTAACTATGTGAAGGCAAGTGGTTTTAGTCTTTTAGAAATTCAAACAAACTACTCGTAAAATTGGATTGACAGAATTAGCATTTAGGAGACCTACATATAATATGTTATATGTACCATATATATGGGCTAGCCTGTATTCGATTCATTGGGCCTTAACCAACTTCAACAATGGGCCTGTAGAATATAGATGCACGTTTGTGTTTGGGCTTTTTTTTTTTTTTAATCCCATGTACTCCGATCCGTATTTGTTTAATGTTGCTCTTACCTCGTACTCGTATTTAGAAACACTATCAGCTCTCAAAAAAAAAAAAAAAAAAAAAAAAAAAAAAAAAGAAGTAACACTATCAAGTTATGAGGTTCTCAAATACTCCGTAGTCCGTACCTATTATTGTGCATATTTATTGTATATGCAGTATGCTTCAATGGATGAAAGCCGTCTGAGTAGCTGAGCAATGATGATCAAACTAAGAATTCGATATGTAAATAGATTTCACTAACAGATCGAGAACTTAGAAGTAAGTAAATATGAGTAATATCTTACGGAGTACTAAACAAGAAAACACTAATATTATTATTAATATGGTAACCCCAAACAAAAAAATCTGGGGAAAAAAACCTAAGCACAATTGACCCCTTTTACAATAATTTTATCCCAACAAATCCCTAGTAGGCAGTCTGAATTATCAGAAAAACTGCAAAAATCATTGGAATATAAAAAACCTTACGTACTAAGAAGATTCTAAGTTATTCGGATAAATATGACACGAATTATTGAAATATCTACATACATGAATTTATTTATACTTTTATATATAGTATTACTTAAAATGATTTATTAGGTTCTGGCTTTAACGAGTGGAGATTGAGGAATGGGAGAATGAGGTGATAACAAGTTATGTGGTGACATGAGACTACTTTCGTCGATTCTTCGATTGTTAAAGCTAAGACGACCAAGTTGCATCTGTTCCTTCCTCTTCTTAAGCGATGTTTTTGGTTTTGTCTCCCTCTTGTCGCGCCTTACAAAGGTTCTAATCCTTTGTAGGGCAACATCTACGGTCTCATCATCCATGTTTGCGTAGCACACCCTAAACCATCCAGGCTCCGAACAATGAAATGATGAGCCTGGTGATACATTGATCTTCACATCATTTATAATTACTCTCCATAACTTCAATTCCCCCTCCGTTGTTGCCTCCTCCAATAGGTGTCGCAAGTCCATCCATACAAATAGTCCTGCGTTGCTCTTTAGGCACTCGATCCCAACTTGAGACAATCCGCCTGTAAAATGTTTGTTGATAAGTATTAGGTGACTCGTACTTCGTAGCTTTGTCCGCCCGATCGGGCGGACATTGCCCGGTCTGACCGGGCGGTGGGGGTTGGATACGTTGAAGCATTCGTATGGAGTTTTCTTCTCGCGCCCGATCGGGCAGACCTTGCCCGGTCTGACCGGGCGGAGAAGGAAAAATGCGGAGACGCGGATTTTACGATTTAAAGTTATCTTTTATGTTATTTTTTTGCCCAAGTATCTTTTATTTTAGGGATTAATATAAAACCTCCCTAATATTAGTATAAGGGTTAAGAGAGAGAGAGTGAGAGCCGTTCTTGAGAAATACAAGAATCATCTTTGTAATCTTTGCAGTTTATAGTGAAATCATTCGATCTCGGTGCCCGTGGACGTAGCTATCACATCGATAGTGAACCACGTAAATTCTTGGTGTTGTTCTTATTGTTTGCATTGAATTTCTTTATTGTTTTCTTGTTTGTTTTCGACCTTTGCTTCCGCTGTCGCACAACAATTGGTATCAGAGCTCAGGTTCAATCCTTGGAGAGTTTCTTGAAGATAACAATGGCAGGAGATTCAACAATAAGAATTGAGAAGTTTACCGGGAAAAATAGTTTCGGGCTATGGCAAATTAAGATGAAGGCTCTGTTAAAACAACAGCAGATATGGCGTCCGTTGGCTCCAAAGAGTACTACTTCGGAGTCAGAAGATGGACCGACTGACCCGCAGTTAGAAGTTATGGAAGAGAAGGCACACTCTACCATATTACTTAGTCTTGATGATCAAATCATCACGGAGGTGGCTGATCAGGAAACGGCGGCTGGATTGTGGCTGAAGCTGGAGTCATTGTATATGACTAAGTCGTTGACCAACAAATTATTACTGAAACAGCGGTTGTTTAGCCTCCGGATGCAGTCAGGTACTTCCTTACGGGAACATCTAGAAAAACTTAACTCTATTTTGCTTGATTTACGTAATTTAGATGTTAAAATTGATGATGAGGATGCTGCGTTGATTTTACTTGTATCTCTACCGTCTAGCTTTGAGAATTTTGTAGAGTCTTTTGTTGTTGGTAAGGATTCTATAACCTTAGAAGAAGTGAAGGCAGCACTTCATACTAGGGAACTCAGAATGAAAGCTACGAGTGATAATGGGGATAATGGTAGTGGGTTGTTTGTTAAGTCCGGAAAGTCTAAAAAGAATAAGGGGTTTAACAAGGGGAACAATGCTGGGTCGGGTGCTGGAAACGGCAAGGATGGATCTAGTAAAACTACTACTAAAACATGTTATTACTGTAAAGAACCGGGTCACTTTAGGAATAATTGTCCGGTGAGGAAAAACAAGTCCCAGGCTGCTGTAGTTGAAGAGAAACCGAATGAGAGCTATAATTCAGAGGAAGATTTAGCATTAGTCAGTTCTGCTAGGTCTGATGATTTATCTGATAACTGGGTTCTAGATTCGGGGTGTTCGTTCCATATGTGTCCACGTCGAGATTGGTTTGATACATATGAACCTCGCAATGGGGGTATGGTTATAGTCGGTAACAATGCTCCATGTAAGGTCACAGGTATTGGTTCCATGAGGTTGAGGACTGTTGATGGGCGGAGGTTAACTTTGACTAATGTACGGCATGTTCCTGCTTTAGGAAAGAATCTGATTTCATTGGGTACCCTGGATGACTTGGGGTACAATGGTGTGTTTTCAGATGGGGAGTTGTGTATTTTCAGAGGTTCTGAGTTGGTACTTAAGGGTATCAAAAGGAACACCCTCTATGTTTTTGAAGGTGTTACACTGCCTAGTTCTGCGGTTTGCGCATCTGTATCTCACCAGGAGATGACTAAGATTTGGCACATGAGGCTTGGTCATATGGGGGAGAAGGGGATGCAGCTATTGTCCAAGAGGGGTCTTCTATCCGGGGTCAAGGTTGCCAACCTTGAATTTTGTGAGCATTGTGTGTTTGGTAAGAAACACAGGTCAAAGTTCAGCAAGGGTGCTCACATTACTGATGCAGTGCTCGATTACATCCATTCAGATTGCTGGGGTCCATCTAGAGTTGAAGGTATGGGAGGTTACCACTATTTTGTGTCATTTGTTGATGACAAGTCCCGATACACATGGCTTAGGTTGCTTAAGTCAAAGGATGAGGCCTTCAAAGTTTTCAAGCAATGGAAAGCTTTGGTGGAAAATCGACAAGGAAGGAAGATCAAGAAGCTACGAACGGACAATGGGCTAGAGTTTTGCAAAGACGAGTTTAATCAGTTCTGTGCAGATGAGGGTATAGGTCGGCATCATACTGTCAGGAAGACACCACAGCAGAACGGTGTAGCAGAACGGGTTAATCAGACACTGCTAGAGAGAGTTCGATGCATGCTCTCTAATGCAGGGCTTGGGAGGAGGTACTGGAGTGAAGCTGTGTTAACAGCTTGTTATGTCATTAATAGGGGTCCTCATTCTGGAATTGATTCCAAAATTCCGTTTGAGATCTGGAGTGGTAAGTTGCCTAATTTTTCGAATTTGAAGATTTTTGGTTGTGTTGCTTATTATCATGTTATTGAGGGTAAGCTGGATCCACGAGCCAAGAAGGGGTGTTTTGTTGGGTACGGGGATGGTGTGAAGGGGTTTAGAATTTTTTCACCTTCGGAGGGTCGGGTCATTCTTAGTAGGGATGTTACTTTCGATGAAAACACCATGTATTCAATTAAAAATGCAGAGATTTCAGATTTGAGAAGGGAAGGAGACAATTTATTACAGACAGATGGGGTACTTGAGGTACATCAGTCTACCATTGCTGATTTACCTCGGGTACAATATATTGATGATGATGCTGATGTTCCAGTGCCGGGTACTCCTGAACCTGAGATTACTCCTACTCATTCTAACTCTGGGGATGAGGTGGAGCAATCTAATCAGGGGTCATCTAGTCAACCTGACACCATTCTTGAGATGCCTAAACGAGTTATCAAGAAGCCTGTTAGATTGATTGAAGAGATGGAGGGAAGAAATTGCTGTGTTGATGCGATGACAGGTTATGCATTGAGTGTAGCTGATGATGTAGAGTCATTTGAACCTGCCACATATAAACAAGCAATTAGTTGTAGTGAGTCTGCGCAATGGCTTGCCGCAATGGGTGAAGAGATGCAGTCTCTTTACAAGAACAGAGTGTGGGAACTGGTAAAGGTACCGGAAGGGAGGAAGCTTGTGGGTTGTAAATGGATTTACAAGAAGAAAGAAGGGTTGTCGGAAACTGAGCAAATACGTTTTAAGGCTAGGCTAGTTGCTAAGGGGTTCAGTCAGGTAGAAGGGGTTGATTTTGTTGAGATATTCTCACCTGTGGTTCGACATACTTCTATCCGTGTGTTATTGTCAATTGTAGCACATTTTGATCTTGAGCTGGAGCAGTTGGATGTTAAAACGGCTTTCCTTCATGGCGATTTGGAGGAGGAGATTCTGATGAAGCAGCCCGAAGGATTCGAAGTTCCTGGAAAGGAACACTATGCCTGCAGATTGCTAAAGTCATTGTATGGACTTAAGCAATCCCCCCGACAGTGGTACAAAAGGTTTGATTCTTTTATGGTTTCACAAGGTTTTGACAGGAATTCATATGATTGCTGTGTGTATCATAGTAAGCTGGATAATGGTTCCATGATTTATCTTTTGTTATATGTTGATGACATGTTGGTTGCCACAAAGAATAAATCTGATATTGCTAGATTAAAGGAGATGCTTAACTCGGAGTTTGACATGAAAGACTTGGGTGCAGCTAGGAAGATTTTGGGTATGGAGATCTACAGGGATCGGGCTAGAGGTAAGCTTTTCTTGACTCAGAAAAGCTACATTGAAAAGATTTTGTCTCGTTTTGGGATGGAAAAATCGAAGCCTATAAGTACGCCAACTACTGTTAGTTGTAAGTTGTCTTTGTCTATGTCACCTCAATCAGAGGAGGAGTTGTCTTATATGTCTAGAGTTCCATATGCAAACGCGGTTGGTTGTTTGATGTATGCTATGGTCTGTACTAGGCCGGATATTGCGCATGCTGTTAGTGTTGTAAGCAGGTTTATGGCTCGACCTGGGAGGGAACACTGGCAAGGGGTGAAAAGGATTTTTCGCTACCTGAGAGGGACAACTGATATTGGTCTTGTGTACGGGAATGGTAGGGAATGCTTGGTCACTGGGTACAGTGATTCTGATTATGCAGCTGATGTGGATACCAGGAGGTCTGTGACTGGTTATGTGTTCACTTTGGGTGGTTCTGTGGTTAGTTGGAAGTCTACATTGCAGTCATCAGTTACGTTGTCAACTACTGAAGCTGAGTATATGGCTTTAACTTCTGCAGCTAAGGAGTCTATTTGGCTCAAAGGCCTAGTAGGTGAACTGGGTATTGCACAGGATTTTGCTACAGTGTATTGTGATAGTCTAAGTGCGATTTGCTTAGCTAAGGATCAAGTACACCATGATCGGACGAAGCACATTGATGTCAGGTATCATTTCTTGCGTACTGACAAGAGGATTAAGGTGAAGAAGATTGGGACTGCTGACAACCCGGCTGATTTCTTCACTAAGCCTGTTCCGTTTAGCAAGTTTAAACATTGCTTAGACTTGCTAAATATTGATTACTACGTGATGTAGTAGGCCCTGAGGGGCGAAGTTGGGGAGCTCCTGGTGTAGGTGTGTTGGCCTTAAGGTGGAGCTTGCCCGGGGCTTGTGATGCAGGTGGAGCATTATGAGTTGTTATACTTGGAGACGAGTATGTGATGGGTCTTGGTTGAAGACTTATCGGGATGTATGGCTTATGCATGAGTCTTGCATCGGGTTTGGCTTGAGATGTTTTTCCACTATGTCTTGATGGGGTCGTTTGCTGACTACGAGTTCTCGTCAAGGTGGAGATTGTTGATAAGTATTAGGTGACTCGTACTTCGTAGCTTTGTCCGCCCGATCGGGCGGACATTGCCCGGTCTGACCGGGCGGTGGGGGTTGGATACGTTGAAGCATTCGTATGGAGTTTTCTTCTCGCGCCCGATCGGGCAGACCTTGCCCGGTCTGACCGGGCGGAGAAGGAAAAATGCGGAGACGCGGATTTTACGATTTAAAGTTATCTTTTATGTTATTTTTTTGCCCAAGTATCTTTTATTTTAGGGATTAATATAAAACCTCCCTAATATTAGTATAAGGGTTAAGAGAGAGAGAGTGAGAGCCGTTCTTGAGAAATACAAGAATCATCTTTGTAATCTTTGCAGTTTATAGTGAAATCATTCGATCTCGGTGCCCGTGGACGTAGCTATCACATCGATAGTGAACCACGTAAATTCTTGGTGTTGTTCTTATTGTTTGCATTGAATTTCTTTATTGTTTTCTTGTTTGTTTTCGACCTTTGCTTCCGCTGTCGCACAACAATGTTGGTGCCTGAAAAAGAGGATACCGAGAATTAGGGAAATGATTTTGGTACACTTTGTGTGAGCACAGTTTTTTTATGCTCTAATATCAAATTAATTAAGGGTCTAAGAATATGGTATATGACCTAATGTAAATTAAAGTCTATTATATCTTGACTAGTCAAAATAGACTAATGCATCATGTGCATGACATGTCATGCACAATTTATAAGGGTATTGAGAAAAATAGGTCTAATAAATATACCTTCGCGATAGCCTTTCTCGGCTTGTGTCTAAGAACCTTGTGACGAACTCATCATCAGACAACATGGCGGCTAGCATATGTTGCGTTTGTGAAGAAACGAGCCCAAAGCTTGACATCCTACGAGCAGTGGTCACAACGCGGTCATTGTAAGAGTACACAATCCCAACTCGGAACCCTGGCATGCCCATGTCCTTAGACAAGCTATAGACGATGTGAATAAGGTCAAGGTTAACGTGTGGCATGTCCGTTACAATTTCGGCCACGCTAGTGTACCTTGGAAGGCTAAATACAGTAGCTGCATATATCTCATCACATACTAGGTGAATTCTTTTGTCATTCACAAAGTTTACCAACATTTTTAGGGTATCCTTATCTTGGACTGTCCCTAAAGGGTTAGAAGGGTTTGTGACGATTATGCCCTTAACTCGAACGTTGTTTTGTAGTGCATCTTCATAAGCTGAGATTAAGGCTTGTTCAGTAATCTTAAAACCATTCCAACTTTCACATGTAATTGGAATTAGTTTTACGCCAGTTCTCCAACCCAAATCACGGTTAAATCTGCATGAAAATGACAAACAAATCAATAATAATTAGTGGCTGATTAAATCATTTTCAATGTTCCCTACACGTATAGGTCATGTTGGTTTGTTGTAGGACATAAGGAACCTCTTTGTCTGGTAATAGTAATGTTCTTTTGGAAATAAAGTATATGACAAATATATATACATTACACTTTTATTTGAAATTCATATTTTGTCAATATTTGTATGATTTAATCAAGGTTTAATCTTTCGGGATATAATTGTATTTAGACGTACCACTTAAAATTGAAAACTTTGGACAATAGTGATAAAATCATGTTTAATTTATTATTAAGATTTTATTGCTAGTTGTCTTCCACCTTAACTAGTTAGATCGTGATCAATTTTGCAACATTCATATGTTTGACACAATAATTTCATATAAGAATAAAATGGACTTGTGTGAACAGAATTTGATTTATTATTGTTGACCCTTGACTTAAATTATTATTCATTAGTACGTGCGTATCAATGTATCATGTTTGATTAATGATGGCTTAGAAAGCAAGACTCCTTTATTTCTACCAAAAAAAAAAAAAAAAAAAAAACCCTACTATATATACTTGTATAATACTTCCTTGTGCACGTTATACACTTTGACTAATACAGAATACTACCCAAGTCAAATGGAAATTATACAACTTAGTCCACATGAAAACATGTGTTTGACTATCTAACTAAAATTTACAACAACCCTATTCTCTTATAGACCTATATCAATTATTTTACATGCTACATGCTAACAGAAAACAACTTAATGACCTAAATCAATTATTCTAATGCATGATCGATCACATCAAAAGTACAATATTTATAGGATTAATTAATTAAGTGACATAGCTAGCAACCACGTACTTCTTTCACAATTTTTAATTTTATGATCCTATATGAAGGTTAATTATAATTAGTACAATATATAAATATGTTAACCTTAGATTTTTCAATACTATCCTCACACTATCTACTCATTAAGATAACTTAACATAAAAAGGGATCAGAAATGATTATTCATGTTGCACTTTCTACATGTCACAACTCATTATATTTTCATACGTAAGTTTAACCGACTTTTTGCGTTGCAAAAAGTCTACGAATGTAATAACAATGTCAATAAATGATGAAGAAGATTTGTCAAGTACACGTACGCTGGATAATAAGGTGAGGGGACCAAAAATGCGTCTTCTCCTTTATTTGCTAAGCAAAACAATATCGTCTCATTCGCTCCGGTGGCTCCTCCGCTCATTACTATTCGTTTCGGATCAAAGGTCACTTTGTCGCCTCTCGCTTTCCCCATGAACTTTGCAACAGCCTGAAACGACATCATAACATTTAAATATATATATAAATAAGGTCACGAGTCAATTTTGTAGACAGAGTAATTAGAAACTTACAGAACGGAACTCAGGCAAGCCATGGTAATCTTGGAATACAGCAATTTCCATAAACTTATCAATTCCTTCCGGTGTACATATAGAAGCTTGTGGGTTTTTAAGCATCCACTCCTTCACTAAATCAAAGGTAAGCTGCATGGAGTAAACACGTAACATATAATTCAATATTATGTTTCACCCATTTATAAGTTTACATGAAATAACATTATTATTAAAATTTAAAAGTGCATGCATATATATATATATATATATATATATATATATATATATATATATATATATATATATATATTAGAATCCAAAATAATACCTGATTTTCAGCAAGTCCCATTTGAATTACACCATTAGGGTTGTTGGAAGAGTGGTAAGGATCATTATCATAAGCCTTCCACCCATCAAAATACTCGACATCCTCGCCGTGTCCATTGTTAGTTGCTACCTTGGAAAGAAGTTGATGACTATCGTAAGCACCGTTGTTCATTGACGAATGCATTTTTAAACAAAGTATTGAATGTTTCTTTTGTTGTAGTTGGTGGTAATTGGGTAGTGTTTGTTAGGGTATAAGGAAACTAAAATAATGAAAAAATTGTTGGGAGGAAGTAGAGAAAATAGACGAAGAAGAATTTAATGTTGTTGAGACAAATGGATTATAAGAGAATTTGAGAGATAGGAAATGAAGCGTTATGTACTCTAATATTTATAGGCCGAAAAGTCCAGGTTATTAAAAATAAAAAAATAAAAAAAATCATTGAAAAGTCTATTTCAAAGCGGTAGAAAGGTGTAAATTTCCAAAATACGTTAATAAAAAAAAAAGTAAAAAAAGGAAGGTGCTTGAACTAACAAAAATGGTGAGAAAAGTAACATAGAAATACATGGACCCATTTAAACCTCAAAAAAAATGTTGTAACAGTTGGCCGGTTTTATTCCGTAATTGCTTGCGTAAGTAATTTGCATCCCCTAAAGCACGTGAGGAGGAGAAAGTACAAGTATAGTCTACTTTTAGACTTTTTATTAGGCATAACCTTTTACTTGATTATCATTAATTAGTCAATATTTCGTCTATCTAAGAACTAACAATATAATACCAAGTGTATTTAACTTTTCTTCGTAGGCATAATTTTCAAGTTATTTAGGCTTAATGATAAAGAAGTACAAATGAAAATTTAATCTATTATGGTATCAAATAATTAAATAAAATTTTAACGAACTTGATTCCAAAAATGAATTCAGGAACCATAATTTTATAAAACATTATATTCCTTGGTCTGAAGGGAAAATCCTTAGCTTTAAGATTAAATAATGAGTTTGTAAGTTTCGATCGATGTTTACATCTATCAATTATAGTTTGCACTTTACATAGAATATTATGACCAATAAGTTTAGAAAGTTTGTTGGCAACATGATTAGCTTCCACATATGGATGTGAGTGTAGTAACTTCATTGAACGTTTTTCGAAATCAGGTGACATGTATGTACATCTTTCATACTTCGTATACATTAACCTAAATTGTTCAAGGACATTAAAACTATATATATCTCAAAGGATTATGTATTTATATGATTTCAAGGTCATTTTGTGGGAAGAAAAACATATTTATATATTTACAAGAAATAGTCTTCCCACTTTTCATTGGTTTGTGCATAATTGAAAATAATCTAAAATGTACTGAACAAAAATATATTCTTAGGAAAGAAAAGAAGTTTCCTCATAGATGCTATATTTTTCATAACATCTCAAACATAAACCTAATTTCATATACAATCTAGATAGTACAATTGATAGGTAGCAATTTCAAAAATTGAAGACATACTTGATTGGTGTAATATTTGTTCAATTCCTCAATAGTACTACTTGTTTAAAATTTGCATAAGAAAGTCCAATCTATATATATTTATCTTGTACAACTTGTATGTTTATTAATGTCACAAAAACAATAGGAAATATATAGCTATACTACTATAGTACCACAAATCTCATAGTAAGATTTCATGTCTAACCAAATTAATTCTAATTGTTAGATTTGTATCTAACCAAATCTATGAAACAAACATTATTATCAAAAAATAGGAAGTACTCCATAAAACACGGTATAGTAGAGAAGATGAAAAACTCAAGTATCATGTGAAACATAACAATAATAGAAGACGAATAGAAGTAACTACTAAAAAGTGTAAACCGCGGAAAAGCAAGCACACGCTTGTGGACCATAACCAGTATTTGTTCCACTTTCGGTAAGTAAATAACACTCCCCTTTTTTCCTTCATAATATACGAGTAGCTTAGTACAACTTCCTTAGTTCCTACGAGTAGTATAGTAAATTAAAAAGTTTGATTCATAAATATCTCATGTTATTCAAGACGCATATCTCTATTTTCATTCGCGTAAATTATAAGAACTTGATATTAGGAAAATACGTGAGTATATAATAAGACAAACTCAACAAGATTCCACGTGATTATACTAACTCTTATAGATCAATGACAATTAATTGTCCAATTGCAGTTTTTAAAATTTAACCCAAATATTGACAATTAATTGGATAAAAATTTTAAACAATAGAATAATATTCATATAGAGTAGAGGGGGTTTAATAGCCCCTAGAGTGATAGAAATTATGGAAACTAGCTAGGGTTTTCAAGGGCATACTACCATATAAGAAAGAGGATGATTGATAATACCTTTTCTATAATATATATGCATGATTCATTAGTCACACAGTCACACTAACAATTTTTTTTTTTTAATTGACAAACATATTACATATTAATTATTATATATGCACCTAATTATTAGTTGAATAGATTACAAACTAACGACATCAACTAATATTGCGTTGTGTACTTGCATTACATTAAAAAAAATGCTTTAAATTATGCATTAAGTTACGAAAAATTGTAAAATTAGGATATCATCAAATATTAACGAATTAATAATATATCAAGGGTTTACCGACTAATGTTTAGCTAGTATGTGAAATGGAACCTCGTCAGTGACTTATCTTCAAAATTCCAACCATGATAATAATAATCAAGTGTGACTTTAAAGCAAAAGTCAACAAAACATGCTTATTTGCCGTAATGACTTTTGAAGCTAAAAGTAAATGGACTTTGCCTACAACTAATTGACTCATTGCCAATCCTACCTACTTGGTTAGCCACACGTCCAAAATTAATGTAGATAGAGTACCAAAACAAACTCCTTTCATTCTATTTGTGTTATGCAATTACCATTGTTTGCACGCACACTAATTTATCTCCCTAATTATACACACTAATTAATGACATCATTGTTGTACTTTGATTTTGTACTTTGAGATTTTTTTTTTGTTTGTTCACATATAAATTCATCACTTTCTAGTCAAATTCATTAATGGAATTCGAAGGACCCACATAAAGGATACGGCTCTATACAACTAATTGTCTAATTGACAAGTAGCATTCGCATTAAGAAGTTGTAACTAGCTAGATTGCCTCCCTTACTTTTAAATGGCCCGGGCCACCAAGTGTCGATTCAAATGTGTGATCGTGGAGAGGAAAAGGTGAAGTAAGGGGATCGATGTCCCCAAATGGACACATTGATAATGTTACTGAACCAAGTCAACGTTTGAGAGCAAAAGGTTAGATAAGAGAGTAAATAATGTAGTTGGGTGGGCTCGAATATATAATAACTCGATCAAAGTCACAAGTTGAATTCGTTATTATCTTGCATTTACAAATGTTTTAAATAATCATATAATTTCATAATTTTTAAGAAAATAAATTATTTTGTGAAATTTTACGGTATTAAAAAACAAATAAGGCAACACCGATCCCCAATACAGCGGTCATTTTAAAATATAACTACTTACCGTATTATTTTCCAGTCGAGCGTTAAAACCCAATCATATTAAATTATTAATGATGCATCAAAAGTTTGTAGTTTCAACACAAGGCTTATGTCTCAAGTCTCAAGTGAAAACACGTTTTAATTTAGGGCACATGCAACCTACGTTGCTATGCCTATGGCACTATGCTACCCTCTCTGTAGAAAAATGAATGAGTAAATACAGAGTTAGTTGTTCACTTGTTTCTTTGACCTGATTAAATCTAAATTCAATTGAAAGTCCAATCTCCAACTACTCAATACTTATTGCATGAGATTGAGTTGTAATTCTTTATTATTTCAATTTGTATTTTTCTTGGAGGAATATTTCAATTTTTATTTCTATAACAAAATTAATTAACTTATTAGTTCCAATTACATTACAAGTACTAATTATAATTTATTTATTTTTTTGGAAAATACATAGTAAAGATCACAAATTAAAAGGAGACGATGTCAAGTAATATTAAGTCAAAAATACGGTTATGATCCGGCTATAATTGTAAATATAAAAAACCAGACCCACAAATTATGGCCTACCTTAATCTGATTCTATATGTTTTAAAGGAGAATAATATTATGAGTATATCAAATAATCTTCTTCAAGTATAGTTATAAAATTCCTAATAAAGTTGATAACAATTATAGTAAATCTTAATTTGATGAAGATATATACGTGAGTAAAATAATGATGAACGTAACTCGATCATATTAAACCCCACTCAAGGTGAGATTAACCCTAATATATAGTGGTATTATACATTCATCACAGACTGATCAATCATCTAGAATTCTCTCAGCCTGCAAAAATTATATCTAATCACTAATGTCTATTGGATATTAGTTAACACACAAATACACAATGTGCACACGACACGTTATGCTTTCATGAGTACTTGCAGTAGATAAATAAAGATTAGGCTAAGCTTTATTAATTATTATTTAATATTAGACTTGCTTGGACAATACGTTAGATTGGAGGCATCATTTTACCAATTTATTAGGGAGTCAAAATCCTTGACATATAATATTAAACCTAGTCAACACTTTTAGTAAATGGTAATAATATTAATCAAAAGGCAAGAGATCATGATGAAAGTACTCGTTGCCAAAGTTATTTTGGAATTTGCATACTTAATTTGGTCGTCAATTACTTGGGAGAAAAGGCATCAACTATTAATTTGGTCCATTTCTATTAATAATACTCGTACTAATATTTTTTTGTTCTCCAAAATGCTTAACGCTTTACAGTGCATGCAGCTTAGCTTTTTAGTTGGCGAGCATGTTTAACTTACTCTGAAATTTATACTCATTTGTTAATTAAATCCGGAGTATTTTATTCTTCGGCATTTAGTGAAAATTTTAAGTACAACAACCTTTACTTTGCTTGGTACAGACAAGAAAAGTAGAAAGAACATGTAGCTACTTTATAAAGAACATATAATTATTTTATAAAGAACATATAATTGTTTTATAAAGAACATATAATTATTTTATAAAGAACATCCAATTTTATGTTTTTTTATACTTCGTATATATCTAAAGAGCATCTGTAATATTAATAAGGAACATGAAAATATTATGTAATGAACATTATTTATATATACCCATCATAATTTTAAAACAAAATTCAAAGAATAATACACAATAAGCAATGAACATAATATTATAATAAAAGTATATTATATTGACAGTCAAAGAACATGAACATATGTTCTTTTTACTCTTTTTTTGGTGTAAATATGTTCTTTTCACTTTAGGTACATGTTCATTATATTTTAATAAGGAAATTTTCATTATTTACCACCTTCAAATAATGACTTTGTCGAATTTACCACCTCCAAAAAAAAACATTTACTTTACCACCTCATAAAAAAATTAAACATCAGTTTTACCACCTCATCTGAGCTCAGGTGACGGAAAACGCTTGTGGGGCCCAGCATAACGGCTAGTTTTTTATTTTTTTCCCAAATTTCTCTCGATTTCCCTTTTATTTAAACCTAGTTCTTCATTTGTACACCAAATTATTGCAGATTGGAGATTAATTTTTGCGATTTTCTTCACAAATCAGTGTTTTTGGGCAACCTTAACAATCCCAAACCCTCTAATTATCAAACAATCAATTGAACTCCTCGACAACAAGCATCAAAAAGGTAAGCCATTGTCGTTAATTCTCTAGCAATTTTCGTGATTTCTGTTGTAATTTTTTGGCAATTCGTTGCGTGATTATGTTGCATTTGCTAAGAGTAATTGAAATTGGGCGTTTTGTGAGGTCAATTAAACCCCAATTTCAATTAAAATACTTAGGGTTCATGTAAGATTAAATTAGATTGGGGGTTTTTGTTATGTGAATTGGCTACTGAAATTAGGGTTATATTATGGTGATTGTGTTCAAATACAATTAATTTCATTCTTGTTCTTACTGAATTTCAGAAGGGAATGTCTTCAGTTAGCATGTCACCCTCAAAGGAGAAAAAATGCCAATGTGGAGTTCCAATGTCTAGGCTGACTGCTTGGACTAGGGAGAACCCAGGACGCAAGTTTAGGACCTGCAAATTCTATGATCCTGTGACTGAGTCAAGGGGGTGTAAAGCTTTTGAGTGGGTGGATCAACCAGATGGAACACCTTGGCAAACAGAGGTGATTAACAACTTGCTGCTGGACAAGAAACTAATGAAGGGAGAGCTGAATGACATGAAGAGGGAAGTTGATGATGTTAGTGGACAAAGGAGGTGCTTGCTCAATGAGATTGACAGCTTGAAGATGAAATGCAAAGCTTTTAGCTCAGACAGGAAGAAGATGATCAAAGAAGTGCATGGCAGCAATGCAACAACAAAGAAAATGCTCACAGTACATGCTATTGTTGTGTTTTGTTGTTTTGGTTTGGTACTGGCTATGTATTTTAGATCTTAGGTTCATTTAGGAATGCTTAGAAACAAAAAAAATCCCCAACTTATGTTGTGTTTTGTTGAATTATTATGTGTGGATGTTGGGATGACATTTCTTGTACTACTTTTAACAAAATCAATGAAAAATGGAACTTTTTGTTAGAAACATATCACATTTCGTATTAGTACTTGCAACACAATGTTTTTAATTGTTTTACATTGGCTGAGACAAAAGTTAAGGCACCTTTGTGCAAAATCATTGTTCAACTATCATTGTTCAACTACCAAATAAACTTGGCTGTCTATTACAAAATACTAATGAGTAGACCTAGGGTCACAGTTGATTGAGATCCTTGTCCTTCTTGCTTGTCATTACATGAAGCTTGGACCTGGTCTATATTTTGACTTTGGGAGGAGTAGTTGTTGGCACTCTTGTGGGCTGACTCAGGCTCCTGTTGCTCCTGGTAACAGGCTGAGCTGGCAAAGGCTCTGTTCTTGTTGCAGGCTGGCTTGACACAGCAGTTCCAGGTGCAGCATTACTTGACCCAGCCTGTGCTGTTGTTGGAGGCTGATATTGTGGCAACTTCAGTGCAGCCTGCAATCACAGTATGACAAGACTCAGAAACAAAGCCACTAAATACACTCAAGTCACAAAATACACAAAATACCTGTCTTGCTGCTTTCTCTTCACTTTTCTTTCTCTGTTTCTTAAGCCAAGGAGTCTGCATCTGTGGCCTCCCACCCTTTGGATTTGTTGCAGGTGGGTTAGGCTGTTCTGGTGCTGCTTCAGCCTTGCATGTTTTGGCAAAGTGGCCAAACCCACCACAATTCTTGCATTGTTTCTTCACCTTTGGATTCTTGCCCTCACGTGCTGCAGAAGTGCCCTCCCCTGGTTCAAGCTTTCTCTTTTTTGCCTTAGGTCTTCCTGGCTGCACTTTCAGCATAGGTGGCAAAGGCTGTCTGAGCTTGACCTTTTCCCAATTCTTAGGGCCAGGCATTGGCTGTATTGGGTTCTCATATGCAACCAAGTATGTCACCCTATAGTAATGTGGGTGCACATACAACTCAGGATCATCCCTTTTGTCCATTATGCAAGCAAATGCATGGACACAAGGTATTCCTGTCAACTCCCATCTATAACAAGTGCATTTTCTCTCTTGCAGATCCACAATGCACTGATCATCCTTGTATTTCACCTCATAAATTTCATCCCTTGAAGCTGTAACCTCACATGTCATGGCATACTTCTCCAACCCATCAAAGACTTTGTTGACAAATGGGGTTAGTAAACCTTCCCAAGACTTTGCTGCCTCTCATTTGTCATTACTCCTCTTCATCATATATCTTCTAAGCCATTCCATTTGAGTTAGAATAGGCTTGTCTCTGGCATCTCTAATCACTGCATTAAATGTCTCACACATGTTGTTTAACAACATGTTAGACTTGCAGTTTGTAGAGAAAGCATGCCTTGACCAGTGCTGGGGGTCAATGTTTGACAGCCACTGGTATGCTTCTTCATCCAAAAAATTGATACTTTCCATAGCAACTTCAAACTCAAACTGATACAACCACACACATGACAACCATTCAACACAACATAGACACATGACATACAGTTTTCACAAAATAGAAAGACATGCAAATATGTGCAAAACTAAATGTTCCTAGCATACATTATAGTTCACCATAAAACTGACATAAAAGAACCTAAATAGAAGCTTACCAGAGTGCTTGCCCTAGCAGTAGCCCAGAACAATTCCTTGAAAGTTGCACCATGAAATTTCAGTTTGAAATTTGACCAAATATGCCTCACACAAAATCTGAGCTCAGCTTTGGGGGCCACATCTGCAAATGCTTCTATGAGACCCTACACACAAGGCAAAACTAACAAGTTAGTGTACAGAAAATTCAAATAAAGAAAAGTAATTTAAACACAAACACAACCCACTTACTTTCTGTCTGTCAGACATAAAAGTCAAGCCATCTCCTTGGTCATACACACAAAGTGCCTTGAGCAAGCTCTTCAGAAACCAGCACCAGCTGTCCTTGTTCTCAATCTCTGCAGTTGCCCAAGCAATTGGGAAGATGGCATTATTGCCATATTTTCCAACTGCAACCAAGATCTGCCCAGGGTATGCCCCTTTTAGATGGCACCCATCCACCCCAATTACTGGTCTGCAACCAGAAATGAATCCATCCCTAAGTGCAGCTAAGCACACAAACATCCTCATAAAAATTGGTCTTTCAATTTGATTAATATCATCCACCACCACATTACACTCACTCCCTGGGTTCCATTTCAGCAGTGTCTTCCCATAGTCCCAAACCTTTGAGTATTGCTCTGATGAAGAGCCATATATTATAAGCTTTGCCCTGCTTCTAGCCAACCAAGCCTTGGAGTATGTAATTTTGATCCCCAAGTCATTCAAGGCCCTGTCCTGAATCTGTTTAATCTTCCATCTGGGGTTGCCCCTGAACTCCTCCAAGTACCTGTCAGCAAGGAACTCTGTTGTCACCTTGTTGTTCATTTTACTCCTAACACACCTATGCTTCAGCCTTAGTGTCTTAATTTGCCAAGCCTCTGATTTCACAAGCCTTGTTGCATACAACTTGAACCTACACCTAACACCCTTACTACATGTACACTTCACTATCCTACAACTGTTCTTGTTATACACACACTTGCATTTCCTTTTGCAATATGTTGTTAGCCTCTTTGAATCATTGTGAAGAAGGTAATACTCATACCTATTTTCAATTGCATGTTGTCTCAAAGCTTTTCTCATTGTTTGCACATCACTGAACCTTTGACCAACTACAAATTTGATAGCCCTTTCAAAGTCTGTCTCAGGGTTAAACCAAGTAACACTACCCTGATCATCATCTGAATCACCTTCCACACTCTTTAGCTCATCAGAACCACAAGCTGCCTCCTCTTCAACCCTCACTTCAATTTTCTGTAGATTTCTTTCTATGTCAAACCTTGTGTCCTCATCATCACTTTGATCCCCTCCTTCAGTAACTCCCCTCAAACTGCCTTTCACCTCACTGTTAATATGGTCTAAATTTTTCTTCAACCACTGTTCATCATCATCAGAGTATAAGTCCTCCTCTCCCTCATCAACTTCTAACTCAAAATCACTCAACTCAGAATCAGAAGACTCTGTATCACCATCCTCATCACTAAACACATCACTGTCATCCCTTAAGCTCCTCACTCTTTCTTTTATTTTTCTCACTAAATTAGCAAAATTTCCAGTCTCATCCCCGACCTTAGCCTTACCCTTATCTGCAGCAGTGAGTTTACCCTTCCCTTTATGTGTATTAGCATTCACTTTCTCTGCCCTAGGAAGCCTCTCCTCAGCCTCTCTGTCATGTATAACAATGCCTTTTAACCTAGGGCTTCTCCTAAATGGCTCTTCTTCAGTGGGCTTACTAAGTTCTGGGCTGGGTTTATATACTTTAGGCCCACCAAACCTCTTTTTCAGTTCCTTCCTTTGTGCAGGGGTTAGCTCATTCCCAGCTATACATTTGAAGGGTGTTTTGTTAGTCCCTTCAATTGGCTCATGACTGGTAACATACATCTCACATGCCCCCTCTTTGTTCACAGACTCTAGGAAACCATTCACCTCACCATCAACAAGCTCCCTTTTACCATTCACCCAAGACTTGCCCTTTTGTTTATACCAGTAACTAAACCCCCTAGGAACCTTCACATTCACATACACAAACCCATGTATAGCTGCTTGCCTCAAAAAGTGTACATCTATCTTATTTTTTCCACTTTTCTCATCCAATAAACCCACCCACCATCCCAAGTTAACACCCTCCTATTTTTACCAGCTAAAGAAGGTATAAAGGCACCCCCTACTGTAATTTTTAAGTCCATTGTGTCCATTCTGTAACAACACCAACAAAAGCACACACAACAATAACCAATTTCAGTAATTACAGTAAACAACAACAACCAATTCACCAATTACAGCAAGTAAAAGCAATTCACATTGACTATGCACTAAATTAACAGTAAACAAGTAAATCTAATTAACTAATTATTTAACAAATGCACACTCTAATTCAGTCAAAGATTCGCATAATTAGGGTTTATAATACTTTAATTCACAGATTCCCAAAAAAGGCATATTTTACCCCAATTGACAACCATAAATCCAACGAAATGTACTAATAAAGGGTTTAAAGTACCTCTTGTAGTCAGGAATGTCGATTTCTGTCAGCAAATTACCAAGCTTTTGGTCCCCTCACCCTGTGGAAGATGACAAGAGAAGCTGATGTGTTGCAATTTTGTGGTTCCAGCTCGATTTACCCCACCTAAATTGATCTAGGGTTTCAGTTTTTACAGAGAGAAAGAGAAAAATCAAAGGAGAGAGAAGCAGTTACAGTGAGAATCAAGAAAAATCAAAGGAGAGAGAGACGAAAATTGATGAGGAAGTGAGAAATTTGGTGAGACATTGATTATGGAAGGTGGAAGGTGAGAAAAGGAGGAGACAGAGGGAAATCGATTTTAAAAGAATTAAATTGGAGGGAAGTGACAGTTAACTGGGCCCCACAAGCGTTTTCCGTCACCTGAGCTCAGATGAGGTGGTAAAACTGATGTTTAATTTTTTTTATGATGTGGTAAAGTAAATGTTTTTTTTTTTGAGGTGGTAAATTCGACAAAGTCATTATTTGAAGGTGGTAAAAATGAAAATACCCTTTTAATAATATGTTCTTTTCATTACAGCCTTACGTTCTTTACATTTGTACAACATGTTCTTTCCGCGAAATAAATGTATGTTGCAAGGTACCTACGTCTGTAGGAACCACATATTCGCATTTAGGAGTGGAAGAGAGATTAAAAGCACTTTTACCCTAAACACTCTTACTTAATAGGTTTGAATCCTATACTACTAAGATTTGTCGTAAATTTTTTTAAATGAGTCAACACTGTGTTGGTAAGTTTATTACTTGAAGTAGCACATTATTACAAGTGTCAAGTGGGATCTATTACTTGGAGTGACATCAATTGTTTTGTTTTTTTTTTTTTTTATATGTAAAATTGTGCTTCAACATACACATACTGTCGGACAATTAGAGAGTAACGAAATAAAGTCACTTATAATAGCATAATAATAATATTTAAACTCACTTAACAATATACTCGTATATGCCATTGTTTTATTGTATGTACTCCGTATTTATTATTATTTGATCATAATTTTTTTAGTTCTGCATTTGTGAAAATTATAAATGAAAGTTAGTACAATATGATATCTGTAAGATTTTATATGCTATACATTATACAATACAAATCAACAACGTTGGTCAAAAGTCAAAACCAAGCTCTAGTAGTAAGGATAAAGGATTGCAGAAGTTGGAACTTTATGAGTTGAAGGTAAAAAATTTCACTTCCTCTAATTTTAAACATAATGTAAATTTTTTCATGATATTAATGCAATGTTAGTATGTTACACTTGATTAGAATGTTACTTATAGCATACTCTCTTATCTTTAAATAATTACGGAGTATCCGTTACGTACTTATAGTTATAATAGCAAATGCAACTTTAATAAATAAAGCTAAAGTACTGAAGCAACTTCAACTAAATTTCAGTAGCATTTTTTTAATCTGAGGAGATTTTCTTGTCAGCTAATTACAAATATTAAAATGAAAATATAGGAAAAAATGTTTGAATGTCGGAATATCTAAAAAGTAAGCATATTTTGTTTAGCAAACCAACCCAAACAATCTATGGATTATCAAGTCTCATCAACAACTACTTTCTTTGTTTTCTTTTAATAATATTGAAAGTTTCACGTTTTTTAGTGTAACAATATAATTAATGCTTGAAATATTTTTAACTACTAATGAGAAGAAAAAATCAAGATTCTAAAAATGCACCGCATATTACTCGGTAATACATCTATACAAAATTTTGGATAATGAAATATATGAAGTATATGCGGTGCATAATGCATGGAGAACAAGTCATCTAATTTTTATTTTTGAAAAGGTAAGAAGAAATAAATATTAGAAAGCCCTCCTCATGAAGAAAATTCCTAAGGTGATAACAAGCCACCTAATGTTGGTGGTAAATTCCTTAATCTATGGGATTACATGCATGGCCAATTGGCCATAGATTAAATAACAACTTTTGCTTTGCTTTTTGTTTCATTTACTTTTCTATTTGATTTTCTTTATTTTATATCTCTCAATATCTAGCATGTCATTTTGTGATTTGTGAGGATGCATTCTGAGATCATAAACAATTATTTGTAATCATATAATTCCATTAGTTGATCACATAAAGGATTAAAATGGCATTGAGCATCAATCACGAAAGATATGTCTGTAATTGTTGGCTAAAATAATAGTTAAGAGACAAAGTATATCGAGGATCTCATTCACCCAAGTGGTCTCAGGTAGTTCATGAAAAATACCTTGTCCTCTATTATTTTTGGATTCGACAAGTTAAAAAAATATTACTAAAATAGAAGGTTGTAATCCACTTACCACCATTTCAAATCACTTCTGAAAATAAATTCCACAAGTGGAATGAATATAGAGGGTGGCTCTTAAGGTTATAAAAAGGGAAAATTCTCCGTTTCTCATGGTGAGAAACAGATTTGTTTCTCATAATGGCATTTTCGTAAATAAATCAACAACTTTTTCATTATTGTAGGCTCCACAATTTAATAAAGTTGAATAAAGTTGTTGGTTTATTTACAAAAATATCATGTGAGAAACAATTTCTCAC
This sequence comes from Chenopodium quinoa, assembly GCF_001683475.1. Lineage (NCBI taxonomy): Eukaryota > Viridiplantae > Streptophyta > Magnoliopsida > Caryophyllales > Amaranthaceae > Chenopodium > Chenopodium quinoa. The sequence continues at coordinate 2,853,152 of NW_018745454.1, forward strand.
CATGAGAAATTGGGCATCCTCTATAAAATGTCTTGTTTGGAACTATAATAGCCCTACATCAGGTTTCTGAAGTCTTAATAACGAGTACTATTAGTTCAATGAACTAATAGCTATTACGAAAATTTGTTATTATAGTAGTTGTTTGGGTCCAATTTAGTCCAATTGGGCTTAGGCATTAAATGATCCAATTAAAAGCCCAAGGTCAAGGTTCATCTCTCCAATTGTGCTAAAGTCAAAGATCAGTCCTCAAGGCAAGCCAATTGGGCTAAGGCCCAACTTCTCCATGTATGCAGAGGTATAAAAGCCATCAATATTACATTTGTACATTCATTCAAGCAAAGCCTCAAGCAATTAATTCTCTTGCATAGTGTTCTCTTTCTACGCACTGTACTGACTTTAGCATCGGAGGGGTCTTCCTCGGCAACACCCCCGAGACTAGTTTACGTGTGTTTACTGTGCAGGAAACCTTCGGCCCAACATTACTTGGATCGAATCTAGTCTTCTCCACTTCATCGGACCTTCGACAAGGTCCCATTGTTTTCACCCGAAACAGTAGTCAAGTGCTAGTTAAAAGATGATTCCATTAATTAACCAAATACACAATTCCATATTTTCTTATTGTCTTAATAATGTGTAGATTTTTTTTCCCCAGTCTAAAAGACTCATATCCACCTCATGTCATGCCTGTTGAAGAGTATTAAGACTCCCAAATCCAAGTGAATAGAGCTGGCAGCAATATAAACTACCTATTTTAAAAGTTTGTTCTTTTTAAAAGTGGCTTTCATTTTCATTTTCATGATTATTAGTCAAGTACGGAACGCTAATTAACTGTTTCTATCATATGATCACTTGTAAATATGATCTAATTATGTAGCCAACACCTGGATCTAACTTTTCTCTTGCAAATCTAGATTTTTGATACATGAACTCACAACCTCTCAATTGAAATGTATGTAATTGACATACCAACCAATCAATGTGACAATATTACAATACCATTGTACGCAAATCTAGAAGTTTATTTTTGCTTATTTAGATTTTATTATTAGGACAATATCATAAGTTTTAACAAAGATTAGAGTAAAGGCATACATCTTTATTAGTTTTGTCACTCTCATTAATAGCTAGAACAGTAGAACTCAATCAACACATAATATGGCAGACAAAACCGACAAGTATAAAGAAAATGGATACTGAAAGTTTGAAAGAGGCCAATTATTATTGAAGACTTTGTTTCAAATTTAGATCAAAATTACTAGATACAAAGTGTGAATTTTTAAGTTTTACACAATAATATGCAAACATTAGTTGACTTGAAAAAAGGGAGGTCGACAAAAGGAGTATATTTTATATCCTCGTTATTATAAGTTGTGAACGTCAATTAATTTAGTCATACAAAGCTGCATTCTTTTTAAGAACAAATTAAGACGCTTTTATTTGTACTTTCAAAAATTAATTTTACTAAATAAAAGCTCATTTTTAATTGGTAACTGCTTCACAAATACACTAGTAATGAATTTAAATCAACAAAATCTAGTATTACCTTTGTTAATTACTTGATGTTCTCTACACTTGTCATGTTATTTGTACATTGTACCCATTATTTAAAAAGTTTGACAGTTTCCTTATTTACATACTTCAAAGCATTACCAACTCTTTGTAATTTTTCTCACACGAAACCAATGGTGTTAATAGTTAAATATAACATTAAAGTTCATGTATAATAACTACAAAGTGCTAAGAATATTTAGAAACGAATGTAGTATAAAGGGGTATTAATCTATTAGACTACACGTAATCAAAACGTATAAAAGAAGATTGACTTCACAAAATCTACTTTTTCTTGTCGAAATTTCGCACGAATTTGCAAGATAAGTTGTGAAGTCAATCTTATTGAACCTTGCATTTTTACTTGTAGGATACATTGTCAAATGGCAATCGTAATCTACCAATCAAAAAGAGATTTTTCATCTGTATCTCTGTATTTTTTTGGACCACCTGCTACCCTCCATAGTCTTGCTCTCTTCTAATTACAGAACATTCAATTCAATTCAATTTTATGTATTTTCTAAAATTCTCTTCTTAGGAATAAAAATAAGCCTTCTTACACAAGGGTTATGCTTATTCAGCATCTACTGCTGGAAAAGTGAACTATAAGATTGACTATAGAATTTTGAATCCTTCATTTTCCATATTGCACATGTTAGGAGACAATGTAAAACAAGCAACTGCAACCCTATTGACCTCTTCTTAATTTTCACATGCCCGTTATTTCATGGAAATAATATGACGTACTCAACAAGTCCAATAACTTATTGTCAGTTTGTCACATTGTCACAATCCGTCATAATTGATAACACCATCAAATTTTCCAAAATGACCTAGTAGTACAGTATTTGTTTTTACAGAAGTCGATCTAAATGAATAATCACATTACAACATCCCAACAAAATGCCCAAGATACCCAACAGGCCACACCAATGGAAGCATAAAAATGAAAGCGACAATTAATCACCCTCCAATCTTCCAGTCCTCCTTGGGAATTTTAAGCGCGACTTGGAATGGCTAGACCAAAAAAAAAAATACTAAACTACCTGGTATACATTAAAGACCTAATACATCTGCCCTACCTTTGCTTGTTTGATTCTTTCAAATATTATACAAGGATCAGGTGGGTTGAACCTACCTTGTGGCTTGACCAAGTAACTTCTTTCCTGATGCTGAAAGAATACTTTTGAGTTGAGACTTTATTTGTTAGCCTTTTGAAAGAAATGTTCCATTTGCAGACACCCTTGAGACTGCAAACCACTTGATTTCGTTACAGATTTGAGTCTCTTTGCTGAAGTAATGCTGTCTCTTGCATCCTGCATTCACAGGACAGGATAAAATGTGCATTCGGATTTGAGATTCTATAAATGAAAATTCTTAACTTTGTTATTTTCCAAATAAATGGAAATGAAATTACTCGAATCCAATATATAAGATCAGATGATCACAGCTATGGACAGCTATTTGGATTGTCTTCTGAAGAGGGAATATGAATTCAGAAACATTGACTATAGGGAGGACATCATATGAATCTTGCTCAACCATTTCTACTATTGCCAACCTATTTAATGGATAGAACTTGAATGCTCCCAAATTTCTACTTCGTATATGACTACTTTTTTTAATTAATCTCTAATGAAACGTTTATCTTTGTAAGATTCAGTCACATTGCTTCTTTATAGCTTTTAATTTGTACTTATCCTTTAGTCTAATATATAGTCAGCTAGTAATTTATACTATTTTGAGATGTAAAACAAAAGTCACATACCCTTTGATTCTTGACAGATAATAGCTTTACTTTTCGCAACATATATGACAGAGAATGAAAAAAAGACAGCCACTTGAACCTTAATTATAGAAGTTTCGATCTTTGGGATAATGAGACTATTAATTCCAATAACAAGGGAAACTATTTATATGTATATCATGTAGATATGCTAGGAACTCTACAGATAATTTAGATCATTACACAAGTATCTATGTAAATGAACCTAGAATTCATGCAGAAAGTTGATTGTAGCAATCCTATCTTCACAACTCTAAGGGGGTAAATTTTGAATGCATTGCTAAGTAGTGTCTAATGAAGAAGCTATCATATTACCACTCTATGCTCTCAAGTTATTCATGATAAACCCTACCAAAGAATTTTATAGAAAATCCAATCAGATATGAAAAAGAGATAAGAAAGTTGATGGCAGGCTATTCTAGATTTCCAGGTAAAAACAAGTCTATGCAAGGATTCAATCATAAGGAAGAAAACCTACCATAGAAGCCTGATTAAGAGATCTCAGAACTTTAACCCTACCACCCCTTCCGTCTGCTCCTTCTGAAATTAAGGTATCAGTATTACGACTTAATCCCAGAGATGACTTGTTCTGTGGCCGCTTGCACCATTTTCCCAGATACCTGTTTGCTCCATCTGGTCCAAGTAACCCTCCAGTAAAACATCGATCTCCTGGAAATAAAAAAGGAAATGATAATAGTACATGAGTATAAAAAGTTGTGTAACGATATGATTCACGCTGCAAAAATATAATTTGACTGTAGTCTTTTGGCAAATTAATAAAACTTCAAGTCATAATTGCATTTGGATTAATAATATGCAAAAAGAAATACCACATGCCTGGCTCAGCAAGAGGGATTGGAGCAGTGGTATCTGCTTTGGAATTAAATGAAGGTTGAACTTGTCTTATATCCTGAAGAAGCAACCCCTTTGTAGCAGAATGATCATTAAGCACTTCATTCCTTAGACCAGCCGAACATGACAACCCAAATTGGTGATCTGGTTGCTGCATCCAGTCCTCATTACTGTCACAATCAACAAACCCCAACGATTTACTCTTCTGATTATCAGCCTTCGAATGGGAATCCACAGTTTTCAACTTCTGCAGTTCATCCTTGCAGGGGAAAGTACAATCATCTCTATTTGTTTCCTTAACCACAAAAGGATCATCATTTTCCTCTCCATCCAAATTAATCACTGAAGTTGGGGATTTTCCCTTTCGCTCAACAGTTGGATGTTTGAAAGCATATGAAGGCTCTGTGCTTTTACTGACGCTTGGCATGATTACATCATTGCAATTTCTTTTCTTGGAAGCTTTTAAGGACCTTAATATTTCATTATCTTTTGCTTCGATGGCTAACTCCAGTTCCTGAACTCTTGTCTAGTAGCAATGGAATAATAGCAAAAAATCAGATAATAGTCAACTATTGCTGATTGTAACAAAAGCACTAATAGGATCAATTGGACTACCTTGAGCTTTACTATCTTTTCTTTTGCCTTCTCAAGCTTTCTCAGTGAATGAGCTTTTTCCCTACAGAAAGAGTTGCACTTAGCCATCAATTCATTGTAGCTCCTGGGAGGAAATGAAATTTCAATATGTTTATTCAGTATGCTGGACAAAGGATTAATTATCTATTCAAAACTAGTGGAACGGGGAAACACACACACACACACACACACACACACAAAATTAAAGTCACTGCATCTACACTTATATTCTAGATTCAAAAGAAGAACATGACAATTTTATACTGATTCATGGGCAGAAACTCACCAAAAACAATTGCCAAGGCTTTTGTACTAGGTAAAATTATATCACTCTTCAATGTTAGCCTAGGCAGTAATAAATTATGCCTTGGAAAAATCACTACCCGAATTATATCATATATACTTCAAGATGAAGAGACAGTCCAAGAGAAAACAGCAATATCGAAAACAATACTGCCAAGAGCTAAAATCAATTTGTCCCTTACACCAAACAAGCCTTTAAAAAAAGATTCAGATTTTTAACTAGTATGTAAGGGAAAGGGTAATGAAATTATAGGCGAGAGTAACAAATAGCAGTGTCCCTTATAATGGGTTGCCATTGTACATTTGTAACTTACTACACAAAGAAACAGAAGATAACCTGTGGAAAGAATCAAAAGTTGGTACTGTTCTCCTACAAACCTCTTGAAATCAGTAAAGGGTTCTTGAAAATATGCAGTAAAATTCAAACCACATTGGTGCCAAATGACTTTGTATATTTCCCAAGCTTACAGTGCCGTTACAAGATTTATATTTGCATTGTATAATGCAAACATACTACCAAAGGCAAGGATTGTAACAATATAACTGTATAAGAAACATTCATTAGAGATATATGTTCACTATCTAATATCAATGTAGTCAAAACTTTAAATTCCAGCATATCCAGGAAGAACTACACTTGCACTTCCTAACCTCCAGAAAGCATCATCTAGGATCTTTATGCACCCATGCCTCAACATGAAATCTACTAATATCTACTGGTGCAAATAAAGAAGAGAGTAGTATACAGTTCATTCAGCATATGTCAAGACTTGGCCAAACCATTAAACATAAACAGCAAATGAGAGGCTTTTTTATATAACAAAGGCATAGCCGCATAGACATCCATATCAGCATATATTACAGAACAAAAATAAATCAACACTCATCACTTACTTCTTACAAATAACCAATGACTTCTTGAGTACATCAATTGCACCTTGGGCATTACTTTCATGACCAATTGTAGCAAGTTTCACGATATCTTCTTCCTCCAAGTTACAATTTGACACCCTAAGCACAAAAGACAAAGCCAGAAAAACATATTAACACAATCATGCTAAGACTAACATTGGAACAGAAATTAATGGGATGTTCACACAACACTTCTACTAACAGCTTCAGGGCAGCAATCTCTTTGACTAACGCCAAATTCTTCTCTTGCAACCTTGAGCATTCCAAATTTGATTTAACTAGATCCTACATCAGCAATGCTTTAGCCAGATGCTAATCAAAAAGTAGATGTATAAGACAGTATCAGTAGAAAATTGATGATAAAACTCACACTAGATTTTGTTTGAAGCATTGCTTGGATGCACTCCTTGTTCCTCAAGGCCTCATTCTTTAACAGTACTTCTTTGGATAGCTGTTTACTGCATGTTTGTAGCTACAACACATGAAAACAAGTAGCATCAACAATTTTCCAAGACAAAAAACAAAAAAAAAATCCAAAATACATTTTTGAAAAGTACTCCAAATAACATCAATCACACATAGCTAGAAACATCCATCTTAGCAAAATAAAAAGTACTCCAAATTAGACCAAAATTGCACTATAATCCCCTAAAACAACATCTAAAAAAAAAGGCAGCAGTCCATTGTTTTTAATTCAATAACATTATGTAAACTTGTAAACCTCACACTGTTGCACACAAGAAATCCAAAAGAACTAAACTTCATAGTTGCTAATAAAAACATTCAAAAAAAGTCAGAAATTTAACCTAAAGGACCCACATTGAGCAATTCAAATATAATTGTTAAGGTTAAGCTAAATTATATCCCATAATCATATAAATTTTTCCCAAATATTCAAACCCATTAATGAAATTACCTGATCATTGAGTTGTTTAAGGTCCTTCTGATTCAAATCCAAAGCAGAACTAAGCCCAGCAACCTTAGCTTCCAATCGTTTAACCTCCACACGCAACAATTCCGGGGATTCATCGTCGCCAATTTTGCTATGTTTCTGGGTATCAATTTGAGATTGAGAACAAATCGGATCCCCAATTGATTGAAAATAAAGACGACCCACACTTTTCTGGGTACAGCCCTGCTTGCAAACTGGACATGACTGTTTCTTCGAGTTCTTGCAATACTCGAACCATTGCTGTAAACTAGGGATTTCATATTTGAATCAATCAATTCAATTAATCTAATTAAAAAATTAAAAAAACTAATGAATTGAAATGAAATGCAGAAGTACCAGAGTTCATGGAAGACATGGCCGCAAATGGAGATAGCTTGAAGGTCTTCAACAATGGGTTTTAGATCTTCGTAACAAATTGAACATATTGTTTTAGAGAAGCTATTATTACACGAAGATCCCACCATTCCCTGAATGATGAGGAAGAGGAAGAAGAAGGTGAAATAATGGAGGGTTTAAGTCTGAAGAGAGAAAATGAAATCGTGGGATTTCTGGTTTTAGATTTGGATTCTGGGTTGAAATCACCATAGGAAAATGGAGGCGAGTATGAAATTGAAATTTTCATTTTTGACTGTGCGGGGGATTTTGTTTTCTGGGCGGGAACATTTTTTCAGATTTGGGATTTTGTGGATTAAAAATATTCAGATTCTGGCAATGTGCATTATTCATAGTGAAATTGCCAATTACGGTAAGTGATACGGAGTAAATACTTGTAAATAAATACTACAGTACTCCAAATTAGATTACCCTCCTTGACCAATCAATGTGGTTAGAGCTGTCAATTCGAATAAATGGGTCGGGTTTGGGTAGGTAATAGTGGGTCGGGTCAATTCAGATTAATTCCATAACCTATACAAGTCGGGTTTAGGTTGGGTAATGCTTGAGTCGGGTCATACTTTTTATTGGGTTTGGGTCGGGTTAATAACAGATTGGGTTACATTCAGGTCGGGTGAACAATAAGTCGGGTTTAATTCATGTTTTCACAGGTTAGGGTAATTCTCGGGTTCGGTTCAAGTCAATAATTTGCGGGTTAGAATCAAATCGGGTCATTCTCGGGTTTGAGTCGGGTTCGGTTCAACTCAATAATTTGCGGATTATAATCATGCCTGGTCATTCTCGGGTTCAAGTCGGGTTCGGTTCATGTCAATAATTAGCGGGTTATAATCAGGTTGGGTCATTTCCAAGTCGGGTCATTCTCGAATTCAAGTCGGGTTATGTTCAAGTCAATAATTTGCAGGTTACAATCAGATCGGGTCATTTCCAAGTCAGGTTATATTCGGGTTTAACTAACTATAAATAGATAATTATCATTTTTATCAAGCAAATTATTTCCTTTGACTATAATACATATGGCAATATACTAGGGAACTATAGTCTATAATTTAGGAAGATAATTATCTCTTTTGACCATACAACAATTATATATTATATTTAACTCTTAAATTTGAGGATATGGTCTCCCGAGACAAAATGCTTTGATCAACAATAATAAGGTGGTCTAAATTGCATTTAAGGTGATTTGAAATCGGGTCAGAATCAATTTGGGTTGAATTTAGGTCGGGTCAATAACAATTAACAAGTCGTGTTAATTTCGAGTAAGGTTAGTAACAGATCGGGTAGAATTTGGGTTGGGTAAGTAATAAGTATGGTAAAATTCAGGTCGGGTCAATAACAAGTCGGGCTGAATTTGGGTTAGGTCAATAACAAGTCGGGTCGGTTTGTAACAGGTTGGGTTAAATTCGGGCCGGGTTAGGAACGGGTCGGGTTGAATTCAAGTCAGGTTAGTAACAAGTCGGGTTTAATTCGAGTTTTGACGGGTTAAAACGTGTTTGGGTCAATTTCGGTTCAAGTCGGGTTCGGTGCAAGGTAATTAAATTGGTCGTTGTAATCCGGTAAATCGGGTGCAAATTGTAAAACAGTAAATAGGGCGTTTGAAATCAAATTGAATGGTTCCACACACCCAGTTGGACTCCCGGAGGGTATTAGGGACCATGGTAAATATTTCGGCAATTTTTAATTATGGGCGAAAAAAAAGTCAAAAAATTCCAAAATTGAAGGCTAATATCCACGCTTTTTGAAAAAAATTGGAGGTTTCGGAGGCCGGTGTCGAAAAGTCTTGAAATTCTATGAGATACATCTCAGGTCATATAATGCCATTTGAAACCATATATGATCATCATTTGTTGTCATAAATGTTCGTGGTAGACTTGAATTAATGAAATCGGTGCAAGATGTAAACCGGTAAATTGGTCGTTTAAAGGCAAATTGGATGGTTCCACACACTCAATTGGACTCCCGGAGGGTATTAGGGACCATGATAAACATTTCAGCAATTTTTATTTCCGTGCGGAAAAAAAAATATTTTCAAAATTGAAGGCTAATATCCACGTTTTTAAAGAAATTTTGGAAATTTCGGGGCCTGTTATAGAAAAGTACTTCGTATTAATATTTTAGGGGATACATCTCGGGGTCATATAATGGCGTTTAAAACCATACATGATCATTATATATTGTCATAAATGTTCGTAGTAAGCTTGAGTTAATGAAATTCATGCAAGTTGTAAACCAGTAATTAAATTGGTCGTTTAAAGGCAAATTGGATGGTTCAACCAACCCAATTAGACTCCCGGAGGGTATTAAGGACCATGGTAAACATTTCGGAAATTTTTATTTACAGGCGACAAAAAGTCAAAAAATTCTAAAATTGAAGACTAATATCCACGTTTTTTGAGTAATTTTAGAGGTTTCGGGGCCCGGTGTCAAAAAGTCTTGAAATTTTAGGGGATACATCTCGAGGTCATTTAATGCCGTTTGGAACCATATATGATTATTATTTGTTGTCATAAATGTTTGTGGTAGGCTTGAGTTAATGAAATCGGTGCAAGTTATAAACCGATAAATAGGTCATTTAAAGGCAAATTGGATGGTTCCACCCACTCAATTGGACTCCCGAAGAGTATTAGGGACCATGGTAAACATTTCAACAATTTTTATTTTCTGGCGAAAAAAAGTCAAAAAAATTCCAAAATTGACACTACAAGAATCAGGTCGAATTCCGACGGAAAGGTTCCGACGGACCTGAAATTTCGTCGGAAAAACCAAAAATTTCGACAGAATTATATTCCGTCGTATATTTTCGACGAAATAAAAAATTCCGTCGGAAAATATGTAGTTTCCGACAGATTATTTCGTCGGAAATTTACGACGGAATTTCCGTCGGAACTCCTTTTAAAAAAAAATCACTTATTTCAAAAAGAAAACCCTAAACATCTACTGCTCCTCTCCGCCTCTTTTCACTTTCCCCTTTTCCTTCTCATTCTCTTTCCTCTCCTCTTCTCATTCCTTTTTTTCCTTTGTGGCTCTGCCCCTCCTCTCTTTCAATCTCTTTCGCCTCTTCTCTTCCATTTCCTCTTTTCTCCTCTTCCATTTCCTTTCCTCTTATCTTTCTCTTGTCTATATCCGCCACAACATCAACCCGCAACAACAACGACGACCGCCACAACATCAACCCGCAACAACAATGACGCAACAATTACAAAGTCGACAACCACCGTCCCGAGCCACCCACTCTCAAGGTTTTTGTTTTGTAGATCTAGTTTTAATTTAGGTTAGATTGTAGATCTAGTTACTTTTTTGTAATTGTTATGTAAATTTATGAATTTTATTAGATAATTGTGTATTTATATATTTCCTGTAATAAAATTAATTTTTTTTTAAACGAAATTCTGTTTAAATATGTAGATCCACAGGTTTTGATTTATTTTGTGTGGTATTTTTCGATTATGTTGTTAATTTTTAGATTTATGGGCTAATTTTTGTTTTTTGGTGTTAATTTTCGATTTTGGGGGATTTTCGTTTTGTTGGGGTTTGATTTTCGTGTTAATGGGTTTAATTTTCGTTTTTTGGTGTTTAATTTTCTGGGTTTGTGGTGGTGGTGTGTGGTGTTTAATTTGTTGGGTTTGTGGTGGTGGTGTTTAATTTACTTGGTTTGTGTCGGTGGTGGTGGGATAAGGGTGGGTTTGTGGTTGGGGTCGGTGAGCGGTGGTTCTCGGGTGGGGGTCGTGGTTCTGGGTGGAGGTTGGTGGTTCTGGGTGGGGGCGGGTGGTTCTGGGGTGGGGGTGCAGTTTTTTTTTTATTTTTTTAATAGAATTTTTCGACGGAATTTCCGTCAAAATTTTCCCGCGGAATCATATCCGTCGGGAATTTCCGACGGACTTGCCCGGGCCAAAATATGCCGTCTGACAGAAAGAATTCCGTCGGAAAAGATAAATTTTTCCGACAACACATATTGCGACAACCGCTTCCGACGGAATTTCTACGGAAACAGGTTTTCCGACGGATAACGGGGTGTTTCCGACGGAATTTTTTGTCGGAATTCAGCTGTTTTCTAGTAGTGTGAGGCTATTATCCACGCTTTTTGAGAAAATTTTGAGGTTTCAGGGCTCGATGTCGCAAAGTCATGAGTGTTTAGGGAATACATCCGGGGTCATATAATACTGTTTGGAACCATATATGATCATTATATGTCATCATAGATGTTAGTGGTAGGCTTGAGTTAATGAAATCGGTGCAAATTGTAAACCGGTAAATTGGCCGTTTAAAGGAAAATTGGATGGTTTCACCCACCCAATTGGACTCCCATAGGATATTAGGAACCATGGTAAACATTTCGGCAATTTTTATTTTCGAGGGAAAAAAAGTCAAAAAAATTCCAAAATTAAAGGCTAATATCCATGTTTTTTGAGAAATTTTAGAGGTTTCAAGGTCCGGTGTCGAAAAGCCTTGAAATTTTAGAGGATACATATCGGGGTCATATAATGTCATTTGGAACTATTTATGATCATTAAATGTTGTCATAAATGTTCGTGGTAGGCTTGATTTAATGAAATCGGTGCAAGTTATAAACCGATAAATTGGCCGTTTAGAGGCAAATTGGATGGATACACCCACCCAATTGGACTCCCGGAGGGTATTAGGGACCATGGTAAAAATTTCGGCAATTTTTATTTCCGGCCGAAAAAAAAGTCAAAAAATTCCAAAACTGAATACTTATATCAACGTTTTTTGAGAAATTTTTGAGGTTGTGTACGGTGTCGAAAAATATTGAAATTTTAGGGAATACATCTCATTTTCATATAATGCCGTTTTGAACAGTATATGATCATTATATGTTGTCATAAATGATCGTGGTAGGATTAAGTTAATGAAATCGGTGCAAGTTGTAAATCGGTAAATTGGTCGTTTAAAGGCAAATTGGATGGTTCTACCCACCCAATTGGACTCCCAAAGCGTATAACTGACTATGGTAAACATTTTCGGCAATTTTTATTTCCGGTAGAAAAAAAGTTAAAAATTCCAAAATTGAAATCCAATATCCACACTTTTTGAGAAATTTTTGAGGTTTCGGGGCCCGGTGTCGAAAAGTCTTGAAATTTTAAGGAATACATTTCGGGGTCATATAATGTCGTTTGAAACCATATATGATCATTATTTGTTGTCATAAATGTACGTAGTAGGCTTGAGTTAATGAAATCAGTGCAAGTTGTAAACCGATAATCGGCTGTTTAAAGGCAAATTGGATGGTTCTACCCAGCCAGGTGTACTCCTGAAGAGTATTAGGGACCATTGTAAACAGTACGAAAATTTATATTTTCGGGCGAATAAAAGTAAAAAAATTCAAAAATTAAAGTCGAATATCCACGCATTTTACGAAACTTTTGAGGTTTTGGGGCCCGGTGTCGAAAAGAATTGAAATTCTAGGGAAAATATATCTCGGGGACATATAGTGCCGTTTGGAACCATATATGACCATTATATGTTGTCATAAATGTTCATGGTAGGCTTGAATTAATAAAATCAGTGCAAGTTGTAAACCGGTAAATTGGTCGTTTAAAGGCAAATTGGATAGTTCCATCCACCCAATTGGACACCCAGAGGGTATTAGGGACCGTGGTAAACATTTTAGAAATTTTTTATTTCCGGACGAAACTAAGTCAAAATTTTTCTAAATTAAAGGCTAATATCCACGCTTTTTAAGTAATTATTGAGATTTCGTGGCCCGGTGTCGAAAAGCCTTAAGAATTAGGGGATAAATCTTGGGGGTCATATAATTCTATTTGGAACCGTATATGATCATCATATGTTGTCATAAATATTCATGGTAGGCTTGAGTTAGGTTGAAGTTGTAAACTGGTAAATTGATCGTCTAAAGGCAAATTGGATGGTTCCACCAATCAAATTAGCCTCCCGAATGGGATTAGGGACCATGGTAACAATTTCGGCAATTTTTATTTCCGGACAAAAAAAAGTCAAAAAAATTTCAAAATTAAAGTCTAAGATCTATGCTTGTTGAGATATTTTGGAGATTTTGAGGCCTGGTGTTGAAAAGTCTTAAATTTTAGGATTAAATCGCGGGGTCATATAATGCCGTTTGGAACCATATATGATCATTATATGTTGTCATAAATGTTCGTGGTAAGTTTGAGTTAATGAAATCGATGCAAATTGTAAATCGGTAAATAGGTCGTTTAAAGGCAAATTGGATGGTTCCACCCACATAATTGGATTTCCGGAGGGTATTAGGGAATAGGGACCATGGTAAACATTTATGCACGCAATTTCTATTTATGGGCGAAAAAAGTCAAAAAATTAAAAAATTGAAGGCTAATATCCACGCTTTTTGAGAAATTTTGGAGTTTTCAAGGTCCGGTGTCTAAAAGTCTCAAAATTATAGGGAATACATCCCGGGGTCATATAATGTCATTTGGAACCATTATTTGTTGCCATAAATGTTTGTTGTAGGCTTGAGTTAATGAAATCGGTGTAAGTTGAAAACCGGTAAATTGGTCGTTTAAAGACAAATAAGATGGTTCCACCCACCCAATTGGGCCCCCAGAGGGTATTAGGGGCCATGGTTAACATTTCGGCAATTTTTATTTCCGGACAAAAAAAAGTGAAAAAATTCAAAAATTGAAGGCTAATTATCCACGTTTTTTGAGAAATTTCGAAGGTTTAGGGGCCCGGTGTCGAAAAGAAATGAGATTTTATTTTATACATCTCGGGGTCATATAATGACGTTTGGAACCATAAATGACCATTATATAATGTTATAAATGTTCGTGGTAGTCTTGAGTTAATGAAATAAGAACAAGTTGTAAACCGGTAAATTGACCGTTTAAATGCAAATTTGATGGTTCCACCCACCTAATTGGACTACCAGAGGCTATTATGAACCATGGTAAACATTTTGACATTTTTTATTTTCGGGCGAAAAAAGTCAAAAAATTCCAAAATTGAAGGCTAATATCCACGTTTTTTGAGAAATTTTTGAAGTTTCGGGGCCTGGTGTCGAAAAGATTTGAGATTTTAGGAGATACATCTCAGGGTCATATAATAATGTTTTAAACCATAAATGTTCATTATATGTTGTCATAAATGTTCGTGGTAGGCTTGAGTTAATGAAATCGGTGCAAGTTGTAAACCAGTAAATTCGCCATTTAAAGGCAAATTGTATGGTTTCACCCACCTAATTGGACTCCCGGACTGTATTATGGACCATGGTAAACATTTCGGAAATTTTTTTTATAGGAGAAAAAAAATCAAAAAATTCCAAAATTTAAGGCTAATATCCACACTTTTTGAGAAATTTTGGAGGTTTCGAGGCCTAGTATCGAAAATCCTTGAAATTTTAGGGGAAACATCTCGGGGTTATATAATACCGTTTGGAACCATATATGATCATTATATGTTGTCATACATGTTCATGGTAGACTTGAATTGATGAAATCGGTGCAAGTTGTAAATTGGTCGTTTAAAGGAAAATTGGATGGTTCCACCTACCCAATTGGACTCCGGGAGGGTATTATGGACCATGGTTAAGATTTCGGCAATTTTTATTTACGGGCGAAAAAAGTCAAAATTTTCAAAAGTTGAATGCGAATATCCATGCATTTTGACAGGGTAAAGTCGTATCCCCTAATAAAAAATAATTACCTAAATCACTAACTACAGTAGATAGGGAAGTAGGGTCGAACTCCACAGGGAAACAAATATTTTTAATTCTAATTAATTGTTATAATCTAAATTATCTAAGTAACCAATGTTTTAAATATGAATTCTATACTACGAAGGATGAGTTTAGGGAGAAAAGAATCAATAATAAGGAAACCTAGGGTCGCAGGTTCACCAATAATTAGTATTCCGAGATAGAACGAAGCAATTAATAATTAACAATGCATCAATAACATGAGTAACAGACTCTCGCAATTTATTAACCAACATGGATCTAACAGGCTCTTGCAATTTATTAGACCTAAGTTCCTATTAAAAATAGCCTTTAATATTAAATCAACATCTGCTTGATTCATCAATTCAATATTGCTAAACATTCACAACCAAATTACATCTGCTCGATTCATAATCTAATTGCAAAGAATTAAAACAATTCAATAGGAAATTATCATGCAATATCAACAATCAATAATAACAAACTATCCCTTCATATTAATTATGGATCCCCATAAACCCTAGAATTAAACTACTCACTAATCATCATAACTAATCCAATTAAATAAACAATTAAAAACATAAACAAGAAAACAATTAAAATAGCTGAAATTAGAAAGGGAAGAAATTGTACCAAAACAAATCTGGAATTAATGAAGGAATTAAGTACAAGAGTTTAGAGAGAATTCTAGAGAGAGAGAAATACTAAGTAGAGAGAGAAAGTCTAAGAGAAAGAAGTGATTAATTATCCGTACAAAACGAATATAAATATCTCCCCTAAAACACGAATTAAACAAAGCTTAATCAGGTTCTAACAAAACACGCGCCCGATCGGGCCCGCCTTTTTTTCTATGCCTATCTTTCAGTGCTGCGCCCGATCGAGCCTACGCTCACCCGATCGGGCGCGCATCTCCTTGGCAGCTGGCATGCGCGCAGCTCGCCCGATCGGGCGTAAGCTTGCCCGATCGGGCCCGGCTTCATCTTGGAGGTTTGGACTTCGATTTGGGCTAGATTTCTCGGCCCAATCCATATTTCCTCTCGGGTCTCGAATACATGGTCCAATTGCCTCGGGCTCCGAAAATGGTCGTGCTCCTCCAATGCTCGTAGTCGCTTCATAAAAATCCCGGGAAAATACTCCAAAGGTGCAATTCCCTGCAAAACTTAACCAAAACTACGAAAACACTAGAAAACACATATTAGTAATAAAGTGGTCCTAAAGGGCCAAAAATACTACTAATTATGACCGAGGGACGGGGGTAAAATACTATATAAAATAGACATATCACATTTCCAGAAATTTGGAGTCTTCGGGACCCGGTGTCTAAATGTATTGAAATTCTAGGGAATACATCTCGGGGTCATATAATGTCATTTGGAATCATATATATTCATTATTTGTTGTCATAAATGTTCGTAGTAGGCTTGAATTAATTTAATCGGTGCAAGTTGTAAATCGGTAAATTGGTCGTTTAAAGGCAAATAGGATGGTTCCTCCTACCGAACTGGACTCCCGGAGGGTATTAAGGACCATGGTAAACATTTCGACAATTTTTATTTCCGGGCAAAGAAAAGTAAAAAAATTCCAAAATTGAAGGCTAATATGCACGCTTTTTGAGAAATTTTTGAGGTTTTGGGGCCCAGTGACGAAAGCCTTTATATTTTAGGAGATACATCTTGGGGTCGTATAATGTCATTTGGAACCATATATGATCATTATATGTTGTCATAAATGTTTGTGGTAGGCTTGAGTTGATGAAATCGACGCATGTTGTAAACCGGTAAATTGGTTGTTTAAAGGCAAATGGGATGGTTTCACCACCCAATTGGACTCCCGGAGAGTATTAGAGAGCATGGTAAAAATTTCGGCAATTTTATTTCCGGGTGAAAAAAAATAAAAAAAAAATTCTAAAATTGAAGGCTATATCCAAGCTTTTTGAGAATTTTTGGAGTGTTCGGGGCTCGGTGTCTGATAACTTGTTATTTGGCATGATTTTAGGGTACTTTTGAACCTTGTTTTCGTTATTAATCGACATCAAAGTTCATTTTTTATCCTATTTTTATGCAAATTTTGTATCATCCATGCTTCACCGGTTGTTTGTGTTTTTGATGTAATGTAGCTATTTTTAGCACTATGGACATGATCAAGCATAAGTGAGCAAGGATAAGGGCAAGCTTGGTTGATAGAGCCATGTAAGAAGAAGGAGGAATGCCTTAAAGGGAAATGAAAAGCTTTTGGAGAACCTTGAAAGGTCGTTTGCATAAGCGTCAACTTCAACCAACCATAACTTTTGATCTTATCAACCTTTTGAAGCGATTCAAATTGGAGATTTAAGTTCGTCTCAAGAGCTTTCCAACGACTGGTCAAAAGTCCATTTCCGACAAGAAACATAGAAGTTACATCTTCCCAAAGTTAAGCAGTCTAGGTAGGGCATCCTGCACGGACGTGCAAGATGATAGCACGTCCTTGCAAGTCTGCACGTCCGTGCCAAAAGCTGCACGTCCGTGCCAAAAGCTGCACGTCCGTGCCAAAAGCTGCACGTCCGTGCAGACCTTGGCAGAAGCTTCTGCCTCCATTTTGGCCCTCCTGCACGTCCGTGCCAAACTTGGCACGGCCGTGCTTAGCCTTGCACGTCCGTGCCAAATCTGGCACGTCCGTGCAGACCTGCAGTCGAACTCCTTCCTTGTTTTCTCCGTCCTTTTTATTTGGGGGTCATATAAATACCCCTTTAGAGCTCATTTGTACGGGGAGGCAGTTTTTTTAGAGCTTTCCTCTTAGTTTGTAGTCTTAGAACATTAAATTCTCAAATCATTAGTTAGTTCTTAATTTTTAGCTTGGAAGCATTCAAATTCAATCATTGTAGAAGACAAAATCCACCATTGTTGCTCACTTTGAAGCTTCATAGTAACCATTTCTTACTCATCTTTTCTACTTCTCTTTACTTTGTTGTTGATTACTTGCTTAATTCTTGCATGCTTAGATTGTTAATTAGCTTAATCCTTAGTTTGAACTTGTTCATGAATTGCTTGAAACCTCTAATTGCTTTAACCTCCATGGATTGTGAGTAGTCTAAATTCTAGGGTTTAGGTAAAACCCTCAATGTAGTCACTACTTACTTGTTGCATGTGCTAATTTGGTTGTTGTGGGATGATGATTAGTTGAGCTTAAGTGGTTTAATTGCTTAGTTCTTGTATATGGCCATTGCTAGAACTATTTATCCAAGCTTTCTC
The DNA here is from genome assembly GCF_001683475.1 of Chenopodium quinoa. NCBI lineage: Eukaryota > Viridiplantae > Streptophyta > Magnoliopsida > Caryophyllales > Amaranthaceae > Chenopodium > Chenopodium quinoa. The sequence goes on from NW_018745454.1 coordinate 2,871,427, forward strand.
AACGAAGGATCGAGAGATGAACTTGAGTTAGCTCCCTTATGCTTAATTGACCCGAAATGCCATGAGAATAGGGATTACCAGTCAAGGGAATGTTTATGTCATCGTGATTATGCTTTAACACTTGTTTTATGCTATGTAACCACGAGAGTAGGTTGTATTCACGATTCAAGTAATCCCTCTAGCTTGAGAGAGTAGTTGGGTGCTTTAGATGACTTCCCCTAATTTGTCCCATTAATTTACCTTGATTGTAGCATGCTAATTGTGATTTGTGATGAAGTTGAGTGGTATAACCCGAGCCCTAGATTCCTCTTAATATTGTTAATCTCCTCTTAGCTTTAGTTGAGTTGAATTAGAAGAAGTTACTCAAAACCAACCCAATTTAGAATTCATTTAGCTTATTTAAACGGTAGTACTCGGTGGTTGATTCAACGCCTCTCTTGGGTTCGACCCTTTCTTACCCTTACTATTGTTAGTGAGACCATGTAGGAATCATTATCTTTGGTAGGCTCGACGACGGCCTATCAGTGTCGAAATGTCTTGAAATTCTAGAGAATACACCTCGGGGTCATTTAATGCTGTTTGGAACCATATATGATCATTATTTTTTGTCATAAATGTTCGTCGTAGGCTTGAATTAATGAAATGGGTGTAAGTTGTAAACCGGTAAATTGGTCGTTTAAATGCAAATTGGATGGTTCCACCCACCCAATTGGACTCCCTGAGGGTATTTGGGACCATGGTAAACATTTTGGAAATTTTTATATCTGGGCGAAAAAAGTCAAAAAAATCCAAAATTGAAGGCTAATATCCACGCTTTTTGAGAAATTTCGAATGTTTGGGGGCCCGGTGTCGAAAAGCATTGAGATTTTAGGGGATACATCTCGAGGTCATATAATGCATTTGGATCCATGTATGATCATTATATGTTTTCATAAGTGTTCGTGGTAAGCCTGAGTTAATGAAACTGGTGCAAGTTGTAAACCGATAAATTGGTCGTTTAAAGGCAAATTAGATGGTTCCACCTAGCCAATTGGAATCTCGGAGGAAATTAGGGACTATGGTAAACATTTCGATAATTTTTATTTTCAAGTGAAAAAAAGTCAAAAAAATTCCAAAATTGAAAGCTAATATCCACGCTTTTTGAGAAATTTTGGAAGTTTTGAGTAGAGCTATCAATTCGGGTCAACGGGTCGGGTTTGGGTCGGTAAGAGTGGTCGGGTCAACTCGGGGAGGGTCAATTCAGATTAATTCCATAACTTATGCGGGTCGGGTTTGGGTTGGGTCATGCACTCTTGCTTTAGTCGTGTCACGTCGGGTCATACTTCTTAGCGGGTTTAGGTCGGGTTAATAACAGGTCGGGTTACATTCGGGTAGGGTGAACAATAGGTCGGGCTTAATTTGGGTTTTCACAAATTAGGGTAATTCTCGGGTTCGGTTCAAGTCAATAATTTGCGGGTAAGGATCTGGTCGGGTCATTATAGGGTTTGAGTCGGGTTCGGTTCAAGTCAATTATTTGCGGGTTTTAATCATGTCGGCGCATTTTTTGGTTCAAGTCGGGTTCGTTTCAAGTCAATAACTTGCAGCCTTGCAGGTTATAATTAGGTTGGGTCATTTCCAAGTCGGGTCATCCTCGGAGTCAAGTTGGGTTATGTTCAAGTTAATAATTTGCAAGTTACAATCAGGTCGGGTCATTTCCAAGTCAGGCCATATTCAGGTTCTACTAACTACAAATAGATAATTATCATTTTTATCAAGCTAATTATTTTCTTAATATATATGGAAATATACTAGGGAACTGTAGTTTATAATTTAGGAAGATAATTATCTCCTTTGACCATACAACAAATATATACTATATTTAAACTTTTAAATTTGAGGATGATGCTTCTTTATTATGCTAGCCTAGACCGACTTAATTTGTCTCCTTAGACAAAATTCTTTGATCAACAATAATAAGGTGGTTTAAATTGCATTTAAGGTGATTTGAAATCGGGTCAGGAACAATTTGGGTTAAATTTAGGTTGGGTCAATAACAAGTCGTGCTGATTTTGAGTCGGGTTAATAACAGACCGAGTTGAATTTTTGGGTCGGGTTAGTTATAGGTCTGGTAAAATTCGGGTCGGGTCAATAACAAGTCGGGTTGAATTTGGGTCAAGTCAATAACAAGTTGGGTTGATTTCGGGTTGAGTTTGTAAGAGGTTGGGTTTGGAACGGGTCGGATTGAATTCAGGTCAGGATAGTAACAAGTTGGGTTGAATTCGGGTTTTGACGGGTTAAAATGGGTTTGGGTCAATTTCGGTTCAAGTCGGGTTCGGTTCAGGTCAATAATTTACGGGTTACATTCGGGTCGGGTCATCTCTAGGTCAGCTTATGTTCGGGTTCGGGTCTCACATACTTGGGTCAACTAGGGTCTAGGGTTGGTTTCAGGTCGGGTTTGGGTCACCATTTTTTCGGGTTCAGGTGGGTCGGTTAATAATCGAGTTTGAGTCGGTATTTCGAGTCGGGTCAACTTTTTTACCGCTCTATATGTGGCTAGGACAAAAGTTGGGCACTTGCTAGTCTAACGGAATAACAGGCCCAATTTTTCAGCTTATTTTCATAACGACTACAATACATAACCTGATCCATGTGTCGTGTTATGCAAATGGAATGTTAAGTAATTACATATAAATGGGCTTGTCTAAGATGATCGTATCCAAATTGTAAATTTTAGTAGGATCAAATCGGGTCAAAGTGGGTCATCGACTAAATGTACATACACTATGGGGAAAAAAATTGTGCATTCCGTATTTCCATTCCCTTTGAAGTTTTGAAAATTTATTACTTGGTACTTTTATTACAACATAGTGCATATTTCATAGTAATATACACTATACTTTGCAAACAAGAATTAAAAGATTGATACCTTTATTACTAAGAACAACAGCAAGCTAAAGCTTGATCTAGTGGTAAAAATTACACCTTTTAATTTTGAGGTTGGAAGTTCAATCTCCATTAGAGACACGTGAAATATGGTATGATTTGACTATATGAGTACAAACATACAATGTAAAAGACAGTGTCTGAGGAAACCCCTCTTATGCTAAAGTTAACTTGGGGACAATACATACGTAAGAGCCTGAGAGGGGACTGTTGGATACCTTTGGAGTACTCTTTGAACACTTATTTAAAATTTGCAATTGTTCAGATTTTTTATTGATTGTTCAAAAGTATAAGCGTGGTGCACCTAAAAATAGGTGCACCATGGTGCATCTTAAAATTTGCGATTTATAATCAAATGGGCCCATAATCAGATTGGGCCGATAGATTATGGCCTAATTGGAAGTTGGTTGGGCATTGTCAAGCTGATGCCTTGGCAATTAAGCTATGAGAGGCCTAAAATAAAACCCATATTGGCACCCAACACAATATTTATACTCTAAATACTTACTAATAACATCAATTTTTTTTTCAAATTACAAATATATAATGTCGAGTAATTTCACCCATCTGAATTCTCAACTAAATCAGCAAGAAAAAGACGTGACATACAACTAATTTATAGCTTGCATTGAGCATGGTATATCTTCTCGCCTGATATCGAGCGGACTGCATTAATTATAAATTTTTAATGCAAATTTTAAATGCATTTTCAATCAAATTGCTTAATTTTAAAATGAATTTGAAAATGAGATACAAGTACGGAAGCAGAATGCGACTAATTTATCCATATATATAAAAAATAGTATGTGAAATCAGCAACATAGTTGCAATTAATTTGATTTAATCGTCCTAATCAAGGATCATAAAATCTTGTTTATTTGGAATATAAAGTTGGGTTTAAACTGTTTATAATAATTATAGTTAGTTGTGTAATCTGAAACCTATGATTTCATAGTTGAAAGCGTCAAATAATTATGTCTTTTATGTTTTATCCCAGATAATACTTTAGCTAAAACGGATTAATATAGTGTGTGAAATGGAATATGGACAATTGAGACAAACAAGCCGTAAAGTGCAAGAACAAATCTACCACTTGGATTACCCAATTGCCAAAATTAAAATAAAAACTATAGAAAGGGTTAAATCAAAGCCGAAAAATGGCTTTTAAAAGTGACCTCTTACTCTTTAAGACATACTTTATACTTGTATATATATCATCCTTTTTGCCGTGGAAAAACGATTTTCTCTAATAAATTGACAATTATGCTTACTCCAAATTTTGCTAGTGTGCGTAAGCAGGTGAAGCAAATCCAGTAATTGTCGTACTTACACACTTCTTATAAACTTCTTAATTAGAAAGTGTCTTTATCTGAACTTAATAACGCTTATTTAAAGTTATTTTTTCTAAAATAAATGGATATAACGTGATCGGAAGAGAGCCTAACTAAATATTGATGGCATTAGCCTCTCACCCTCTCCTAGTATGTTGTATTTGGTCTAAGGCCTTGTATGTTAAGATTAGGACTAGGGTTGCATGTTTGATTAGATTCAAAAGAGAACTTGACATATGATAGGGATTCATTATAAGGAGAATGATTATATCCCACATTGAATGGAAATATTTGTTAGGTATTTTTTCATTTATCATTTTATTTTGGAAAATTTGAATTTTAATGCCATAAAAAAACACGATAATGGTTTTTAATACTATGAAGAAAAAAAAAGTTGTATTTTAATATTACAAAAAAATCAAAAATTGGATTTTACCACTACTTAACTGATTTTTGAATGGAATCCGTAAGTGTGGCCACAACATCTACGATGAGTCAGCATATTATTGGTTGAAAATAATTAAAAAAAATAAAATAAAAAAACAAAATCATTAAAACTAACCCAGACACCCACCTGCCACCTTTGGTTCACTTGGTTGCACGTCGCCACCACTATCCCACCCTAACACCCTGCTTTACGGGTTTTTATTTCCTAGTATTTGTGGGTCTAACACTTTGAGAGTGAGGGGTAAAGGATCACCACTCTCAAAATATCTTTAGTGAGAATTGAACCCCCAACCTCAAGATTGACCACTATACCAAGTCTAATTTGGTAGCATATATATTTTTATTACTTCTAAAATATTACTACTCCGTACTAATTTGAAATTTTTACTACAATGCGTATGCAATTGATTCTATAATGATCATGTACACACTAGAGAACCCCCCCCCCCCCCAAAAAAAAAAAAAAAAAAAAAAAAAAAAAAAAAAAAAAAAAAAAAGGTACGTTGGAGTAGCATTTAGAACCGCAGAATGGTTATCATAGGATTCTGGAAATGAGAAAAGAGAGAGTAGGAAGGAATTTAGGATCCTCCTCCATATAGTTTATAGCTACTGGTAGTGTACAGTGCACGCCTCAAACGCAAGGCGCGTGGGCCCATAAATATCTGCAACGCCATGTGTCTGTCCGTCAGTTTTAAAATTCATGCATCCCTCATTTTTTGGGGGTCACACCCTAACATTAGCTCCCACCAACTCACTTATACCACGCGCATTCTTTTGAGTGATCCACCATTTTTTCGTGTTTATCCCATAAATAAACTCATGCACTCACTACTACAACTTTCAACTTTATAGCAGATGCAGATGTGTTTCTTTGTTTAATAAAAATGCGATACAGGCATACAACGATAGAGGCTTAACTTATGCTTATGGTTGTACAGTTGTACGTGTTCGACTATGTTTTATAATGTGGTTGTTTCAAGTTCTATGGCTAAGCAAGAATGTTTGAAAATTCCATAATAATCTAATCCGTATTTTTATATATTTTATGCCAAAAAACAGAGTTAAGAGTACAATTAGGTACTCAATTCTTCTAACTTTCACCTTTTAGGTACTCAATTTTTTTTGCTTTGCTTTTGGGTACTCAAAGTGATTTTCAGGTGAACTAACTCACCACTAACTCATCACTAACCAAACCTAATTAAAAAATTAATATTTTAAAAATAAAAAAAAATTAATAACTTTGACTCAGAAACTAGCCGTTATTACTCTATTTAAAGGGGCATGAACTTGGCCAAAAAATGCCATGCAAACACCTGCAAAACACTAGCATCACTGTAGGGAAGATTCACCATGTTTATTTTCTTAACCAAAATTCATCCAAAACGATTTTCCCTGATTCAATTTCAATAAAAAAAAAAAAAACAAAAACATTAACACAGAAGTTGTAGCAGTATACCAGCAACAAATATCATCAAAACAGGTTCATTCACCATGTCTATTTAGGCACAAATTCTTCAACAAGGTTTTCCCAGATTTAAAAAAAAAAGAAAAAAAAAAGTAGTTGCTGCTAGGTTCTCCCCCCTGCTGCTGCTAGGTTCTTCCCTGCTGCTGCTGCACAAGAAAAACACACACAACATCATCAATCACACATACACAATTTCACCAAAACCTCCCCTGTTTTAGTGCACAAAAATGATCAACAAATCAAACCTTAGAGCATAAATAATCAACATGCAATCAACATCCACCAAGAACACAAGCTTAATACAACAACAAACAACAAACAACAACACATCAACAAACTTAACACAAAAAACACAAGAAATCGACATTTTGATTTCGATTAAAAAAAACCCAAAAAATGCAATACCCTAAGTCGCAATTACCATCATCAATTGGGCAGAAAATTCAAAATTTATATCAAATTAACAACAAAAACCATGAGTAAGTAAGCATACCTCAAAAAAATGGCGGTTTTCGCTGTCGTTTTCCCCAGATTTGAATGTAGCTGCTCGTGTTCTTCGACTTATGCGCAACGAATATTTCCAGAAATGGAAAGAATTAAGGGGCAAAAGGGGGAATAAAGAATAAGAAAGGGAAAAAAAGGGTTGACCCGCGCATTTTTTTAATCGGGTGGGGCCCACTTTCATTTAACCAAGGTACTGAATTCTTTAACCAAAGATACTGAATTCTTAGGCTGAATTTTTGTTTTGGCCGGAATTCTTAACTCAGTACCCAAAAGCAAAGCAAAAAAATTTTAGTACCTAAACGGTGAAAAAAAGTAGAATTGAGTACCTGAATTTGTGCTTAACTCCAAAAAACATGATACCATTTGTACATATTTTATACTACTTCCGATTTTTTTTATAGTTGCAAATTTGGGGTATTATTTGGGGTATATAAAATATTCCAAAATTGCAATAAAAAAAAAAAACAAAAAAACCGGAGGTAGTATAATTTTTAATAAATTATCCTGAATGTTCATATGTAAAAGACGGATAATTTAAATTCAAGTATCCTTGAATTTTATTGTGGTTAATCTGTTATAACTTTTTGATTCAAAAACGTTGATCATTTCTAATTTTAGATATTCTAGTATTCACTCTAGTAAAAAAAATATAAAAAAAATTTAAGTTATACTCCATATTCATGAATTTTGATAATTCACTTCCAGTTTTGAACAAGGTTGGGGCTATTACAACCTCAATTTATTTTTACTCATTTCAAATAAAATAAGCTACATTTAAAATTTATTAGGCAAAATAAGCTATGACAAGTCAATATGAATGAGAGTGAGGGGTAGCTCAAGTGGTTAGAGCTTCCCTCCCGATTCCAAGAGATCTTGGGATCGATTCTCACCCCCGCCCTTGTGGCTCTCTAAACACCAAAAAAAAAAAACAAGTCAATATGAATTACAGCTTAGAGAATAATACCTATTGGAAGTAGACTAGTGGTTAATCAAAATAAGCAACTTATAAAAACATAACACAATCTATATTTCCAATTAAACATTTCACTTTTATCTTAATGCTTTACTTGAAAATTCGTTATTGAATAAGGCCTATATGCATAGACAATCGCAAATGTCAACGTTAACTATATCATAAAACTCATTTAACCAATTATCAATCCAACTTCTTGTATTTTATTCAGCAAGGGTAAGGTATATTATCATGTATATAAGCCACGATATTAACTTGGTGAAAAAATGGCAAAATGCTAAAAGTACATAAATTGACCTAAAATAAACTAACTAGACAAATCAAGTCATATGAAAATTGCTACTCCGTAGAACTTAATTTGTTAAAGACTATTACCTCCCTACATATTCACACAAAAAAATCGTCAACATTGGCATAAATAGACTAGTAAAGTTGTTTCTTGCTGGCAATTTTAGTGAAGATAAAATGGACAATTTTGGAGGGTATTTTTTTTTTAATAAATTTGAACGCATTGCGAAAAAAGTTTAGTTTGCTACTTTGTTATTGGCTTATTGCCAGCTAGTTTGCCCCGAAAAAAAAAGGAAAAAGAAAAAAAAAAAAAGCACTCTATCATGGGCCAATAAGAGAAGATGGATGAGCTGATCATGCACCATGCATGTGATATCCGATTGTGACTAGATTATTCCGAAAAGTCAAGCAACTTGTGAAAACCAAACTTTATTCTATGAAATTCGAAGTTATATTAAGGAAATTTGGTCCTCATTCATTTTTTTTTTTAGAAAATAAATATATAGCTATACAAGTATACAACAAAAATCTACTAACCTAATTATTATTTATTAAAACTATGATAATACAGTTATCTACACACTATGGAGTACATGCTATAGTGTAATACGAATTAGAAATGTATATAATCAACACAAGTCTTACATAATTACTCATCATATATTCATATGTTATTGTACTACTAGATATGGGTTTTACATATTTTTAAAAGAAAATGAGGTATGGTGATAGATTTAAAATTACAATGAAATCAAAATTAAAGTTGATCAATGTTAGATGAAAGAAAATCTTCATCCCTTCATTGGTTAGTGTGTTACCCTCGATCAAGTTCACATAGAACCTCGTCATTTTCAAGTCATATTCATAAAATTTATTACTGATGATAAGCAATACAAGGATAGCTTAAGTAATTCGGATCAAGTTAATTAGAAAAATTATAAGCATGCCAAATTATTGTGAGTATTATATATATACACACACGCAATATCTACTAATTTCATAGTATTTACTCCATAAATCATATATTTTTTTATTTAAGAAAAAGAAAATTCATACTTCCATTACGATGCTAGTTGCTTACGCAGTACAATAACTTAAAATATAAGATTGTTAATAATCGTTCTTCGTTTTAAATTTTAATGATAAAAACATTTAATCCTTATGGACATCCATCCTTTTATAAATAAAACTTTCTTATTATGGTAAAATAAAATATTGGGAATATTAGTTCAAAAACATTGACCATGGCAACAATTGCCAGGGTAGCACATTTCACATTAAAATATATGGATCGCATGGAAAAAGGGCCGATAATTACCATATTTTACAAGTTTACGTGTTTCGGTTGGTGGAGGGGATTGGCTACACAATAATAAAATATAAAATATATATAAATTATTGAGATTATTAATAATGTCCTTTGGCTTTTATTGAACTCCAAGTGTCACGGAAAATGCCACTTAAGATACTTTGAGTAGTTTTTAAATATTGGGTTTATCCAAAAATATCTATACTTTTTATTATACTCTGTTATTAGGTTTGTAATATAATAAATCTATAAATGAAATAGTTCAAAAACGATTGGCACGTCGTCAAGCTATGTCAAGATAGTTTGTTATTATAACCTCTCATGATTTTTGCTTTTAAAATATGATTGTTTAAAGTATAGAACGTATGGGGTTGAATTTGGTTATTTGCCATGTTAGTTTGAGTAGTCAAAATTCTTGGCATGATTTGAAATTTAAGTTGTCTTTGACTTAACATGAGTAACGTAAAAATATACTTAATTTGTATATAAAATTGTAGGAAGATCATGTAACAACTAATCAACAATAATGCGATCAACATAAGAATAAAATTTTAAAAACAAATGAAGGTAATAACGGTTATTAATATCTTACAGTACATTACCCTTGGATGATACACATACTCATGATACACATACTCATGAATTGAATGACAACTCATCTAATTCATCCTGAATCCTCACAATTGTTTGTTCAATGCAAAGAGTCAAAGAGTTGTAGAGTGTTATGACTGTTATCATATAGTTAAACAACAAGGCCAATCTCATTAATACCCACCAAGATATCGATCCTTTATTTCTTTCATAGGTTTATTTATGTAGAGATATCCACTAGATGAATGTATAGTTAAATAATAATGAGATACATGTAGCAATTTAACATTCAGTTTAAATGCACTTTAGTGTAAAAGTTCAATTAACCTAATTATATATGAAAATATATAATATGGTATAATCTAATTTCCATATAAAATATTGCTTGTATGGCTGTATCCAGACTCATAAGATGTAATGAGATAGCATTAATATTACTTGTATGAGCTGTATCCAGACTCATAAGATGTAATGCAATAACATTAATTTCAAATTAACGAATATTATCCGAATACAATTTTTTCATTAACACTCTTAAAATAAGAGTATATTTGATTTAATTCGAGTCAAACATGACCTATCAACTCCATTTTTATTTAATTTTTGTGTCAAAATCCGCCATTGAGTGTATATATTTAGACATTGAAATCTTTATATTTTGATTTGGGTTGGGCCGTGTGGTGAAACAATTGGTGGTTTGGTTTATAACTTTGTACAAGTACACTACTCGTATTAAGTTTAGTTAAAGAGTCAATTAGATTAAAACAAAATCGGACCAAAAATCTCAAAAAAAACCAATAATGCGCGTGTCCCACTCCCACTATGAGTCTATTAGTTACGGGAGGGCTATTACAGCCTCGGGTCACAAGAGCACCCTAGTGGGACCCAGGTCACTTTCTTTTTGTCGGTACGCCCCTTAGTCACTCACGAGCAGCAGTAGGACCCACCAAATGTTAAAAACCCCAAAACTTAACATAACAACATTGAGCCGCGTTTCTCCTTTTTCTTCCCGCAAATCCAGCCCCCCCTTTGACATTTTCTCAAGTCAACCCCACCCCATTACCACCCTGGTTTTTCACGTACTCCACAATACCACTTGTTCATTTTTACTTTTTTTTACTACTGTATTTATATTTATTCCTCCATATTATGTAAATAATCTATATTCTTTTTTCTATGCGACTATCAAGTATTATCACTCCGTATTTATTATGAGTATTCTTTCTTTCTTATAAAAATCGACAATACATCACAAAGTATTGAAAATAAAAATACATAAGTACTTCGTATTTATTATTCTGTCCTTTTATATGATTATCAATATAAATAATACACAAGGGCAACAAAAATAATTTCTTTTTTAAAAAAATTGTCTTCTTGTTACCAGTTATATACTGTACAATTCCCTCAAAAAAAAAAGAATTTATATACTATACAATAATACAATATCTTTAAAAATAAAATAAAAACAATAATACAATAATACTAAATGAGTGTAATGCTAATTTTACAATACAGTGTATGTTTTTAGGACATGAATAGTTTAGTCTAAATGAGAATAATTTTCATTTATTATATACAATATACAACTGCAAATATTCTTGATAAAGATTTTTTTTCCTTTCCATTTTCATAAATCACTTGAATTGAGCTTATGTAAACCGATGATATTGAAAAAAAATCAAAATAAATAGAGAAAAAATGGTAGAAAATTTATACAAGTATAGTAGAATATAAAAATAAAAAAAATATACTCTTCTTAAAAAAAAAATAGAGAATTCAACCCATAAACGTCAAAAATATGCAACTTAAAAAAATAGAGAGCTGAAACTGAAAATGTCCTTTTCTAAAAATTTCATTTATATATATAAATCCCATCCCACTACCCTCCACTCTTTGTAATTATCTTTCTGATTTCTTATCCCCCACCCCTTCCAAAAGTCAGCGCCTTCTCTTGTCTCCATTCTCTCATTCCTTCCTTCTTTATTCTCACTTTCTCTCTCTTCCCCTGTTTTTTTTCCATTTCTCTCTCTTCATTACATCCATGGAAACCCCTCCAGATTGGGATCTACTCGCCGTTGTCAGAAGCTGCTGCTCCACCACCACTACAACCACCACCACCACGGCGGATCTAGAACCTTCTCCACCACTTCCGCCGCCACCCCCGTCGTCGTCGTCTTCGCAATTCATCCCTCTTCCTCAACTACATAACCAGCAGCAGCAACAACAACAACCGGCAAAGCAAGAGCCGTATTTTTCTACATCGCCTTGTTCAACAACGAGTGGGGGTGGTGGTGGAGGAAGTGGTGGTGTTCTTTTTCAATTTTCAAATCCCTTTGAGCCTTGCACCTCAACGACGTCGTTTGAGTTGCAGGATATATGTAAACCGTTGATTTGCACCACTACAACTACTGCAAATAGTTCCGTCACTATTCATAACAATAATAGTTTTCAGTCTCTCTCCTCGGCTTCGTTGGCATCTCCGGTATCTTCGCCTTCTTCAGTCATCACTGGAAGATCTTTTGGAATTGTCGAACAACAACAACAACATCAACATCAACAACAACAAACGCAGCTTCGAGGATTAATTAAGCCTTCTCATGTCATTTTTGGAACTTCTTCACCTTCTATCGCTGGAAATAATGCTTCTCAAACTCAGAGAACTAAGAAAAGGTTGGTTTTATTTGGATTAATTTCTCACGAGAAAAATATGATTTTGAGGAGTACCCATTTAGTAGATTGGTGTCAATTTTAATGGGTTCTGTTTTGATTGTTGTAATACAGGAAGAATTTGATGAAGAAGGTGTGTCATGTTCCAGCAGAAGGTCTTTCCTCTGATATGTGGGCTTGGAGAAAATATGGTCAGAAACCCATCAAAGGCTCTCCATATCCAAGGTGGTTTTTCTTTTTGTTTCTTTCTATATTACTTGATTTTTCCAAAAAAAAAAAAAAGAAAAAAGAAAAAAAAGTCAGTACTCCCCCCCTCGGTTAGCTCGAGTTTTCAACACTTTCCATTTTCATTCGATTAATTTACAAAGTGTTCCGTTAAGCATATGCTAAAGCACCTATAATGATAACATGTTGTGATAAGCTAAAGAATTTGTGTTCAAACTCTTTATTTGCTTTTAAAAGCAAAGCAAATTCCTCAACACACAACTCCAAGAATCTCATCAAATCTCAGCTCATTTCCAAAATTCTTTACTTTTAAAGGTGAAACCAGAAAAGTAGTCCTTGTTCAATGAAACCAACCATTAATAGAAATTCACCTACCAAAAATCATTTTTCTGATTTTCAATTATTTGCTACAATTTTATCTTAATTTTTACTAATGAATTTTATTTCCAAAAATAAATACAACAGGGGATACTACAGATGTAGCAGCTCAAAAGGATGTTTAGCCAGAAAACAAGTAGAGCGCAACAGATCAGACCCTAAAATGTTCATAGTCACCTACACTTCGGAACACAATCATCCTATGCCAACACACAGAAACTCTCTCGCCGGAAGTACCCGTCAAAAACCACTTACTACCACCGGAACACCGCCGGAGCAGCCCACTTGCTCGTCACCCTCCGCCGCAAGTCTCTCTCCTTTGACCGAGAAGTCAGAGTCAAAGACTGAAGGAGATGAATTGATCAAAGAGGAAGAAGATACTAGCGAGATGGCTTTATCTGATTTAATGCTTAATGATGATTTCTATGTGGGATTTGAGCAAATCGACGGTGGCTCAGATGGGAGTGATTGTTTTTCAGATCATTTTTCGCCGTCGTCGTCGGAATTTCCTTGGTTAAGTAATAGTAGTAGTACGGCAGCAGCTGCCGGAGGGAGTTGACTTTTTCCGGTAGACGTTGACTTTTATTAATTTTTTCCGGTGGGAGGAATTCTAGTGGTTGTTGATGATGGTGGGATTGACTTTTGGTTCATTGACATGATGCCTTCCCACTTTAATTCGGTCAACTTTTATTTTATTTTATTTTAAATTTATTATTTTTACTTTATTTGTGCTTTTTTGGAGGGGGGAGGTGGGAAAAATGCTCACTATTTGTCAGAATCTATGTAAGGTCACAATGGCATTGTGGATTTGTAAGGTAGTGGAGATTTAACAGTAATCCAAAAGTTAGAGAGATAAGGAGGAGAGAGAAATTTAGAAAACACTTTTAGTTGGTAGAATCTCTATTCTCAACTAAAGTGGTTTTTTTTTTTTTTTGATTTGTAATGGGAATGGTCTATTGAAAGTTAGCAAGAGAAGAAAGAACCTTGTAGAGGAAAAAAGAGGGATGGGGTTGGGGTGCATATGCTTATAGTTATTCTTTTGTTTTTGTGAAGGAAGGGAAAAAAAAAGGGAAGAGGAATAGTAGTATAGTGGTAGTTATTAGCAATAAAACTCGTAAAGTTAATTATCCGGTATATATACTTCTTTCATTTTACGATGATTGTCTTACTTCTCGTTATGGTGCGTTTATATTTATGATTGACTATGATTATTTATTCGTTCAGTGCTCTTTCAAGAAATGTATTCTTACGCTTTGTCCTCTTCACTTATTCGATTAAATTAGTGTTTGACTCATACAAAACTAGCTCAAAACTTTGCTAGCAGCTTACTAACTTGATTTTTTGCTATCGAATGTTGACTTTTAGAGTTATGTAAACCCATTAAAAGATTGTGAGTCAAGGACATATTATAGAGGATTATTATTTGTGAATGGAGCGAGAATTAAATATAAGTTGCTTTTTAGCTTTGGAGTTCATTGTCAAACGGGTATTTTATTTATTTATTTATTCTACTGTAAATAAATTAATTAGTTTATCAAATGCTTTAAGAGGGATGGTGATAGTTTAATGTAAAAATTGCTAGTTTTGGGACCATCGAATGGAATCTGTGGAAACACATGGTTCACAGCTGTCGGTTCTCAATCTCCAATGACAGTCACCATCTTTTTCCTCTTTAGTTTTGGGGGATAAATTGGTAGGACAACCCTAATTACTGCCTAATTTTAACTGAAAACTCTGCACATTTTTAAAATTTAGTAGGCCTTATTTTTAGAGCAGAGCAGAGACCATTTACAGACATTACAGTACCAATTTTGGTGAATGAAACTATAAACAAGCAGTAACTTTTCAAATACTGCATACCAGTTCTGTAATTCAATAGGGTTTTAATTTCTGAAATTCCCTACCTTCAACTTGATGTGAACATTCCACATTCCTCTTTTGAAACCACCATAGTCTTTTGTCTAGTAGCTTTTAAATATGGAAATTGACTAAGGAGGATCGGAATGGAATGTGCTATATGTAGTCGTAAGGGAAATGAATAACAAGTTTAAAGTAAAATTACATACTCAGTACCATGTAATAAAACCAAACAAAATTCTCTCCATAATACAAGTATTATGTTGAAGAAAGTATTTCAGACTTAGGTTATTGGATTGCAGCACAAAAATAGTCCTTTTCATATAAAATAAAAACCGATACATCTAAATTGTGCTCATTGCAGATAAGGGTTTCCCCTGCTGAATGATTGACAATCAACCCAAAGGAAATGTTGGTATAATCACTCTGTCATCTCAGGAAAACGGGACTTTGAACTCTGGCTTTCAGCTCCCTAAATCAGCTGAGCCTGAAATGCAACTTTCAGTAATTTGTGGGGGGGTTGAACAGGCAGCTAATAGCGACGTTGCAGCATCTTTTTTCTCTGCGTACCATGTACCTTGGCTTCATACAGCTTACTAACACCGTTAATGTAATCCGGAGAGATCTTTTGGTTAGATGTAAATAGAAAAAATTGAAGTTCCACTTGTTTAAAGAGGGACTAGTTAAGCAACTTCCTTTACAAGATGGGAAGTATAACCTCTGATTACCAGAAAACCACTCTTTATGCAGTCACCTGTATCCTTCAACAAACTGTTTAAGTTTATCATCTTCGCCTGCTGCAGGAAGCCACTCAGTGAGTACCTCCATGGTTATATAGTCAGGATGACAAGCCAATTCAGTCATTTTACCCATAAGCTCTAAAGCTTTATCAAGCTTATTCTGGTCTCGTAGGCCTTTGAATAAAGCATTGAAGGTGCTTGAATCTGGGCCCACGCCTTTGGCTATCATGTCCTCAAAAAGAGAGAGTGCTTCCCCCAACTCATTCTTCTGGCAAAGAGCATCTATTAAGACATTGTATACTACAGTGTTGGGAGGAGTCCTGGTGGATGAACTCATTTTCCTAAAAATTTTCATGGCTTCATCAAGCTCTCCTGCCCTGCAACATGCATAGATTAGTGCTCCAAATGTGACAACTGTAGGAGCAATCTTGTTTTCAACCATTTGTATAAGCAGTCTGCGAGCTGGTTTCAGGTCCCCGGTTCTGCTGAAATATGATATCAAAGTATTGTAGGTGATACTATCAGGTTCAAGTCCAACCTCTTTCATTTCCTCCATCAACTGATGAGCTTTATCCAACTTATTCTTTTTGCAAAAGCCGTTGATCATCACATTATAACATCGAATGTCAGGGAGAAATCCAGCACTTTTCATCTCGAATAAAACTGACTCAACATCATCCATAAGCCCTGCTTGGGACAAACCAGAGATCAGGCTATAGTACACAATGGCATCTAATGCACATGTTTGTCTTATTTCTTTGAACAACTCCATTGCTTTATTGATATTATTTACACCACAGAAACCACTAATTAGCGTAGTATAAGTTACTTTGTTTCCTTTTAACCCTTTTCCTTCCATCTGACGGTAGAACTTGAGCGCGTTACCAGCTTTACCATCTCTGCACATACCACCCACTAAAGTATTAATAGTAACAACATTTGGTTGAACTCCTTGCTTCTCCATCTCATCAAACAATTCAAGAGATCTCTCAAGCTCATCAACTTTACAAAATCCATCAATCAGACAATTATAAGTGCTACTTATAGGGGAGCATTTACCTTCTGAGATCATCTTTCTCATCATAGCTAAACCTTCTTCTGTACGACCAGCTTTACATAGCCCGTTGATAAGAGTATTATAGATTATTACATCCGGCTCAATGTGAGCACCTATCTTCCCGCTCCTCATTTTCTCAAACAAATTTATCGCTTCATCAATCTTAAAAGACTTGCAAAGGTGATTGATACTAATCCCAAGAGTCACAACATTAGCACTTATGCCTTTCGCAAGCATATCTTCCAATAATACTTCCATTCTTTTAAATTGGCGGTCTTTTGCCAAACCTGTCAACAAAGCATTATATGGTGCAACTTCAACAGGTCCATCCAATTCCATGAAAGCATACAAAAGCTTCCAAGCCAGGTCAATCTCTCTAGTCCTACAGAGTTCATTAATCCATCGCGTCAACAGAATAGTATCAGGAAACACGCGGTGTCTGCCAAACTTCAACGCTAGCTCCACAAGTTCCTCCCAAGACAACCCCTTTCCATGCTTCCTAGCTTCCAACATCACCGAAAAAACAATCGCAGCAGTGTTTGAATTTGGCGGGAAATTCACATTTGGTTGGAGCATATCGTCGAGCACCTGGAGTGCATCATCAAAACGCCCGTTTCTAAAGAGCTGGTCAATCACCACATTCCGAACATGGGTATTCTTCATCTGGGATTCTAATTCATCATAAATAATCATTAATTCCTCAATTATTCCAACCCGCCCTAAACATTGAATGAAAAGAATAACAGAATTAACCGTCAAAGGAACACCCATCTCTTTGGAAGTGTTAAGAAGGTCGAAGAGCTTCTCTTTCCAACTGGGTTTTCGAGAAGCAAGCTCAAAAACAGCTTGAAATGCAGAAGAAAGCAGATTATCATCTGGGCAAGGAGAATTGGAGCGAAGGTGTTCGACGAAATTGAGGGCTGTTGAAGAATCGCCCAAACGACGAGTGATTTGGAGGATGTGATTGGAGGAGAGGGAATTAGAATCTGAGAAGAGAAGATTAGAAAGCTGTTGGTTTGTCTTCCAGTTTTCATTGTCGTTGGATTTGAGGATTTCGACGATTTGAGTAACGATTGAAGAAGATGATGAAGAGTCTACTTTAGGTGGTTCAGCATTGTAGGGTTTTTCGATGGATGAGTGAAGGAAAGAGGCGTAAATTTGAGGGTTTTGGTGTTTGAGTAATCGAAGGAGTTTAGAGCAGATTGGTGCTCTTGATGCGATGCTCATCTTTCTCTGTTTTTTTCTCTGGGGAAGAAGGAAATAAATTTTGGGGGGAAGTCAAATTTGAAGACACTACATAAAACGGTTTGCTTACACCCACAATGGTTGCTGAGAGGTTGCGGTGCGGTTATGGGCGGGTGTATGGTGTACGCTTGATAACGTGTGCACGATACACACACGATTACGGTAGCTAAGGCCTAAGGGCGATACATAATTACATATTGAGGAATGTTATCGACTTATTTGTTATTCCCCGGTTAAATTATTATATATGAATGTAACTGAGTTGGATTGCACTGTTATCTGTGTATAGAGGAAAATATTTATTGATATTTGTTATGTCAAAGATTAATGTACCAATCATTTCCCACATGTAACGGCACAATGATATAAACTCGGGTGCACTATACTAGAATTGATCTAAAAGAATGATGAGTTCATCCTTGTGGTTGAGAACTTGAGATAGCCAACTGTACGAGTAACATTAAACAACTCAAGCCATAATTGCTACCTTAACAAAGGAGATAGGTTGATATAGGTGTGAACTTTGTTGGAGATTGGAATTATTTCTTTTATACAAATCAGAGAAAAGTTCCTAATAGAAGCTCCTAATAGAAGCAGATAAAATAAATCATTAAGACATTCATTTTGATTTTTGACTTTGAAGATCATAAAAATTAATTAAAGGATACATCATACAAAACCATATTATTATTGGACATGATAATTGTCAATTCTAAGACTCTGTAGATATCATTGTGCCAACAGTAGCAATGTCAAAATCACACACGACCCTTGTCAAATGTTGTCACAGCAAAGGTCAAAAGTCATGTCCATGACACTTTTTTCTGGAGGAATCTCAAAATTTGATTAAAGTTGAAGTGGAATTTCTCAAAGTGCCAAATAGCTTCAAGGTCGCCCATGATTGCACTGTCCTGTGTTATTATTAGCAAGTCATTCTCATCAGATTCTTTAGAGATTACAGGAAACTTTCAAATAAACATTCAAATAGTAAAATAAACTTGTAAGTCAATGTATTTCAATCATCAATATTGAGTTAGCCTACCTTTAAATGATACTCCGTAATGTACCGGAGCTTAGACCTCATCTTACGGAGAGAACCTGCGGATATTACATGTAGAAAAAAAAAAAAAAAAAAAAAATTAAGAAACTTCTGATTGGCTGATTTAATGCTTCGAATATATTCATACAGGGAATGAGCCTATTTAGAAGACTGAAATGGAGTCGAATACAAAATAAGAATCTCCGTGATCAAATCAAATCTCTTATTCTCATAAGGTTTCTACAGCCGAACTACAGTTTCTGTTATGCCTCTTAGCAAAATTACAGCACCAAACGACTTACAGACTTACAAGCTGAAAGAAAACACTATCCTCTGTTTCTGGCAGGGTGCTTCAGTGTCATAGCTGAAACTGATACAACATGCTCACTTTTACTAGCACTCTACTGATATAACATCCAAATTATACTATCAACAGAAATCAGTGGAGACTGGAGACCTCTTGTCAATATGAGGAGCCATTTTTTTTTGTTTTGGATTGTCGAATACGTTTTGTTAGTCGTAGCAATCTATGAGGTGATTTTGTTTTTCTCCATCTTTTCAACAGCTTCGGCTGCAGCAGAGGCAGCTTTATCCAATCCCATCTGTTTAAGCTCATCCAAGAAGCCACCAACTTCTGAAGCACTGATTTTATATGGGCTGTGGTCAGGTCCAGGGAATGAACCACTTGTCACTTCATCCTTGTACTCCACAAGGGCTTTGTTGATCACATCTCCAACGTGTGCATATTGCTTGCAGAATTTAGGAGTAACCTGCAATTATTCATTGAAAAAAAAATGGCAATAAACCATCTATTCTACTTCTATTTCATTTTAGGGGTGGCGGTGGCAGAATGTTCGAGTAGCACAATCTAACCTTTGCATGGTGAGGGTGTTGCAGCATTCCCAGGAGATCATGATACACTAATACCTGAAATTTAAGAAGCATTTGGTAAAAGAGATCATATATGATTGGATGCATTTTGCATATTTCATGGAGTTAGTCTACAATAAAATTAATGAAATCTCATTCAGTCTTTTTTTTTTCCTTTCTTTCTTTGAATGACAGACAGGGCAAATAGTTTAGAGGGCAGGGGTGGTGAAGAGGAGAGTCAATGCCACAGTTCCTTTTTTTAGTCGAATCTCAGAAATGACATCTAAGATTGAAATAAATTTCCTTCTTACAGAATCATTTTAGCTTTTTAATGATTGAGCATGACAATATTAGGATAACATCAAGTGAATCAATTGAACTTGAAAAAAATCCTGGTGTAAAAACAAGAGCATAGGCAATTGAGTAAGTTTTATCTGAATTTAGTCTGAAAACGGTAAATTTTATGGGACCACAGAAAGAGTGCATCATACTAAACAAACTTGGCAGCAGAATTCTGCATCTTTATGATGAAATTGTTTGAAGCATGGGGAGAATGAAGAAGGAAAACAGCATTCTGCATTATAGAATGGTAGGCTTCCTACAAGTAGCGAAGAATTGATTGTATAGTTTTCTAATTTTTGATGCAAATCAGAGGGACCATAATTATTATAAGGCCATCCATAAGTCCACATCAGTGCTTTAAGAGGAAACACTTAACTTTGCAGTCTGCAAGAGAGGTCAAGCAACTGAGCCGATTTATTAAGCTAATAAAAGAGGTGCATGAAATCACATAAATTAGTTTCCTATCTTTATTTCTCTCAATTTCTATAATTAATTCTCCTTGAAATAACTTCTTTATCTTAATTTCCAAGTTGAAGAGGAATGTTTGGGTAGCCTTTCATGTGAGAAAGGTCAGAATGGAATTTAAAGCATTTAGAATAAGAGTTTCATTGAATAACTGGTATGTTTCTATAAAACAAAAAATAAAAAGAACCTAGTCATCTGCATGCAGCAAGGAATTCAATTGAAGAGCAGGTAGTGTTCAAATTAAGCATTAGAAAGGCAAACAATCCAAGAATTTTATTGACATGGCAACTTCTTCTTTTTCATTTCTGTTCTTTGGTAATTTGGGGGGGGGGGGGGGGAGGAATTACAGGATGATGAGGATTTTGCTGAAGCGGAGTAGAGGCACTTGCAGTGCTTAAGGCCTAGTGCCCTACTTTTAGGTGCCAAATTCAGTCGAAGTAATTTATAGAGGCTTTGATATTTTAAACAAATGTCATGAATCTCTCATTCAATTTATAAGTAAGGTAATAATGATGCATGCTGGGAAAATCAGTTAATTACAATTGTGAAAAAAAAAGGGCAACCTAAGATCACAACAGTAGAAATTTTGCTGAAATTTCCATGTTTTCAATAATTAAGGTTAGTCCCGTACAAGTCAAAAAAGGATTTTTCAGTAATCTTACACAAGAAAAAAAAAAAAAAAACTATACTATAACATGAATGACCACCTTTCTAATCATGACATATTGACATGTGTGCTTGACTCCACCTAGGTTCGAGCACAGGCTTCTTATCTTATGACAGCACTTCAAGAACCCTAATACCTTGATGCACCTTGCACATACACACCAGGTCACCAGGAAACCCATTGCCTCAGGCCCTCAGTGCAGGCTCATGCCTTCTTAAACAGTGGGTCAGTAAACGAGTCTGGTTTGAATTCAAGGGGAGGAAAGGAGCATAAAGTCAACAAAAAAGGGGTACACTACTATTCTTTAGTATTGAAGGGACACTGCAGATGAATTAAGAGAGTTGAGGGATGAAAAGAGTTATGTGCAGTGTGGAAGACAAACTAACTGGAAAGAACCATAGGTCAACTAAAACCAGGCTTGTAATTAGCACAAGAGTGTAAATTTTATGGTAATAGTAGGCAATGGCATGTGAAAAGATGTCCAGTAACAAATGAATGTATATTCAAAATTTACTAAGCAAAAAGCAAGATGATGAACTCTAAAATTCTTCAAACTAAAACACAAATGCATAACGATAAAATGTCAACTCATTGACCTTTCAATAATAAGAAACAAACCTGCCCACTGCAAAATGGTCCAGCTCCAATACCGATAGTAGGAATTCCTAAAATGGATGTTGCTGCTGCAGCCACTGGTGCAGGAACACATTCCAAAACAACAGCAAAACACCCAGCTTCTTGCAAAGCAAGTGCAGTCTCTACAACCTTCACAGTACCACATTCAGCGCTAACATATATCAAGTGTATGGTCACATGGGGTGAGGACTGAGGAGTCTATCAGAAAATACCTTAACAGCACTGGAAATGTTTCTCCCCTGAGGCCTAAATCCTCCAAGAACACTAATGGCCTGCGGTGTCAATCCTACATGCCCAATCACTGCAATTCCAGCTTCAACAATAGCTTTTGCTGCTGTAATTCTAGAAGGTGATGCTCCCTCCAATTTTATTGCATCCATTCCTCCCTCTTTCAAAATTCTGACAGCTGAATCAACTGCCTGTTTTAATTTTACAATGCCATATCATGAACCATCACACTAATACATTCACAAACATAATACTTGTATCAATTAAGGCATCTTATTACAATGAGTATATACTCTCTCTAAACTATATTGAGCTATTGATTATACACTTGTACACCAATGAGATAAATCAGTTTATACCCTCTAAAGCTTATAGGCATTTCGTTTCTTAGAGATTATTCTATGCCTCGCTGTAAAGAGATCCCAAGCCAACTACATGAGCTATAAGGAATTGGGATTATTGGACCACTCGGAAATAGGGGTATGCAAGCTTTGGATTTTTTCAAAAGCACGATGAAAAACCATTTGCTGAAGAGAGCAGTAATCTTCCTTTCCAGGGGCCAATACTCAGCATAACAATCAAATACACTCACCTTAGGGCTTACACTTTGGATTATGATACAATAAAGCACTTGCAGAACAAATGTCTAATCTAATCTAACATACTTCAGCCCCATTTTCCCAAATGTCTAATCTAATCTAATACATTCTTAATTCTTCACCAGTTAAAACTTTTTTTTTTCTTTGATTAACCACCACTTTATCCTCTTGTGCTTTTAGCCACCAGGTCAAATATTAGAAACAAGGAAATTAAATAAACTTGATTGCACTTAACTAAACAACAACATGATTATTAATTTTATTACAGTATTTTATATTACATAAATTATCCAATTGCAATAAACATTCCTGCTTATCCAACAAGAACAACCCCACTTAATCAAGACCACCTTAATTATCATCTAATTATTACATCAATTATACAATACAATTGTAGATTCCTTTCCCTACTTTAATCAACAAGAACAACCCATCAAGCAAAAAACCAAAAAACAATGACCCAATTCACAATTCATCCTTAAAACATCAAAAAACATAATTTTTTATTTATACCTGCTGAGAGCTGGACTCATAAGTACCAAAAGGGAGGTCCCCAACAAGAAGGGGTCGATTAGCACCACGCGCCACCGCACGACAATGAACAAGCATTTCATCAAGAGTAATCGGCAAAGTAGTATCATACCCGTGAACGACCATGGCGGCGGAGTCTCCGACGAGGCAAATGTCAATTCCGGCGGTGTCGAGGTGTACGGCAGAAGGGTAATCGTAGGCGGTCACCATTGTTATGGGAATTCCCTTCTTGTGTTTCTGCTTAAGGTGAGCTAATGTTACCCTTTGTTCTGTATTTTGGGGTTTTGGACCGCCGTATACGGTGTTTTCCGGGATGTTGCTCATGCTGCGGAGGGTGAAGCGGTGGCGGAGGACGGTGGCGTGTCTTAGGAGATTGCTGAAGACCGCCATTGAAAAGGACAAGGAAGGGTGGAAGAGAGTAGTGCACTGGTGCGTGCTTGGATCGTGATGGGGTTGTTGGCCTACCAAAGTGCTAAGTCAATAATATTCTTCGTTATTTTTTGCTCTTAAAGAAAAAAAAAAAAAAAATCATTCTTTTGAAACAGAAACTATGTTATGATTCTTCCCCCTGCAAAAAAAAAAAAAAAAAAAAAAAAAAAGGGGTTATAAATCTTATGATTGTTAGTTTCTCTGTCTCTTGGTGTTACAAATAATTATTTTTCTATACAATATTATCGGAGTTTCAATGCGTCTAAACTTGTGAATAACATGAATCAACTATGTGTTGGATGATGATTGAACATATCCTTTTCTTTTAAAAAAATGTAGATTAAGAGATGGAGTTTTGATTGTCTCTAGTTTTTAGTTGCACATATTAATTTGATTTTACCATTCCAACTTACTTAGGGCCTATTCTCATTGACTGAACTAAACTGAAATGAAATGAATATTTTATAAGAGAAGGAAATTAGGAGCTGAACTGAATTGAACTGAACTGAACTGAACTGAACTGAGCTGAACTGAATTGAACTCAATTGAATTTCAACGTATGAGAACAGACCCTTAATTTATCTCAATTTAAAGGTCACATTCTATTTTCTAATCATATACAATGCACTAGTAACATAGCTACCTCAAGTCTTCACCTTTGTCACTTAACAATAATCCTAAAATTTATTTAGCCTTCAACTTGATGCCCAAACCAAGAAGCTATCTATATGGCTATGACTTTACCCTATGATGCTTTACATAGTTGCATCAAATGCATTATTTATAATTTTCAAAGCACCTTTTACATCTTCGAAATTAATATTGAGGTCTTAGGTGTTATTCGAGAAACAAACAATTTTTAAATTGTTAAATATGTTCAAGTTGTACCGAAAAATACTTTTCAATATCTTGTTGGTAACATTAAAAAGAAAATATCTTAATTTCATTGTTGACTTCCCTAAAGCAAGCAATCTAGAAGTTCTTGTTTAAGTTGGTAAGTGAATTGTCAAATTTGGATATCCACTTCGTCTAGAAAACCACTTGTATTTACAATAAGATTTTTTTTTCAACCTTCAATTATTTAAAACCATTAATAAATAAACTCAATTACCACGAGTGATAAAGCTATTGAAAAATTTAATATTACATCACAAGAGACTAATTTAGCATTGCATAAGACTTTGTAGTTGACACGTAACATTTTAATTCTTTATAGTATTTCTTGTTAACACCATAGAATGTCACCTAACCAATTACATTACATAAATAATCTAATTTGGTTATTTGGTAAATAGAGTTTTGACCAAAAAAAAAAAAAAAAAAGAAAAGAAGAGCTTATTTGACCAATGAGAGGTTGACTACATAAATCCTTTAATTTGGTTGTTTGGTAAAAGAACTTTTAAAATGAGCTAATTGAGGCAAATCGTTTAATTTGTTAAAAAAGAAAGAAGAAAGAGCTATTTAGATTAGTTGATTGAGTTATGGATGTAAAATGACACTATTATTGTAAAAAGTTACTCTAATATACATTCTTGCCCTCTAACTTTTTCTTACCCTAGTTAAGTAAAAAAAAATTGTCAATGTCTAATCTTGTCATTTTATGTGTTCATCTAACAAACAACTACATAAGCTAATTTTAACAAACAAGTAAACAACTCTCATCTCTTACCAATCTAGTAGTAAAAAATAACTAGTACAACCAGCTAATATAATCAACTAACCAATAATTACTAAACAAAGCCTTTTTGATCCGAGATTTTGAGCATCATTCCTTTAATGCCTAAATGAACAAGGCCTTGTTGATCTAAGATTTTGAGCATCATTCCTTTAATGCCTAAACGAATAAGTTCTTGTTTTTTTTGAGCTTATAGACAGTAGAATAGGTGTCAGCAGATCAGATTGAGTCAGCTAAACAAAGCAGACTTTAACAAAGTATAACATCTCTAAAGAACACTAGAATAGGTGCCGCCCTCTCGTGTCATGGGTCAATAATCAAAACAAAGTAGTAAAGTAATAATGCTAAAAACAGAAAGGTTGAAGTGGTTAGCTTGAAAGCATGGAAGTATTTGACAAATATTATGAACCAATCACACACATTAAAAAAACTGCCTTTCTTTCGGCGTGACGAATAATGTGGTCAACACGAATACCATCCACCTTCACTACTTGTAGTTTGTTGACACCTCCATTTCTACTTCTTTATCGCTTCACTTCATCATCTTCTTCAACAACTGCTCCATTCACTTTACGCATTCTCTCTCCTCGCCGCCGTAGATTTGCGACTTTCTCCGCCGCCATGACATCCGCCAACAGCTATTCTCCGGCAGACCATGTCGCCGGAAACTGGATCTCGGTCCCGGAACTCCGACTTCGTGATCATTATTTCACTGTCCCTCTTGATTACTCTCGCGTATCTGATTCATCTTGCCCTAAAATCACCGTTTTTGCTCGCGAACTTGTTGCCGGTACTTTTTAATTCAATCTATTTCATCAATTTTACATATTCATCATTGCATTGTCGAATTTGATTGCGAATTTATCATATCCTAATCAATTGCCGTTATTTTGAACAAATTTGTATTATATGAAAAATTGGTCTTGCTTTTGATGGAAAGAGTTTTGATAAAGTGAAAAAGGGCGTGGAAAGGGGATGAACTTTAAGATTTATTCTAATATTGTTTTTTCTGGGTGTGTAAATTGTGTATGTGAGTGTGGTTGCCTACTTGCCTGGTTGGATTCCACTAACAGTCTAATTTGTTGGATTATATGCTAGTTGATTATCGTAATTAGCTTTTGATTTCACTCAAGAATCTAGATTGTACGAGGGAATTTTGATAATTCGTTTTGGTGGTGGGGTAGTACTTAATACTTACCATTACAATTGTTTATAAAAAAGACATTCGATTGATTGACTACAAGTGTGTTTATATCCTTTGCTTTACTAAATAGTACTTTGTAGAAAGAATATTGACTTAAAACAACTAGGAAAATGATGCCCTGCACTCTATATCTTTGGTACCACTGCCCACTACCACAGGTCTGTGTCAATGTGTTTATGGTGCACGTGGCCGATACCCGGCATGTAATGTGTGCACACTGATCACAACCTCTCATACGATCAACTATTGCATGTGTGCATGTTTCGAGTTGAAGCTACATGGTGGTGTATTAAAGCCCTGTTCTTTTTATATCGAAAAAGAAGTTTCAAGTCGAGTGGAGTGTATATTTAATTTAAGGGTTTATGAGTTTAGATAATTTGTCTATAGGAATAAGGGCTTACTATTTGAGATGAGTGATGTTAAATTAAGCACGCAACTATACAGATTGGAGTTCCATACTTTTGGCATGTTCACTCATTTGATCCTTCTTAGAACAGGAAAACTATTAAAGGGATTATAACTTATAAGTATACAAAGTGAAACTAACGAACTTTGGCAAAGTCAATACTCTTTTTATTCTGTCTGGCTCTTTGAATAATGTGATATGTATTGCTTGGTTATGGCTGTTAATGCATTAATAGCTTTATTGTCTTTTGCCAATTTGAGGTTCACAATTACATATTTCTCCTATTTCTCTCAGCTGGTAAGGAGGATCAACCACTGCCATATCTTCTATATCTGCAAGGTGGACCTGGCTTTGAGTCTCCACGTCCTACAGAATCGAATGGTTGGATTGGTAAAGCATGTGAAGGCTATCGTGTTGTGTTGTTGGATCAGGCATGATTTATTGGAAGTTTCATTTGCAAATCCCGTTTTTATGATTAGGTTATGGTTCTTAGCTTCTTCTTGGAGTTACCTAATGCAGTATTTA
Source organism: Chenopodium quinoa (assembly GCF_001683475.1). NCBI lineage: Eukaryota > Viridiplantae > Streptophyta > Magnoliopsida > Caryophyllales > Amaranthaceae > Chenopodium > Chenopodium quinoa. The sequence goes on from NW_018745454.1 coordinate 2,899,045, forward strand.
TACAGCGTGGAACAGGCTTGTCAACTCCTTTAACCACATCTTCTATGCGGCAAATGAAATCTGCAGAAGATCTGGCTGAATACTTGAAACACTTCCGTGCAGACAATATTGTAAATGATGCTGAATTCATTAGAAAACGCATTGTTCCTGAAGCTGGCCCTTGGACTATCTTGGGACAGGTATAAGTTGATTTTAGTGCTTATCTCTTGATTTTTTTGCATTTATAGCTTGTGCTGTTACATATCTAAGTTTTCCCTTTGTTTTCTAGAGCTACGGTGGTTTTTGTGCTGTTACATATCTAAGTTTTGCCCCTCAAGGGTTAAAGCAAGTCCTTGTAACAGGCGGAATTCCTCCTGTCGCAGATGGTTGTACTGCAGATGCCGTGTATCATGCATGCTTTGAAAAGATTTCACGCCAAACAGAGAAATACTATGAAAGATTTCCTCAGGATGTTGAAGTTGTTCAAGATATTGTTAAATTCTTGGCAAATTTTGAAGGAGGCGGGGTGCGACATTCTACAACATTTGAGTTTACTTTTCAATTTTTGAATTGCTTTTGTTGAAAACTTAAATTTGCGTTATTGTATCTTTTCTTGTCTCCTTGAATGAAGGTGCCTCTACCATCTGGTGGATTGTTAACCCCAAGGGGACTTCAAACTCTTGGTCTTTCTGGTCTAGGGGCTAGTGCTGGGTTTGAGAGGTTGCATTACATGTAAGTAGTTAGTCAACATCTCGCTTTACTTAATGTGAGATTAAAGAATTACTCTTTTAGTCATTCTATCTCTTCCTTTCTTTTTACCTTTTCCTTCTTATCCTTTGTTCTCCATAGGCTTGAGAGAGCCTGGGATCCTGTTATAATTCCAGGTGCACAAAAGCAACTCAGTTACTACTTTTTGAATGCCGTAAGTAATTCAATATACAAGGTTTTTTTTTTTTTTTTTTTTTTTTGTTACAACGACTTACATTTCTTGAGTAAATAAAAATAAATAAAAACAACAACAACAACAACTTGGTATGACAATTGATGGCTTGAAACTTTTCTGGATGGCAGTTTGATAATTGGGGGGCTTTCAGTACGAACCCGCTATATGTGATACTTCATGAGTTGATTTACTGCCAAGTAAGTTTAGTCTCTCTCTTTTTTTTTCCTTCATGTTTTAGGGCAGATGAACTTGCTGCTGTTTGTCTAGCAAAGTTTTCCATGTAAATAATGGTAAGTTATTTTAAATCTGCAGGGTGCTCCATCACAGTGGGCTGCTCATAGAGTAAGGGAGGCCAATGGAAGCAAGTTTGACGCAATCAGGGCAGCAAAAGAAGGGCGTCCTGTATACTTCACAGGAGAGGTATCTTTCCTTGATATTGTTTTCTTAGTATCATCTAGTTTTTTTTTTTTCATTGGTGTAATGGGCTAAATTCTCGCTTATGCTGTTTGAACTTTGTTTTCAAGTGTCAAACCCTCCTATTCTAGAACCCTCTTTTACTTCTCCTTTGGGTCAGCGAGTCTCTTCCTATGAAGTTCTTGTTAAATTTACAATATGGTAAATTCTAGCATGAGAGCTTTTTAATTATGCCTTGAGAAGAAATTCTATCCATTTCTTTATAAAAGTTGCCCCATAATACCCAAGTTAATTATAAAGCTCATCTTGTAACCCTTGCCTTGCCTTACAACCTTCTCACACAGAAGTTACTCATACAATAATTCTGAGTGAAGTCAGTGAATTTTGCTGCATCGAGAGTTAAACTGCAAAAAGTCTGTAACTAAGTTTTATTTGGTTACGTGCGGCCAAAGAATACTTGCTTTCCTTAGTAAAGGATTTGCTTTCTTTGTTGGTCCATTGACAATAGAAATAATTTAACGACTGATCTACAATCTGTGTTTTTCATTGTGTTTCTTGCATTTTGGAATCTGCAGTACGCAGCAGGGAACGTCTGCTCATTTAATCTAATCTGACTTGACACTCTTCTTGTATAGATGGTATTCCCATGGATGTTTGATGAAATTTCTGCCTTGAAACATCTCAAGGAGGTTGCCCACATACTTTCAGAGAATAAAGATTGGCCTCCATTATACGATGTAGCAGCACTGGAGAACAACAAGGTCTGTTTCCTGCCTTGTACATGTGATTGGATCCTGAATGTTTCTTTTTCTCCCTGGATTCTTAGCCTTCCTTGGTGATATGTATTGCTGATGTTTTAATGGCAGAATACCAGGATTCATAATTTGGGGCTTGTTTCTTTGCTTAAACTGCAGATATTTTCGATTTTTTTTTTTTTTTTTTTTTTTTTGTTTTTGTTTTTTTTTTGTGTCGCTACTTGCTAGTTTCATGTGAATACATGTTTCTGTCATGTTGTACTCCCTCGGGTTCAGATAATGCTGCGCCTTTTCATCTAACATTGCATATTGCATGACAATGATTATAGGTTCCTGTAGCAGCTGCGCTCTACTATGAGGACATGTTTGTGAACTTCAATCTGGCCATGAAAACTGCTGAACATATTTCCGGAATTAGGCTGTGGATAACTAATGAATACATGCATTCTGGTTTACGGGACGGTGGAAGTCATGTCTTTGATCATCTGATGGAGATGTTGAATGGGAAGAGGCCCTTGTTCTAAATATTTTCCAGCCTTAAGATATGTCTTTACCTAATAAATCCTGCTAGCTTTTTTTCTTTCTATTATCAATATACAGATTGGCGGATTGTAACATGTTTCATCGAGTTCATAAGCGCAGGACCATGATAGAGTGGTCTTGCTAGTAGAGAGAGGGTTAGGTCTGAATTTTGATGATTTTCTTAGAATGTAATAATATTAGTTTATGATACTCAGAAATAAGAATAACAGCATGACATGTTTTTTTACAAAATCTAGTCGAAATTGTTTTTGTGTAAAATTTACCCGACTCTACCTTTCTGTCGGCCCAGCAGAGTGCTTTCGCCGTTGGTGTTCTTTCCAAGGGCGAGTTTGTATCTGTATTCGTAAACATGTTTGTATGGGCTGAATTAACCTTAAATCTTCATAGTGACTTTCATTGAGAGACTGGTAATAAATCCCTTCTCACATTAGAATTTAGAAATCACCGTATTAGTAGTAAACCAGGCAAGTAATTGACTATATGGGTTGGTGACTTAACAAATTAACACAAAAAAAAAAAAATCCTGCAAGAAGCTACCTTGCTATCTGTATATATGCGTCATTGCGTCGACGTATTCGCCTTTCACCATTGATAATGTACACATATTAGAGAAAACGACAGAATAGAAACACACAACTAACATAAAATGCAAACATATGTATTGGATATTTGTAGGAAAAACCTTTCACAAACGTAATTTAGCACCAGTAGTTGAACCAACAAAGTAGGTGCAATTTTGTTGGCCTTTTTTTTTTCTTTTATTTCTCTCTAAACTCCTTCAAACGTAACATCCTCTCCTTTTTCCCTCCCTTTTCACATACACCTCTATTTCTCTAACTCTTTATTTTTCATATATCTGGCCAACGTTCTTACCTTCCATCCATCTCATCATATATACACCCATACACGTTTTATATTCATCCCGAGCCTCTTCATCTATACTCGTTCTCATCATCGAATGGAAGAGCAGCAAAATGTTCCACGCGTTGAGGTTCACCAGAAGGAATTTTCACCTCCGTTGTTGTTTTCATCAAATGATTTTGAGGCCACGACTGTCTCAGATAACGTTGATTGGTCTAGCTTTTTAATCGATTCACCAACTATTAAGGCAGCTAGTAGTTATGAATATTGTCATAATAATGATAATAATAAACGACTTGATTGTGCTGAGTTTGAAAATGATCGTCAGAGCAATGGTTCAGATTTTATAAGTGGTGGAAACAATAGTACTCTAAGCAATAATAATGTGGAAGAAAATAGAGGAAGTATTGATCATAGGTTGGAAAGCAGCAAGAGAATATGTAGTTGTAGTATTAGTAGTAGTTGCAGTACAAGATCGAGGAAGGCCAAGGTGGTTCCTCGATTTGCATTCCAAACGAAGAGCTCTGAGGACATTCTTGATGATGGGTATCGTTGGAGAAAATATGGGCAGAAATCCGTCAAGAATAACATCTATCCAAGGTACGTACATGTCTAGTTCATTCTTGGTGTACTAACAACTAATTTTCTTTTTTAGGGAACGATAATTAATGCAATTAAATATTATAAAAAAATCAATATTTATTCTCTATGGTCATTCTTATTCTTCCTTTTTTTTTCCCTTAACTAGTTCCCCTTATTTTCTAATTTGATGATCGATATTTCTATATTAATAGGTTTTTAATTTTCATGTTGGATTAATGATCAAAGGCTAAACAAATTATGGTTATCATACAGGAGCTATTATCGGTGCACACATTTGACATGTAATGTGAAGAAACAAGTGCAGAGACTATCCAAGGACTCTAGCATTGTCGTAACAACATATGAGGGAGTTCACAATCATCCTTGCGAGAAGTTGATGGAAGCCCTTTCTCCTCTACTTAACCAAATGCAATTTCTATCTAGTTTAACCTAAGTATTCCTAATTCATGAATTATTTAACTACTTATTATTTTAAGCTTTCCCAAACAAAATCTAATTATAAAATGTAAATGCACATATACATGTATCAATGAACATATATATACATGATAGTATATTTGTAAGCTTGTAGCCAGTTCTTTCCTAAGTTAAAAGTTAGATCGAATAGACGACTATATCCTCAGTTTTCGTTGTACACGTAATAATGTCAAAAAAAATTCTTACACGAGGTTAATTCAACAATTGTTGGGTCAATTTTAATTTATGAAACTAAATTGTAACATCATTTTTTTAGGGTTTTAATAAATAAAAATTACTTCAAATAAATATCATATTGTGATCCATGTGTGATTTTTTATTTGGATCATCATCCTATTAGGTTGGATATGTGCTCCAGTGATGAGTCCCATATATAATATGTTTTGCACAACTAAATAGTCCAAAATTGCTAAAATGAGATCTTGTAAATTTTGTCTTTGTTTAATTGATCATCAAGAATCACTACTTACACCATATTTCGCATTTAATTGATTTTTGAATGATATTCTTGTTAATAGTCCATTTCAACTAAAAGATTAAGTTAATGAATGAAGTCCATGTTCAATGTTCAATTTAATGGTTTATATAATTTATCAAATGTCACTTGAATTTATTAGTGACCATCCAACATTTTTCCTACTTTATGGGTGCAAGTATGGGACCTATGCATGGCATTTTCAATTTTTCATAGGTTCTATTCCATCCATAAGTTAACATTGAATGCATGGCTAACTAATGTTTTTGTTCACGGCCTCATTCAATCAAAATTAGTGGTCCTACACCCATTCAACATTCAATAAGATTTTAATGCCTACTCTTTTATGGAAACCATGTAGCATAATCAGCGGCGATATGAGAGTGAAACCAGCCATCAAGACACAATACGATAAAAAGTTTGAGATAGATGACATAGATATTATTCTCTTCGTTCCTAAATAATGACTCGTCGCCTTGGTGAAGACTAAAGACCATAGCCAACACACCACTTGTTCATGAATTATGACTTCAAATTTGGGGTGACTAATGAAGCTAATCTATAATTGGGCCAAGATCCAATAAAACACATCACTACTTAGCTTCAATACTGTATTATGATAGATACCTAAAACCTCATTTTAAGTGACACGAAATACTTATTGACTGGCCCATCATTCTGATCCATAATTAATAGGCCCACATCCTTCAAACGGTCAAACTTTCAACATTTACGGACGGATCCGGTATTCTTAAAGTACACGTGTACAGCTGACCTGGCCACCTTATAAATAGTACGGAGATGGGTCCTCCAGGTGAGATCTTACATAGTTACGTTACGCCTTATACGCGGGTCGGCCGGTATACACGTTTTTGCACGTGTCCCACCGCTTATACTCCGTTTTTTAAGTGGATTGCTAAATACCGCCAACGTTTTTTATCAAACCGTCATTTTAAGTAAAGGGACTTTCTTGCCCTTAATAAATATTTACCCAATTATTTTTTAAAAAAAAATTAATTTTAATTAATTGACTACAATTACCGCGTCACTACCTACATCGGACCACCACCACTAATAGATTGACCACCACCACGAACAGAAAAGTTATAGGAAATGGATGATAATCACGGTGATTCGCCGGAAAACCAACCGCAATCTCAACCCTCGGCTTTTGAACAAGTACGAATATTTATTTAATTAGCTAGTTGTATACTAATATGATTATAAATTATGCTGAATTTGGAAAAAAATTATAAATTAGCTAGTTGTATACATATGTTGCCGTAAAACTTGATGCAAAACCGGTCAACCGGTTCACGAAACCGGTCAACCTCCCCGGGAATCGGTTTTATGCTGCGGTTGACCGTAGTTGTTAATCGTTTTTTACCACCGGTTGGCCGTGTTGGTCCACCGGTTTGCCACGCAGGTTACCGTGGGCAACCGGTGCTGAAATCCGGTTATCCTTCACGGTCAACCGGTGGTAAAATCCGGTAACCCATGTTGGTCAACCGGTTTGCAGCTCCGGTTGAGTGTGGTGACGGTGCTTTTTTTTTTTAATAAAAACTAATATTATTGTATTAACTTTTATACTAGTATGAATAATATAAATAAATATTATTCTATTTAAGATTATTATTATTATTATAATTATTAATGTTATATTGTTCGTTATTATTAATTAAAAGAATTATTTATTTGTATCATGCGTCATTATCAGATTACGCGGTGATGGTGTTGATTATAGCCCGCATTTTCAGACTAGAGAAGTTTTCCCGACCTATCAAGCAGCTGTTGATTGGGCTAGAGAAATTGCCACTCCATTAGGGTTCTTTTTGACAAATTCATCGTATAAGAAACAAAGAAATGGGCTTCCAATTAATTACATGAAATGTGATCGGGGGGAGAGAAACAGAGGGGAAAATCGGGACCATGAAAATGCCACACATAAGAACACGAAGAGCAAGGGTTGTAAATGTACGTTTCAAATCTCGGCTCGATGTTTGCGGGACATGGAAGGATGGATAATTAAATCTAAAAAGGGCTTGAAAGGCATGCATAACCATCCGCTCATGGTATATCGAGAGGGTCACCGGCAGGTTAGTGGTCTTAGTCCAGCTGCAAAGACGCTTGTTATTGACATGAGTTCTGCTGCAGCCAAGCCGCGTCACATTATGGCAGCCGTGAAAGAGAAGTTTCCGAATGAGAGCCCTAACAAGAGACATATCTACAATGTGAGAATTCGTGCTCGTCTAGATGCTTGTGAAGGTCGAGATGTTGCGCACCAGTTTGTTCACTTGGCAAATGAGTACAAGTATGTCACTTGGATAAATGTTGATCCAGATACCCGTGCTATCACCCATGCTTTTTTGGCCCACCCAGAGATGGCTAATATGTTACGTACGTATCCACATGTCATTGGTATGGATTCTACGTACAAGACCAACAGATATAACATGCCATTCTTCGAGCTCGTTGGTGTCACGCCTACAAATCAAAACTTTTTGATCGGATATGCCATATTAAAGAGCGAAACTTATGAAAGCTACAAGTGGGTTTTGGAGAAATTGCAGTTGTACATTGGATTTGAGGTGGCTCTGAATGTTTTTGTTACTGATTGTGAGTTGGGGTTGATGAAGGCTTTGAAAGAGGTCTTTCCAAATTGTGCGCATTTATTATGCGGGTGGCACATTAACAAGGATGTATTGGGAAGGGTGCACATTTTGTGTGGGAAGGATATGTTGATGGCCGAGAGATTTCGAAATGGTAGATGGAGAAGAGTAATGTGTTCGACCACTATTGCCGAGTATGAGTTAGAGTTGCAAACTATGAAAGCGACATGGGGAGCATCGAACCCACCACTGGTGAAATACGTCGAGGATCAATGGTTGGTCCACAAGGAGAAATTTGTGCGAGTTTGGACGAATTTGGTGATGCACTTCGGCAATGTCAACACATGTACAGTAGAGTCCTGGTATGTCTCTCACCCGAGCCATCAATACGATCAAGCGTCATTTTGAGCCTACCCAACTGTCGTCATAACCAAAGAACAAAATATTTACAATCATTTATAATAATAATGATAATAAAATAACTATAATAATCATAACTGTAAAAAAAAACAATAACAATCATAATATTAGTCCCTCACTTTTTCATAATAATAATGATGATAAAAATTAGTACTGTGACCATTGTCCCTCACAGGTTCATTGTCCCTCAATTTTTCATAAAATATCATTGAGAAACAGTAATTGCTTGATATTCGAGCAGGGAGGAGCATCATGTGATCTATATGCAGTGTCAAATAGAAGAAAAAAATACACAATTTAAGCTTTTTTCTCCAGCCAATATGCAACATTATCCATTAATGTGGAGTTCCTTTCAACATTAAGGCCGCTTAATTGTGCCATGTATCTAGATGCATAAATTCTAGCTATTACCCCAAAGTCAACACCGAATAGATCAAAGTTGTCCATTCTAACTAGACAATACCTAACCAAACAGTGACCAAGTCCTCTTCATTTAAAGACTCCATCTAACTAGAACCTTAAACTACTTTTAAGTCCACAACCTTAAATTAAACCTTCACTAGATGTTTTCCTTTATCTTTCCTTGTTACAATTACAAATATTAAAACTTTAAATGATCATATTAATACAATTGCATCCAATTCAAAGATGAAAGCATATTTTATAGTGCTCATAGTGTTAGGCTGCCTTGTTGCTCTAATCAATTAGCAAATATGTAGGGGAATCTTTCCATGAGGAATGTGTAGGTCTACCATACTGCCATTGCTTTGGAGTTTGGACTCTTTGAAGTTGTTGAGGTTGGTTTTAGAACCTTAAGGACAACTTTGTGGTAAATAATTAAATATGTGTATATAAACAACTTTGCTGATGTTCACTTGATTGGTTATGTCTTCTGATATGATTCCATTACTTGCTCGGTTTTTTTGTGGCCTTGGGAAATTATCTAGACACGTCAAATATTTGTATACATATTGTAAGATGTTTCTCTACATTTATCCTAGGGCCACCAATGATGTCTCATATTGATGAATTTTGACACTGATGCTTGATGCTAACAGAATTTGACACCTCTATTTCATATTTAACTTTTCACATTTGTTGTTGGTCGGTCCAAAACAAGGTGTTACAAAAGAAGACTATTGCATGAAGAATGGGATGCAGATGAGCAGGCAAAAGGGCTTCATAAAGTAAAAGGCAGCAGGAATGAGAGAAGTTCTACAGCCAACAATTATGTATCAGAAGATGGTAGCACTCCACGGGGAACAATGAGCCGCTTGTTACCGGTGACTTGTGAACCTGTGACCACCGCCATTAACCGGTTATGGTTGCCGTTGGCCGGTGACAGTCAACCGGTTTTCCACGCCGGTTAACGGCGACGGTCACACGGTTACAATCGCCAGTAACCTTAATTCGAATTTTAAAAAAAAACAAAAATAAAAAACAACCACCGTCGCTGGTACCTAACCGGCGTGGTAAACTGGTTTGCCGCTGCCGTTAACCGGTTTCGATCGCCGGTAACCGCAATTGGTCAATCGGTTTTACACGTCGGTTGCCAGCGATCGATTATTTTTTTTAAAAAAATACAGAAAAAAAAAACAGAAAAACTAACCTCTTTTGTCGAATTTCCAGCCATGAAAACACCAGGCCACCGCCGCCTACTGCCGCCTTCCGCCGATTGTGGTCACTAAGTGTGTGATTGTGGTGGTTGTTGAGAAAGAAAGTGGTGGTTGTGGTGTTTGATGGGGCAGTAAAAAATAAAAGGGTAAAAAATAAACGAAAAAAATAATTAGGGTTTAATAAGGGTAATAACGACATTTTGCTTGAAATGAGGGCGATTTCGATCATTTTGGATGGCGGTATTTATCACCCCCTTTTTTAATTACTACTTCTATTTCATACGGAGTATTATTTTCAAACAGAGGTAATTTTTTATTTTTTTAAATAAATAGATAGTTATTTTTTTTTGAGCAAATATAAACAGATAGTTATTTGGTAGAATTTGAATTAAAATTTTCAAAATGTTTTTATTATGAGTAATGTTATATATAGCCCTTAAATAAAATTATGTGCAAATCATTGTAATTAATATTAATTTTTCATCAGTATTTCCCCTTTTAGTTTCTTATACATAGCCCTTAAGGCTATATATATAAGGGCTATGTTTATCATTTTTCATTTATTAAACGAGTCAATATTTTTAAATTTCTTTTTTTTTTCACAGTTGGGTAAAAAAAAAATTCTTTTTTTACGGTATATCACTATATACGTACCAAATACTACAATTTAACTTCATCATGCATGAATAGGTCTAGTGATAAGGTTTGCATCTCATAATTTAAGGTTTTGGGATTAAACCCCTCTAGAGGTAATTAGGGATGGAAATTCCCTTATATTTCGTCCTACTCTCAAAGTTCTTAGCCCGCAGACACGGATCAGAAGGATTTGTGAGAGATTTCAGTTTTGTAGGGTCTTTCTCCGTATTATACAGTACTAGAAGAGGGTTAAAAAAATCGTTATTAAAATTCTAAACAAAGCATAAATTAACATGTAAGTGATGTAACTCAAGGTGAAAACAACCTTAAAATAAGGATAAAGTATACGAGTGTATTATTGAGTTTTGAAAGTTTCCTCGTCTATTCCACTGGAATATGATTTGCTTTTTGGTACGGCAACAATTGTAAAGAATCGACGAGGATTGCCTTTTTTATTTTCAAAAAAATGAGTTACACTGTGATGACTACTACTCTAGGAAGCACGGAAACGGACTCGGACACGGACACGGACACGACACGGATACGGGAAAACGGCAATCCTGAAATAGGGGACACGGGTACGGCGTATAACAAGTCATATAATATATTAAAAAAACGAGAATTTGACAACTAATTCAATAAAACACTAAATAATTAGCCTCAAAACACACAATTTTAATTAAACAAGTAAATGAACTAAGTGTACGGACATAGTCTCATACATATCAAGAAACCATCAAACCAAATACACTAGTTTATATCAATGAAGATAGTCATGATTAACCATAACAAGTCCAACAAAACACATTATTCACATCACAGCAAAATTAGCAACAACAAGAACCACAGAAACTGAATTTTCTACTTATAGAACCACTAATCAAAACTAAAATTAGAAACTTCTCTCAAAGCATCAAAGTTTTCTTATATAATAAAACCAGATCAAAGAAGCTTAATAACACAATTATAAAGCCTCGTCATTCACGTTGGTAATACACTCTTTAATCAACCAAATATGAAGGAGATAAATGCTATCAAAGCTCCAAGTATAAAAGCAAACATAATTACACAAATCCCAGAACAATAGGAATCAAGACATAGTGAACATTGCATCTTCAAAACCCCAGGATCCACATGCTACATTTAATAAACACAAATGAAAAAAATAATCCAGAAGCAATATTCCACTGATCTCAAAGAAGATACATTTAAATAAAATTAATTAAATTAAAAAATCTAACTTTTCACAAATTTAGAAAGAAGTGTATGAGGTATTCTTGTGCACATGCTCACCAAACCCAGATTCCAAAAACTCAATTATTATTATTATACTATAAAATCCCTTACAAAATTTCTTCAATTTCAACCAAAATTTCTTTGATACCCACAAATTTCGTCCGAGACATCCAATTACCCTTCAGCTTCAACTTCTAAATTTCTAATTACATGATTCATGAAACTGAAATGCAGAAAATTAATTGAATTTAAAAAAAAAAAAACGTTGAGAACCATACCTGGGAGTCTGGGACAGCAAGTCAGCAACGACAATGAGAACGGTGGAGTGGTGGGTGGTGGCTGAGGACGAACAGCGGCAATTGAATGAGGCAGAGGCAGCGACGACAGTGACTGAGTGACACCAAGCGTGGAGCAACGACGACAGCTGACTGTGTTGATGCGAACGGTGGAGTGGTGGGTGGTGGGTGGAGCAACGACGACAGTGACTGAGTGATGACAATGGTGATGACTGATTTCGCGTGAGGCAGAGAGGAAGATGAGAAATTGAGAAGTGGAAATAGGCAGGGAGGCAGAGAGGCAAAGCAGAGAGCAAGACTTTAGGTTATTTCCCGTGTCATACCAAAACGGCCCGTGTCTAAGGGTGACACGGCCCGTGTCCAAAAATCAAAAACGTCAAAAATAAACCGGACACGGTTTTTGGAGTGTCCGAGACGTTTTGCCCCGTGTCCCACGCGTGTCCGTGTCCGACACGCGTGTCGACTCGGACACGCCTGAACTTACGAGTGTCCGTGCTTCGTTGCTACTACTCCATATGAAAAGTCAAATCTTACACGTCTATCCCACTTTGATAACAAATCCTTCCACTCGTTACGCCTACAAAAGTACAAAGTACAAAGTATTACAATGGCAACGTGGCCAACGTCTAACCATTTTATCAAAGCATTTGTGTTTTTAAAAAAACTTCAGTATTTAAAAATTTAATATTAATGGTACTTGAAAAAAGCAAATGAGAGTATTATTTAAATCTTAAAATTGGACATAAGGGATGGAGGGAGTATAAAAGATTTTTCTACATCTTTTACTTTATTTTTGGTGTTCTACCTTTGGTCTAATTCGGATTTTAGGCTCAATTTCGAGTATTAATTAAGGGCATGTTCTGATTCACTGAACTGAGCTGAATTGATTGGAGTTGAAATGAACTGAACTGAAATGAATATTTTACGAGAGAAGAAAATTAGGAACTAAACTGAACTGAAATTAAGCTGAAGAGAACAAACCTGAGATTCAAACCTTTTCAATTTTATTTTAAAATATGTGGATTATTTTTTGGTAGATTTTAAATTAACATTATAATTCATTATAAAATTTTGTTAAACCCGTGTGTGGCACAGGACTTAATCTAGTTTTATTAAAAATTAAAAGCTAAAATTCTATTTTTTTTTTAGGGAATAAAAGCTATAATTCTTAGGTAATATTAATAATTTGTTCTTGAGAAAAAAGTAAATGCCCAAAATCTTTAAAAACATTGCAAAAATCTGCTTTAAAAGGAAACAATTCTAATACTTAGGTAAGAAAATCACAATGTAATTAAAGTCATATATGTGTAGCACCAATAAGACAATATTAAAACCCCAAAGGCCTCAACCACTTTAAAAGCATTAGTATTAAATTATAGCCAATGACCAACATGATTAAGGGGTAATCATCTTCCTTATCTCATAAAATTAGTTTATATAAAGCAGAGAGATTAGCAAAATAATGTCAAGATTAAGAGACAAAGCAAAGAACTTTGTATCAGAGAAAATCGCAAATATGAGAAAGCCAGAAGCAAGCATAGATGATGTTGATCTAAAAGGAGTCAACAGAGAAGGTGTTACATATTGTGCTAATGTTGGTGTTACCAATCCTTATTCTCATTCCATTCCTATTTGTGAGATCACATTTCATCTTAAATGTGATGGCAGGTTTGTTATTTTATAATTTGCACTTGGAATAATAATAATTTTCAATTTGTAAATCTTGGATCTTGGGAAATTCTGATTGATTCCTCTGTTTTTTATATATTTTTTTTATTGTTTGATTTAATTTTTACTCGTGTTTAGTGCAAATGTTTATTTTTTTTTTATTTTTTTTTGAGAGATAGTGCAAATGTTTATGAATTAGGATGATTTAGGCCCCGTTTGGTTTAATGTAAAACATTTTTAATAGAAAATTAGTTTTCATGGAAAACATATTTTCAAGGAAAAACACAATTGCAAATTAGTTTTCCTTTGTTTGGTTGCATACAAGAAAAGTCCAAGAAAAATAAAAAAATAAGAGTTAAAATGTAAGGATGAATGAGAGGGAAGTAAAAAAAGAGATAAGGAGGAGAGAGGAAAATGTGGCTTCCCTTGTTTTTAAAAGGAAAATGTTTTCCATCATTAAGGATGGAATTTTCCACCCTTGAAAAATTATTTTCACTCCTTAACAAACCAAACAAAGGAAAATGGAAAAAAAATAGAAATTTCATTTTCTATGAAAACATTTTACATCAAACCAAACAGGGCCTTAATGAAAAATGGAGTTTTGAAATGTTGCTTTTTATTTATTTATTATTTTTTTTAATTGCTAGTCAAGATGGTTTAACAAGTGGTTTAACAAGTTATAAGTTGACTTCACATTTTGCTTAAATTGAACGTTAGATCTTGCTGCCTCTAATGCCCTTTTTTCTGGGGCATTTTTTAGGACGGATCAAGTGCTTTTTTTTTTTTTTGGTTAATTAGGAGATATAAATGGTGTTTTAAGGATAACATGTACAAATAGGAGGGAACTTTTAAGATATGTTAGGAATGATATACCCTTTATAAGGCCGTCACTAGATTTAATTTAGTTCATGTACTCATGTTGATTACTTGATGTACTCATATTAACAATTAAGATGTTCACGGGGTACAACTAAAATTGTAGGTCAATTGTTAAGGAATTACATATATATAAATGGAGACTAGATTTTATTTAATAGAAATGATTTTCCCTGTTTGACTTGGTTTTATGATGGTTTGTTGAATTATATTTATATATGAACCTGGCCTTTTGCATTTGATAGTCGAGGTGGTTAAATTGGTACTCCGGGTATGAATGTATGATGCTACATTTGTTTGGATGGTTTGATAATAGGGTCATTATACATCTAGTTTATTTTCTAAATGTATCAACGTTAAGGACAAAAAACAGTATTGTATAAATTTTTTTAACGCAATTTTAGATTAAGATTAGTTTCAGATTGACTATATATTAGCTCTTCAAGTTTGATGTAAACTAATGGCATGAAGTTGAAATTTACAGGCAAATAATATCCGGAACTATTCCAGACCCAGGTTCAATTAAAGGAAATGATAAGACAAATCTAGAAGTGCTAATGAAGGTACCACATAGTGTGATTGTTAGCTTGGCTAGGGACATCTTTAAGGATTGGGACATTGATTATGAGCTTGAGATAGGTCTCGTTATCGACATCCCTATCATTGGAAACTTTACTATTCCTGTTCGGAAAAAGGGAGAGATCAGGCTTCCCTCCATCAAAGACTTCTTTCGCAAAGGAGAAGATAACGAGGAATAAACCTTCTTTGTGAATTGTGATATATATACTCATAATTGTCTTTTATTTATACCCATTTCCTAATGTCTGTGGTCTATGTACCAACCTTAACTTGTTTTTAAGTACTAAAACGCAAAAATATTGAATCCCTGATCAAGTTGTTTATGGAGCAAAAAAAGTTAATTGAGTAATCAAATAATGCGTAATGTTTATATTTTTAATCTTTTTTAAATATTTAAAGTTATTCCTTATTCGGAAAACTAAATACGGAGTATTCAAAATAAAGATCGAGATAAATAAAATATTACAATAATCGCCTTCAAAGGAAACAATTTTAATATTATTATTATTGTAAGAAAATCACATCAGAATGCAATAAAAGTGGTATACGTGTGACACCTTTTAACATCTTAAGGCAAGAGAGCCCTCTCAACCTCTATTTATATAAAGGCCTGACCAATCCCAAAACAAGAAGCATCGCTTAAACAAGATCAATAGCAAATCATCTTCCTTAATCTCGATCATAAAAAAAAAATGGCAGGATTAATAGACAAAGCAAAAAACTTTGTGGCGGAGAAGATCGCAGATATGCCAAAACCAGAAGCAAACATAGAAGATTTTGATCTGAAAGGAGTTAACAAAGAGGGTGTTACTTACAGCGCTAAAGTTGGTGTTATGAACCCTTATTCTCAATCTATTCCTATTTGTGAGATCACTTACCTCCTTAGATGTGATGGCAGGTTTGTATATTTTCTTTTTTACACCCTTTTTTTGCATTTAAATTTTTTTTAAAAAAAAATTCTATTTTGTCAATCGTTTGATCAATGTGATATATATGTAATTGTATTATATCTTGGATTTTTGGAGATTTTTAATTGTTCTCCCCTGCTTTTTTTTTTTTTTTTTTGATTTATTTATCCTGTTTGAAGTGTAATTGTTTCTGGTGATTTGTTTGAATATGAACCTTTTGATTTTGCTAGTCAAAGTAGTTAATAGATTTCATGTTTCTTAGATGGTTTGACTCCTTAATTAATCTTTTATGCCCTTTACCTAACTAGACTTTTTAAATTTTTTTTTTTTTTTTTATTGTTGTATTGAGGTGCATCCGGTTAATTTCCTAGATATGCATCTAAATTCAACTTCGTAAATGACTAAGGGTATTTTTGGTAATTTAAAAATGATTTTGAGGGTAAATCGAGGACATTATAAAGGTATAATATGGGGCGATTTGGGGATATATTAGGAAATGATATACTCGGACAGTCGTATTCCATTGTCTATAGTATACCCTATTGATTATGGATTAATGATGCTCATTTCCTCTTTTTTGAAAGTATGATGCTCTTTTTATTTCTCTAATGTTTATATGATCAACATATTAATCAATAAAGCACTAAAGTTATTTGAATTGCTAAGAAAATATTGGAAAGTTGTCGAGGTAGATTATATTAGAAGGTAGAAAGGGCATATTTCCTTTTTACTTTCATGACTTTAATTTGCCAAAGCCTTTGATTCAGGGGAAGATTAGGAAAACAAACCCATCACTGGTAATGATAATGTAGCTTAGGTGCTCATTGTGTTTTATTTAAGATTTGTCAATATTTTTTTTGTTTGATATATCAGAGTAATCAGACTTAACAATTTTATATAGTCCAATATCCAAAAATTTTGATGATTCATTGAAAAACTAGCTGCTGCACACCGATGTTATTTATGCAATTATGCGCAGAAAATGTTAGACATGTTCTTAATTTACAAGTGATTAACACATATATATATAAGTATCATCGTTATGATCATGAATGTTATGCATTCGATCTCTAACACTAGTTAGGTCACAAACAAAAGTGTGCATAAACTTGTTTAACGCGTAATCATAGAGGGATAAGAATTAGTACTACCAAAGACTTCTATTATGTAGTACAGTGGAGGTATTATATTATGAAGATGCCAAATTTTATAAAATGGAGGGAAACATTGAAAATTCAATTTAAATATGGTTATTTGGGCTCCATGATTTGGCATATTCTTGATACTATTCCACTTTTAATTTTCTACGCAACTACTAGTAGAGAGACAAAGATTATATATTCATAAGAAAGTCAGGATTCAGGAAAAAGAAGAATGAATAAAATATGTCAGATCTCAGGCTAAGTCCTTTTCCACGTCTTTATTGATGCTGTTCTTGTACGAGTAAGTCTTAGGTTGATACTGTCCTTCATTAATTTGTATGAGACGTTAAAGGTTATCCATTATAAAGCTATTAGTCATTCCGAAATTAAACAAATGTTACCCTAGTCTCACATTAATTAAGTTTCACTGTTCGTTTGTATTAGTATTGGTGTCATTAGTTGAGGAACGATGATTGAGAATCATTCCGTGGTTTGAATGATGAACTAATGAAATGGAGTCAATTTTTACAGGGAGATACTATCCGGTACCATTGCAGACCCAGGATCCATTAGGGGAAAGGAGACTACAATGCTTGACGTGCCAATGAAGGTGCCACATAGCATCATAGTGAGCTTGGCAAGGGATATCTTTAGGGACTGGGACATTGATTATGAACTTCAGTTGGGTCTTGTTATCGACCTCCCTATCATTGGAAACTTTACCATTCCCCTTTCTTCCAAGGGAGAGATCAAGCTTCCGTCCATCAGAGACTTCTTTGGTGGAGGAGGAGGAGAAGAGGAGGAAAAGAAGGAATAAACCTCATGATGTTTGAAAGAAAAAAAAAACATACTGCCTTTTTTTATGCCTCATTTCATAGTTTCATGTTGGTTATATTTGGGAAACTCACTCTTGAGGTCTCCCTTGTACTAGTATATCTTACAGGAACATTTCGTGTTATCACCAGAATTTTGCTTGTTTTGGTGCTAGAGTTCTTGTAATTATAAACGCATTGGTTCTTTTACGTGCTATATGTTATCAACATTTCAGTGGGCTATCCGCCTATCCCTATACACCATTTGGTCTATAATATTGAGGTCATCAATGTTGATTTTTTAGCTAACTATTGTGGCATATCCTAAAAACTAGTAGGCAAAAATCTAAAATTATAATTCCCATTTCAATACGTATCAACATCACCTTCTTCTTTAGTTCTTTAACTCTAAACTTGTCAATTCTCCCGGCCCCTAAACATACCCATCAAATTCCCCTGCCATGATGGAGGATCGGACCCGCCCACTAGCAAGTCCGATCACTGATCCAAATCCGATCCGATCCACCAAAAAAAGGGGTTGCACGACTTGCATCCGCTACCTATTATGTTCCCTAGGGACATTAGTGTTAATGATCATAACCATGATAGTCCTTCGTTTCACATTTTTTAAGGTTAAGGATCCAATCATGACATTCAACAAAATCTCCCTCACCAACTTGGTTAACCAGCCAGGGTCCAACATCTCAATGATTGCTGACATCTCATTCGATAACTTGAACCGGGCTACCTTTAGGTTCAGTAACACCACAACAAGCATCTACTGCAAGGGGATCATGGTGGGTGAGGCTCATGGACCACCCGGCCGAGCCCGGGGCCGGCATACCTTGAGGATGAACATAACTGTGGAAATCATTACAGAACGGATGTTTAAGGCTTCGAGCATAGTTAGTGATCTGAGTTCTGGCCTGCTTATTACGGATACCTACAGCAGAGTTCCTGGAAGAATAAAAGTGTTGGTCATTGACTTTAAAAATGTTGTTGTAGAGATGAATTGTACAGTTAGTTTTAATACTTCTAGCCAAGAAATTCAGGGTCAAAAATGTATTACCTCCATTAAAATTTAGTTGCAACTTTGAAATATTTTATGTCTCTCAAATAATACCCCAAAGTTGCAACTAAATGTTGACATAGGTAGTAAGAGTTTTGTTGAATTAAGATTTTAGAAATACTGAATGAGTAGTATTTTTGTTTCTAGAATGAAAATACGTAGTATGTTGCTATATTGTCCAAAACTTTCAGGATAATAATGATATTTGGAAAATGAGTTTGGCACTCTTTGTTAGTAGAGCATATAGAACTGTAATCTTTCAATAGTCTACATTGGGGTCACCAAGTCTTGTTGTAAGCTCATAATTATAGCCTAAGAAGCATAGTCAGGTACATAATGTTGTATAAATTATTTTTAACATGATGCTGAAGCGTTGGTTTCAATTATAATATTTTCAATCAAACACAAAATAAAAAAAAATACAGATACAAAATTTCGATTGCGTTTATTATATCTTTTGCAGATATTTTATCAGCTAATCTATTTGACAAATTGCCATCGACGTTCCTTATAATGTTGTACAAGTTGATCTAACATGTAATCCACCAATTGTACAATTAGATGTATAATGTGTGACTGTGTGAGATATACTTCACTAGTTCACTCTATAAGCAATCAGGTGATCCAAAAGAACCCAAAAAAATGACCACAAATGTTAAAATCAAGGCCCAATTAGTGGAAGAATAAATTAGAAGAAAGTGACGGGCCGTCTGTGGTAATGGAATGGACAAGGAGGATACTTGACCAGGAACTGCAGCAAGATGACGAGTTCAAACTTCAAAAGTCAATTAAAAAAATGGGCTTCTTTGTCCTCTTTACTGATTGTGTGAGCATGACTCCATGCTTTCATACTACAATGTGAACGTGCTGCTTTTACCACTTTCACCAAATTATCATCATCTAAAACTCTAAAAAGGTTGTAGTCCGTATTAAATAAATGAGAAACTTTTCTTTTTCCATTTTCTATTTCTCTTTGGGTTTGTTAATAACTTAATATGGAGTACAAACAATCTAAAAGGACATTTGTATTGGGGATTTGGGGTAAAATAATATGGAGTAATAAAAAATATCACCCAATAAACTTGAAATGAATCGGAATCAACTTCATGACCTCAAATTTATGAGTTGGATTTCTTATTAACCTTTGTTTTTCCTAAAAATCAATGTATACTATATACTATTTGATTTAATTAATTTTTTTTATATGGTTCAATAATGAATATATATAATTTGTATTACAGTGGTTATTTTTCTCTACATTCTAAAGTCCGTTAATAGATTTTCCTCAAAAATGAACAATGAGTAGGACATATAAGTATGTAAATTTGGAATTAATTTGTCATATAATATTAATTAAGTTAGAGGAACTTTTGTTTTGGAATTACTCAATCCGTTTCATAATAATCGCAACACTTCGACCGATACACATATACCAATGCCCCATTTTGATCATTAATATTTGTAAGGAAAGGAAAATTTGTCAATTACTACCGCAAGTTAATACTAGTTTGTAAATTACTACCGCAAAAAGTTTTAAGATGTTGCGATTACTACCAAACCCCCATTAAACCCAACTATGACGTCATTATATCACTTTAACCCGTCATTATATCCCTAATCCATTTTTTTTTTGGAGGTGCTGGTTAAAGCCCTTAACCATGGTCAAACACAGGTTAAAGGGATATAATGACGTCATATTTGGGTTTAATGGAGGTTTGGTAGTAATCGCAACATCTTAAAAATTTTTGCGGAAGTAATTCACAACTTTTTTAATTTGCGGTAGTAATTTACAAATGGGTATTAACTTGCGGTAGTAATTGGCAAATTATCCTATTTGTAATTATATACTACGTATTACTCCGTATTAAGAAGTACGGAGTATAAAATGTTAATATGATGAAAATATACTTAAACTAATCCAACAATATTTTACATTACAACCTATGTTTTTTATATGGTTACAAACATAATAGTCAAAAAGTAAGCATATACATAGAGTAAAAGTCAAAATGTTACGATTATTACGAAAGGGATGAAGTGATATTAATGACTAGCTTATACACGATTGAAAAAATAAAAAAATTCCAATTTGGTGTATCACATTCAAATATTAAATGATCTAATCTTCTATTGAACATGAAACTCTATAATATATTAGCAAAAAGTTACTTCATATCAAAATTTAAGTGGATTATTGCCTACGTTTTTTTTTCTTGTCTATTGTGTGAGAGTTTTTCTTTTGCAATATCATTACTTTTTTGTCATTATTTGATTGTTAGAATTATTATTAGAACCTTTTAAAATTAGCATTGGGGGACCAATAATTTCAAGTACATTCAGAATAGTTTGCTGATCATCCTTCAAAGTGATTAACTCCAAAACAAAACTGTAGAACTCTGGTGTGTCGGGTATAAAATGTGTAATTAACGTCAAGAAGTATGAATGACACAACAACTTAATTTTTTATTTAGTACAACCTAGCTAGCTTTTGATACTAGTATAATTTAAGGGACACTGTTATATCTCCCTGTCTCTAAATATCCTGAATAAACCATATTTTGCCAATAATAACAAACCAATTTAGACAACTTGAAGTGTATTAGTATTAATTTTGTTAGTGATGCACGGTTGGTAGCATTACAATCCGGTAATCAAACTCATCATCATGATTAAATAAAGACCATTCTTCCCACTTACAACAACCCAACAAAGAAAGACTTTCCTTCATTTCAGTTTGAGTAAAGATGGTAATATTGGCTAGAAAGATGTCTAGGAAAAATTAATTCTTGGCTAGTTGTCTATTTGCAATATAACCAACTTTAGAAGAATTTAAAATAGGCAAAACCTATAAAAGAAAATAAAAATTCCTATTACCCAACTTTTTTTCTACCATTACATAATCATTTATGTTATGTATGTAACTCATACCGAATCACACCAACATTGTTAAACATGTTTATTTGAATGTTTGACAATAGGAAAACACCTGTAATAAAACAGTTGGCATAATGATTATTTAATAAACAAGAATACAAGATAAGCGAACCAGGCTAATAATAGGCTGTTACTTAAATAATCCATTTCTTATAAGTTTTACGCTTTTTTCCTCCAACAAGCTGCTACTTCAAAATCTCCAATTAAATCGAAATTACGTTTAAGACATAATGTACCACAATTTGCAAATGTCTAATACATGACCACCTACACAAAATATGTGTGATCATCCTCAGAAAAACACAATAACACACTTAAAATCTTAAAATCCCTATTTAATCTTCATATCGAATAGTAGAACACGACATTAGTGATCTTAAATAATTGTATATACGCTCTCCCATCTCCCTCCTTGAGCTCTGAAGGAGTCTCTATAAACCCTCAATTTCTTCAACCTCCCCATTAAATGAGTGTCGCTGTTCCCAAACCAAGAATTAAATGCAGCAGCTGGACTCTCCACCCACCTCTCTCATTCTCTTTCCAAATAAAATTAAACACATTCTTCCCAAAATTAACTCCTCTTCACCCCACTCTAACTTCAACCCATCAACCCCTTTTCCCTTTCTTCTTTCTCTCTCCTAAAAAATGAAACTCCCCCTTTTTCAATGTCCGCCATTATTCCTCCACCTTCCTCCTCTCCCCCTCACTCCCCTCTCTCACTTCAAAACCTCGGACTCGGTTACGCCATAGCTATCGCTTTCGGTTTCCTCGTACTCTTCTCCGCTCTTCTCCTGTCTTCTTACATCTGTTGTCGGGCCAACCACCGCCGCCGCCGCCGCCTCCACGCTCCCCCGCTACCTAACTCCTCCGACAACGGCATCATCGTACCTCGTATCATCTTTGTCGCGGAAGACGACAACGACGACGAGGAAAACCAAAACAGAGCATCAAACGGCGTCGTTGGACTCGATCGTGCTGTCATAAACTCTTACCCGAAATTTCAATTCTACAAGAAGAATTTAGAATCTAGTAACGGTGATAATTTAATGTGTTCGATTTGTTTGTGTGATTACAAAGAAGGTGAGATGCTGAGAATGATGCCGGATTGTAACCATTTTTTTCACTTGTGTTGTCTTGATGCTTGGCTTAAACTTAACGGTTCTTGTCCTGTTTGTCGGAATTCTCCGTTACCGACGCCGATTTCTACGCCGTTAGCCGAGGTTGTCCCCCTTTCTCAGTACCCTGATAATCGTCGCAGGTCTACTGTCATTTCTTCCTCTTAAACTATTTTCTACTTGTACTATATTTTTATTAGTTTGGATTTTTCTTTTTTTAGATTTTAGATTTTGGTTTAAGTATGATTGATTTGAAATTATGATTATGAAGGCCAAATGTAAACACAAATTCAATGGAAATTGCTAGGTTTTTTTTTTGGCCTGATTCATGCAAATATTGATTAATATCGATTGGTGTTATTAATGTTTAATTAAAAACACGATTAATGTTAAGTTTTGAGTAGGAGTTGAGTATCGATTTTCGATGTTTATTGTTTTTTTTATGTGTGAGATGAGATCATTGAGATGCTATGTTCTCTTACTCCCTAACAAAAAGTAAAAGAAAAAGTGAGATGAAAAAAAAAAGAAGAGAAAGGAAGAAAAAGAGAAAATTGAAAAAAAAAGGAGTTTGTAACTATTGTGATATAAGAACATAGAATCTTTAATTTAAAAAAAAAAATGAAATCATCAAATCATGTGCTATTGTGATATTCTGATTCTTTAATTCAATAATTGACTTTTTTTTTTCTTTTTTTGGTTGGAAGTTTGGAACTATAAGCCATTGTGATGTTTATGTGTTTTATATCCTTTGTTTTCTCTCGAAGAGCATATAATTTTTTAGTTATTTTTATTTATTATTAAAATTTTAGCCTTTTATATAATCCTATATAATGAAGGTCTTATGGATGCTTCTGCTATAGTCAAAGAAGATCCAGAGATTAAGAATTGATGTATTGTTTAATTAAGTTATTAGAGACATGATTGCATTGTTACTAGAAAAAGAGTTGACTTTGGAAAGAAGTTGAGTAGTAGTGTGACAACACACACCACTTGAGCTCCAAAAATTATGTTTGTAAATCTGGTTGAGGAAACTGATGACAAAGGAAATGGTATAGGAGCTTTAAAAACTAATCTCAAGATCTCCCATCTCGATTATCTTCATTATTTATTAACTAATGTACTCAAAACTATACTAAGCTAATTGTAGAACCTACTTAAACTTTTTAATAACTCACTTTTCCACTAACTTTTCAATCAATCTTAGGCAAAACTTTCAACTTTCTATATGAAAACCCAACGACATACGGAGTAGTTTTGTACCCTGATGCTATGTGCTCTTCATCATCTTTAAGGTGTTTGGGTCTAAATTATTTAAGAGTTGGACATTTAGTTTGGTCTGAATGAATTTTTATCTTTAGGAATTACTCCGTATAATTTTGCCTATCTTAATGTGGTATGATATGAATTTTTAAAGTCTAATCTTATTTGGTAATATGTTAATTAGAATAAGGTTTCGTTCCTTTCATCTTATTCAAGTATTTTAATCTAAATCTATTTTGAAGTTTTGATGTAATCTATTATTTTATACATAGTATGTCATTGTCTGGTTTGACTTGTATTGTTTCATTATCTTTAATATATTGTTTGACCAAAACAGAATAGCCTCTTAGATAAATGTAAGTGTACTTATAATGAATTTATTTTGATTTAAAATTTTCACAAAATCTATATGTAACGATCTCAGACATGAAATCAGCTTGACTTTTGTTTAGTCATTGCTTACATGCCTAAGGCTAACACCTAGTAGGCCAAGTGAAAGTGTAGTGGTTTCTAGTCATGGTTCAAATTGAAGTAAACCTATGAAGATGAGGCATAAGAATAAGAATTAAGAAGGGGACAAAAGGGAAGAGCGTGTGAAGGTGTTTCACAATTTATTATTTCGACAAGTAATTACGGAGTAGTTTAAAATATGATCTTATTACATAGAAGGCTTTTAATTGGCTTGACTTCTGAAGTTCATAGTCGTACCATTTAAAAGTAGTTGGTATCCTTTATGAGAAGATTTAATTACGGCTTAGCATGTTTTCAATTTTAAGGGAATGCACTTACTCAGGGAATATGAAGCTCCTTTATTTTTTTTATTTATTTTTATCATAAAGTCATAATATGCGAAAGTTGGTCCAGAATTTCAGCCCAATTGAAATTGACGTAAAGTCCATTTATGCTGAGATTAGAAATTTCCAGCCCATAATCCGATTTCAGCTTCATCTTATCACCCGTTAGAATGAACCCAATTTTTCAATTCAGCTTTACTGTTTAGGAATTAAAGAATACCAAAGGAGAAGTTGGACTAATTGGAAACATTGGGCAATTTTATACTCCGTATATAGTTATTTACTACTCTGTATTTTGAAGTATTTTGGCATTTGACTTCTGCCTGCACAATTGTGTTACACCTTTTTTTTCCTCTTTCTAAAATAAAATGTAATATACTCATATGTTCTGCCTATTTTTATTTTTGATTTGTCCATTTGAAATTGTCCAAGACTATGTATAATTAATTATAAGAAATCATCACTTTATTTTCACATCTACTACATACTACATTTGGTGTCATCAACTCCATCAAACCACAAAATATGAAAGTAACAAAATCTTAATGAAGCATACAAAATTGGCATGAAATAGATGACACCTTGACACTATAACAGGCGTTACTTTCTCTATATAAGGAGAACTACAAATCAATACCAAGGAACCTATAATATTATACGCTTAATATAGGAAGTAGCTGAGAGTCAATGATTATAGGAATGTAGGGAAGAAATTTAATTAATTAAATACTGTAAAATGGTATTCAGCCATCAGCACCCAATTACAAAAGTTTGACCAGCTATAATTAGAGTCAATGATCATACATTCATACTGTATAATATACTATGAATAATTGCTGTTGTCTGTTGATTTGCACCCCTTAAAAAAAGTTACCGTTGATTTAAAACTGTTGTCCAATTTATTAGTATTGCATGGTCTGCATCAAATTAATTACTTCGTGTATATATGCATCTTTTTTTTTATTTATTTATTTATTTATTTATATTTTTGAATCTTTGGGCCGCAGTAGTATATGTTGTAATGTTGTTTCCAACATTTTGTTCAATGTGTGTGCTTCATTTAGATCTAGTCTTACACTGTTACATTATGCAGTGGGCAGAGGGCAACGAATCTTTGTTATGTCCGTATCCTCATATTCTTTTTATATTGCGGCGAGTTCATGCTCATTTTGATTCTTATATTAACTCGTATGTGGAAGCACTATACTATTGGTCCTCGCAACTTCATTTAAATGTTTCTTTTTTTGGACACAAAGATTAATCTTGGTTATGGTTCAGAGAATCAGATGGAGTTCCTCATTCCGTATTAATTTTTATATACAAAGTAGGAAGTATGGAGTATGTCATGTGTGTACACAGTGCATATTTTAAAACCTTATGGGTACCTGGAATAATTTCTAAAAACTAAATTAATACAATGTTTATATATCGACGATAATTTACATACTCTCTCTGTCTCTAATGCTTTTTTTTTATTGTTCGAGTAATAAATGTTAGAAAGAGATTTGTATTAAGGGACGAATGGAGTAATAAGTAATACAATACTAGTACAAAGTAACAATTTCTTATAAATGTGCATATAAATACGAATTTGAATTAATTATGATTAGTGCTAGATCAAATTGTTGCATATTTCAAAATCAATATACTCCCTTTTTTGTTTTAAGTTGGGAATTGATCGACAATTCACGAGTAAAGCGGTATACTAAATATTTATTTATTTTTTTTCTTTCCATTTTTAGCTTTTTTAGGGCTGTATATATTTTTTCTATTTTAAAATACCAATGAAATATTATTATTTACTTATAGTTTTTTTTCCTCATATTTTTGGACTGGTATAGTATTGTAGTACTGTAGTCTGTAGTATCAACAACTACTAAATTTCTAAATCTAGATGTGTAGTATCAACATTCCAGCAAAAAGGCCTATACTTTCGGTAAGCTTTAGCCGACCTAAGAAGAACATATCTCCTTATCCAGGTCATTGTCGAGCCCACTTACATGTTTTATAGCCTAAAAACTTCCTAGGCTCATATTGTGAGTTGTGACGTACTGTAGTAATTTGTGATTAAATTAGCTACAACAAAAATAGGTTTGGGTTAGCCCTTAGCCTTACATGGTCCACTGTAAATTTGTGAATCAAGTATCACAGCCTTCATTGGTACAAAATTAAGGTTAGTCTTTAGTCTACCTAATATAGCTAGATATATGTACCTTCAACATTCTTTCCAATCTTCAAGGATTTAGCATTTCTATTTGACCATTTGATAATGTACAGCTTTTGACTATGTATGTTAATGAATTTTCTACAAATAGAAGTTATAAAACTATACTGTGATATAATCGTATCAATAAAGCATTGAAACCAACTAAATATGTTGTGTATATAGTCCATCATATCTAAATAGTTTTTTTTATTTATTTTTTGGATAGGTTAGCAAACTATGTTGGTGTAAATTTGTGAATCAAGCTTTAAAGTTAGAAATACTACAATGTTTCTCACATTGAACTAGATGGGATGTATTTTATCCGAAAATCCGATAGGTATTATTATTTTGTGCGTGAATTTTATCCGAAAACTCCGTATGAATAAAATTACTAGAATAAATTCATACTCTATATAAACTACTTTATACCGTCCTAATGTCAAACTATTACAAATAAAATCAAGATAATTCATATATTACTCAATAAAATTAAGTCACACCTTGCAATAAAAAAAAATGGTGACAAAGTCCGGAAAAAAAAAACATTCTAAAGGGGAAAGGCCTAAATTAATGACACGTGGCGTCCACCATCCCACGGTCGGCACCTCCATTTTCATGACCGTCAATTTAAATCACATCTGTAAGCAAAAAAATCAGAAAAAGCGTCAATTCTATACAAGACAGAGTCGTCATCAAACGCCGTTTAATAATATTATTCCTCAAGTAACGCCGTTTAATCAATACCGTATTTATATTCCGAAACTTTTGCTTTTGAAATTTGAATCTTCTTTCCCTCTTACAAAACCACTAGATTAACTCCCTTGATTTAATCTCAACGGCCACGATTTCTCCTCTCATTTCCTTTTCTCGTGATCCCCATTCTCTTTATAAAACCTCCCATATTTTTCTCTCTCTCATAAAACCCTCATTTCACTTTCTAGAAACTCCAATCAATCTCTCCCTTTTTTTCCTCTCTCTGAAACTTCTTCGCTAAGCTTTAATGGCGGAAATCGGAGAAACCAAAGCTCCTCATCCCGAGGGAGGAGAATCGTCGTTCATGGAGAAGATCGCTGAGAAGCTTCACTTCCATGAAAGCCACGACCAGGAGAAGAAGCACGATGAAGAGAAGAAGCATGAGGAAGAGAAGAAGCATGATTCATCGTCGTCTTCTTCATCTTCTTCTTCCTCAGATTCTGAATCTGAGAAGCCTAAGATGACGTCGTCTCCTTCTGCTCCGGTTCCTGCTCCTGCTGCTGCTTCTTCGTCTGTTGAATCTAAGATCCGCCGTCTTTTTGGCCGTGAGAAACCTGTTCACCAAGTTCTCGGTGGTGGAAAACGTACGCACTTTTTCTCTCTCTTCTGATTTAAATATTATGCTCTTTGATCTTAATTACTTGATTTATACTTTTAATCTAAGCTGTTCACCAAGTCTTCGATTTTTTTGTATGATAATATTCAGATTTGTTTTACCTAATTTATGATTCCGATTTGCGATTTGATTTCATGTGCATAAAGTGAGATTGATTTATCTATGAATTGCGATTGAATTGGAATTTGATTGTTTGAAGATTGAAAAAAGTAATCTATAAATTGTAATTGTTTGAAGATTGAAAAAAGTAATCTACAAATTGATTGATGAATTAGAAATGATGTAATGAATGTGAATGGTGATGCAGCTGCTGATGTGTTCTTGTGGAGGAACAAGAAGATCTCAGCTACTGTATTAGGAGCAGCTACTGCGATTTGGATTTTGTTTGAGCTGCTTGGATACCACCTGCTCACTCTCGTTTGCCACCTCTTGATTTTCTCCCTATCAGTGTTGTTTCTATGGGCCAATGCTTCCAGCTTTATCAACAAGTAATCTTCAAACTCGCTTTGTTAACTACATTATCATTTATGCATTGAATAAGTTCATTAAATTGCTTGATTGATTAATGTCTTGAATTCGAATCATAGGTCGTCACCACCTCAAATCCCCGAGGTTACACTCCCGGAGAACATGATAATGGAAATTGTTAGTGCTTTTGTGTCTGAGTTGAGACGAGGACTTAAACTGTTGCACGATGTTGCTACTGGAAAAGATGTGAAGCAGTTCCTTGCTGTATGAATTGCTTAACTTATTTTATGTTGATGATTATATTGAAGAGACTAGGAATTTTGGTCATGATCTGATTTTGATGATTGTATCATTTCTTTTTTTTTTTTGACAACAATTGTATCATTTGTTGTTTGCAGGTCATTGCAGGATTGTGGATATTGTCAATTGTTGGCAAGAGCTGCGATTTCTTGACCCTATTCTATATCAGTAAGTGATCATATTGTTATTCATTGCTCTTGGATTTTAAGGTTAGTTTGTGATTGTTATTGTGATTTAAGTAATGTGTCATTAAACATTGTCATCTGTGTTTTGCCACAGATTTTGTATTGTTGCATACTATCCCTGTTCTGTACGAGAAATACGAGGACCATGTTGATGCATTCGCCGAGAGAGCAATGGGTGAGGCCAAGAAGCATTATGGTGTGGTGAATGAGAGGTACATTAGCAAGATTCCAATGGGACCTTTGAAGAACAAGAAGGCGGATTAGAGATATTAAACAAGCCTTATTCCACAAACAAGTGTTAGGTTTCCTAACTCTTGACTTATCCAAAGGTCGTTGGTTGTGCTACTCTACCTTTGGCATTTTCATTTTGGCTATTTGCATTTGACTTTCGGTGCCTAAAAAGTGGTATTGCTGGGTTTAGATTGGAGTTGCCAGTTTTTGTAAGCTTTGTGGGCGTTGCTTTGTTCTTGTTTATTGACATTTATGGCACAGTAGAGCTACCTAATCTTGTTTATTCGTGGACATGGTTCTCTTGGCTTTGATAGGTAATAGTATTTGCTAGAGTTTAGTTGTGATGTATCAGTCACAATACATTGATCTGTTATTACCCTTGTGCTATGCTAATTATATACAGTACAATATATTTTGGTACCTGCTTATTTTGATTTGTTTTCCCTTTGTTGGTCACACGTTACTCTGCTTGGTTATTTCCTTGGAATCTTTTTATTTAAACACTAAAGTGCTGTCATCTGTTCATCAACTCTAAGGACTTGATGTGAAGGTCTTGTAGCAAATTTTATGGCTCAATTTTTAAGTATCTCACCTTATCAATTAGGCAATGTTTTACAGCCTTGTAGTTGACTGTTCCATCTGGTTCCATCAGTCTATTTGTTGATGACTGCAAGGAACCCAGGAGCTTTACAAGTAAAATCCAGACTGCCCTCCTATTTGAGTGTTTGAATCTCTCAAAGTCCCTTGTGGTTGAACTTTTACAGCATGTGCTAATGTATTGTAACTTGTTCAGTTTATCTATTTTTTTTTTTTTTTTTTTTTTTTTTTTTTTTTTTTTTTTTGTGTTTAGAGAGCCACAAGGGCGGGGATAAGAATCGATCCCAGAACATCTGGGTGATTATGGATACTATTATCGATCATGGTTGCTAACCTTTTCTTTCATCCTCATTAATCATTGATCCATCCGTCCATAAAAAAAGTTCCCAGTTTATTACTTGTATACGATGTACTGATTACACGTATAGAAAAGGGAAAATTGAAATAAATGTGTTGAGACTTGAGAGAAGACCTGCGTTGTTTTGAAGGACAAATCTGATAGGAATACGACAATTCGTTAGGAGCGTAGGGGTATGTCCTTGTCTTGTCAATACCAGATTTTTCTCAATTGTTTGTGTCCAATTTATTGCCTTGTTCTTGTACTAATCGAATGTACATTGATTGTGTCGCTATTAACTTGACATGTTAACTAATATCCCAATTATAGATTTCAACAGGCATCATCATAGAGGTGATTATTTACGGGCTTAGGCGGGTAGTGGGCCGGGTTTATGCTTATTTTTTTGTCCAACGGGCTTCATGTATCAAACCCGAACCCTTTTATGCGGGCTTGATACTTTGTCCATGCCCGCTTACTAAACGGGTTGGGCTTGCCCGCGGGCTAACGAGCCTTAATTTTTTGTTGTATTTTTTATAACACTAATTAATCTATTTATTATTTACATGTGCTAAAATTATTTTGGTAGAGGTTGTCTTAAAAAGTTTTATTCACAAATAATGATAATAGAAATTAAAAACACACAAAATATGTCATAATATAAAATTAAAATAAATAATTGTAACCAATAAAAGCTTATAGTTCATTATAGTCTCTCTGTATTGATTATTTTATAGTATTTTCTTAAATACACAAAGTATTATTTTTATTATTAAATATATCACTAACTAAATAAAAATTATTAAAATAGTATTATTATTATAAACGGGCCGGGCGGGCTAAACCAAGACACATATTTTCTTGTCCATAACCGCCCATTTACATTAACGGGCCGGGCCTAACCCGCCCAAATATCCAATTTTTTTTTAAAAAAGGTTATCCAAGCCCGTCTTCTTTGCGGGCCGGGTTGGGCGGGCTTAGCAGGCCGTCCTGCCCATGAACAGTTCTACATCATCATTATTGTGTTTTAGTCATTAGGTGGCATGACTATTAGAAGACATGTAACAATGCTTAAACCAATCCAATGTTCCCAAAAGGATCAATGGCAATAAACAAGATATGACACTGAAATCATCCCTAGTTAAACGAAGGTTTAATTTTTTTACATCCACGCTTTACCTTCAATGAATTTTATCAAGAGCTATAACAAACCAAATGGGTAATTTTCCATTGCATAGTTGTTTAAGATTGAAAATTCAAGACGAATGGGTAATTCTTCATCGCAGATTGAATACATGGGATAACTAATCAATACGACTTATTGGGGTAATAAATATCCACGACACTTTGACGTTTCCCTCTTATCAATCTACATAGAATATTGAGATCATATTTGCAATTGAATCAATATATAAATGAATCAAACATTACATGAACAAAAATAAGAAAACAAAAACTTTTACCTTTTGGCTAATTACACGACGTTTGTATAACTGTATTCAGGTAAGAGCCTCAAAACTATGAGAACTGCTTACCTGAGGGTGTAAGAGGAACTGTGGAGAACTCAGAAGCAGGATGGTCATAAGGTTTAGAGCTCTGATAGGAATGTGACAATCTTGATGTATCAATAGATGGATTTGTGGTAGAAAAGATAGGAGGAAGTCCACTAGAACTTGCTCTTCGGTCAGGCAAAGCTTGAGGAGCAGTTGGGGTGCTTGGACTGCTACCATTAACATCTCCCTTTGATACTTCAGTGGATTCTGTAGACTCTCTCTTTTCTCTCTCTTCAGATTCTTTAAGAAGATAATCAACCCATAGATCCGCAAAAGACTGAAGGTAAAAACATATGGCAAGATGCTAAGAAAAAGATCCAGGTCTGGGTTAAAAGAACTTATTAATTAAGAATCAACTAGTCAATTACCTGATTTTCTGAAGCCATATTTGCAGGTGTCCCTGCAGAACCTCCACCCATAAAGCCACCAACAAAGCGGCCAGGCAAACCCAAAACACCACGAACTACACCTTTTCCACCTTGCTGAGCAGCGCCTATTCGCTGCTTATCCTCGTCTGAAAATCCCAGCATGCGAACCATGAGATCAAGTACCTGGTAACAATTCAAAATGAGCCACTATTAACATTCAAAATGAGCATATAATTCATATAAATGATCCACACAATACATGGCAACAATAATTCAATAAAGATTGGGGTGGTAAAATAACAGTGTACCTCTTTACTGTGGTTTCTCTGGAAGTATGTCACAAGCAACTTGATGACAATGCGCCTGAAAATATCACACAAAACATTAGTTGACCCTAAGAAGATTGTTGCCACATCCAACAATTGTTTTACACAACAGCAGAAAGATGATGAATCAGGTATGAAATACTGCACAAAAAAGTATTGCATGGTTTCAAAATGCAAACCTGTCGACAAGAAAATCAGAATCCACTGACATCCTATTGAGCCTTGTCATGCTTTGCTCTAGCGCACGACGGAGTTTTGCATTGTCCTCCTCAAGCTTATTTACCCGATTCTTCCATTCTGCTACTGATTTGTCTGCTTGAGCAAGCTTGGCTAAAATTTCTTCCTTCTCCTTGTTTGATGCTTCAACTTGTTGTTGTGATTCCTGCAGTATATATGGCATGTTATTTTCTGAAACAAAATCACAAAAAAACATTTCTACTCTCTTTACTGAGCTACGAAAAAATTAATTATGAAAATTTACTGACAAGTTGTAGAGAGAGCAAGTACAACAAATCTGAAACTTTCCCCCCTTCGGAATACTTCCATCATATGCAGTCAAATGATGGATAGATTGGCACGTTTAATGTTACTAGTATTTCAACTGGAAATTTGAATATGTGAGATGAAAACTCAAACGTGGTCCACAACAAGCGAATCTCGGCTTTCTTTGAAAGCTATGGCACAAAGAATTTTCAGGATTAAACAAGAAGTCAACAATGCATCAGGTTTTGAAAATTAACTACTGAACTACATGCACTGATGCACACTACAAGTTGATAAATATCACACATATTTAGAGCTCTTTGCAAGCTACTGTTACACGTGAAAGACGCCAAAGAAAGTAAAGACTTATGGCTGTTAATATGGGATGGAGCACAGACCTGCAGAAGTTGTGAAAGCTTTGAACACTCCTCTCTGGATAGCGATAGGTCACCTTCCAAACGCTCCTGTAAATAAAAATTTCACAATTTGGGCATGAAAGGGCTTCAAACAATGCATTCAGAAGCAAATATAACAGAAAGAAGATTTGGGACCAAGTTAAGACCTTTGCTTCGATTTCAGCATAGTATTGTCCAAGAGCAGTTTGCAAGTTCAAGATTTCTATATTTTTGGCATCAATGACACCCATGAAGCTACCAAGCTTCTTCTTCAAGTCCTCAATTATTTCCTTTGACTGCTGTAGTTCATGATCATTCATAATCTTGATCTCCTCCTGACTTGCACGAGCTTGCCCCAGAGCTCTTTCTAAATTTGAGATTGTTGCCCTTTGGTATTCAACATGCTGTCGAAGCTCCTCAATAATTTTACTATCCTCATCCATCTTTTCTGATTCTTCCAATTCCTAAAGGGAGATAGCACACAAATAGCTTGAATATTAGTGACATAGTGCCAGATAGTTGAAGGGGGGATTGAACATGTAAACTATACAATTTATTCTGAATGTAATATGATGAATGAAAAGAGACAAAATCCATTGAAAATAAATTTTGAGCTAATCAAATTCCCAGAGTTTGATAGGTTGGTTTACCAATGTTATATTAGCCACAAAAATTAATTTAAGTACTGATAACAAACAAATTCACATTACGGAGTAAAGATTATGAAGCACACAACCTTATCCAATAAATGTTGCTTTAGACGAGCAAGCTCTTGATTGGCTTTATCCCTTCCTCGACGTGTTTCTTCAAGTTCTTTCTCAATCTGTTGTAAGGAATGCTCCAATTCAGCTTTACCAGGGAAGCTCGTAAATGCATGTCCATCCTACATTTACACTATGTATTAGTTAAACTGGAATTGCATTGACAGTGAAGACCTATATGGTTTTCAAGAAATAACATCAGCATTAACAGACATTACCTCATTAAAATTGTTATATTGCAGCTTCCCTGCTCCAGTAGTATCACTAAGTGTGGATTCAAATTTTTCCTTCTCTGCCTAGAATAAAGCTAAGAATTTAGTTCCCGCACTTCTACTAACATGATAGTACTTATCATTAACTCTGTTGACAAAATGCAAACAACAAAAGGAAAAAGATGACCAACCTTTAGCTTGACATTTTCCTTCTCCAGGCTTGATATTGTTGTTCTCAGGTCGTCTGTATCATTTGCTCCTTCACTCTGTCTTCTACGAAGTTCCATTTGTAATTGTTTAATTTCCAATTCTTTTTCATCCACCTCTTGGCGCAGCTTATTTACCTCAAATGATGTCTGCAATACACAAACAATAATTCCACAATAGTTATTATAAATATACTTCAGTACATGTAGCCAAGATAAAAAGTCAGATGGGTACATTAAGCCAACAGACTAATGCAGCCTATTCATAATATCTAAAACCTTTCCGCATAATATGATTTTAAAATCCACTCTGACAAATGACTACCATATGAGTTTATTTATGTACAGAGTATTCTAGTCAATGTATGGAATGATGTCAAAAAGATACTGTCATGATAAAACAGAGCAAAGAACTATAAGAACAGTGTTTTGATTAAGTTAACGGAGGGAAGACTTGGAGTGTGAAGAAAGAGAAAGATAAATTTGTTTTCAACATGTCTTGCTTTCAATCTAAATTTCTAGAAATAGGATATTAAAAAAATTCCTAAAGATTATCAAATCAACACTTCAGTATACATGCAATGAAAGGATCCTCCACACCATCATCCCATTAAGAAAAGAGAATGCACACACGAGAATAGATAAATCCATCAATAGCAAGACGAAAAAGTGAAAACAAAATAATAGGCACCAATGTCACGTCAACATGTAATTCATAATAACGCACAAATTTAAAGCTACACCTGTACAGGATGGAATTAATCCAGCACAACTATTCATGTCTATCTTTAGAGAAACAGAAACAACATAGAAACAACATAATTGTTTCCTTGAATTTGAGTCAAAATAGAATTCATTACTTACTTCATTATGTCCCGATTTCAACAACTTGAGCTTCTCTGTTAATGAACCACTCGTCTTTACTTCGTCTGAAAACAGCATTGAATGATTAATGCAAATTAAGCAACAGGGGAGAAGGAAGGAGATTGTACATGCAAAAGAAACCTTGCAATTTGACTTTTGTATTCGCCAATTCTGCACGCTCTTTTTCCAATTCTGCTTCCAATTTTTTCATCTGTGACTCGTGATCCTTCTGCATTGCAGCTAGAAGTCTGTTTTTCTCTTCTAACTTATCTGCAAGCTCCTAGAAGTCATTTATTTTTTGTTAAAGCTATTTCCAAATACAAGCAATAACTAAGAAAATCTCCAAAAGAACATATAGCACTAACCAAGATCAACAATCACATAAAAATTTGCATTCTCTATGATAATGTCAATTAACAAGAAATAAAAGGCAGAAACAACATAAAGAATTGAGGAGAGGATACATTGTAGTTTCAACTTATTTTCATCCACTCTTCCAATACCCATTGTGTGTTAGCTTATGCATTTTTAAAAGGCGGTTCGTGCATGACTAAAAAGTTTAAGAGTAATGCAGAACAGAATGTACATTACCTTTTCCCGGCGGGAATCTGAATATTTGGAATCCGAATCAGCTTGATTTGTATGTAAAAAACCATTGCTGATCCCATCCTGTTTAGAAACAGCACCATTTTGCCACTGATTCCCGCTAGAACGATTTCTAGCAGAGGTTCCATGCTTGTTCTGCCGGCTAGGAGATTGCTCTCCACTTCCCTACATCAAACAAAAGAGTTGGTACAATAACTACAAAAAATAACAAGAGAATACTAAAAATTGCAATATATTAAATATGTTTTTTTAGAAAATGGCAAGCTATACATAGACAAAATGGAATATCACTTATCAGAAAGACATATAACACCAACTTCAGTGACACAGAAACAATACCATTCTGTACAGTAATCTTAAGAGTTAAATGATGATTTAATAAGATACACACTACCCAACCTCCAATGTAGAAAAGATGGAAGGTGGGAAAGGAAACGGGCAAAAGATTCTCGGCAACTAATGCATAGCCGAAGATAGAGAACCATTCAAATAGAGCAATTGAACAAATTCAAACAAGATTCTCCTATCCAGGAATGATTACAATATTAGTTATACAATATTTCTTAGGTAAGTAATGGAGACTTGATAAAGAATACTTCAGACATTCAACCCTTATACGATGAAGAATGTTTCAAACAGTACCTTCTGCACATTCATATTACTTGTTGATGCTCTTGAAGCTTCATTACGGGTGGTACTCAGGGCAGCATTTGTTACTTCCAGATTTTGTTTTAACGAGCCATTTTCTTGATAAAGTCTGACTATATGATCCTGTCAATTCAGTTAAAAAATTCAATTAAAAGCTCACAAGGACAAATAGATAAAACAGCAAACACAAAAATATTTCCACACAAGGGAAAATCACATAAATAAGCAGAAAGGTAAAAGCAAACAAAGTCATGGCAAACAGAAAGTAAAATGAGCCTAAAATTTCACCATAGCATTATTCTAGAATTATGTGGTTTAGCTATTCTGACTTTACAGTACAATCTTTGTCAGCAACTTTCACTATAGAGTAAAGCTATCCGCAGATAACATAGGTCATAGGTAGAATTGTAAGGAAGAGGTTCTTGAGTGGTCTAGTACGTATTATATAAAAACAACAATTGTGATCATGTTGAAAAAGAATGACTGAAAATTCAAAATTTATCTGACAACATATCCGGCGTCTATCAAGCTCCATCAATTCTTACACAGAATAGTGATGCACAAAAAAAATTGCAAGCGCATGACGAGCATTAAACAGTCAAGCATTAATTTTTAAGAATTTCCAGGGGGCCTTATGTAAGGATGCTCCCAAGAGTTTATCAATCTCCAAACAATCCATAAGAAAAAGCAACCAAAAAACCTCCTCTTTTCCATAGAGAAAAGGATCATTCTAGAAGGTTATGATTTAAAGGTCTAGTCTGGCTTAATATTTATATAGAATTAAAAGTTTACTAGTTCTAAAGCTCAGTCTATCATACATTTGAGGTTGCTAGACATATGGTGTTCAGACAGCCTTGTTTCACAAGTAGATGATGAAGAAATATAACTTCACGTGTTTTCATACGAGCCACCAACCACCAACTGTCTTTGAAAGGTTGACTTCTCTAAACTGCACAAAAAGACTAGCTGAATTTAAAACTGTCAGATACGTCATGGACAACACTAACAGAGCTTCTTGCTCAAAAATCCTTATATAAGCACAAAAGTACTAGCCCGACATACAGATTTAAATCAGATATTTTACTCATGAAAAATTCCTAACCCTAACAGTTAAACTTTTTTTTTTTGGGTGGAAAATAACCTTTAGTTAGTGGATCCTATTTCACTAATTTACAGCAAAAACCAGTAAAAAAAAAAACAGCTTTTATTCTATCAAAAGCAATCTTCACATGTCAGGAACTCAGAATACCTCCAGGGATAACTACTATTAATAACAAAATTAAGCACCAATTACTAAAAGCCTTTTTGAAAAGTGAGAAAATTCAATGTAAGGGATCATTCCATGAATGCCAATAATTGTGTGTCTTTGAGCAAAGCACACTCTAAGCCATTTTCGAGAGCCCCAAACATAAAGCATCTAGCATATCTAATATTTGTAGCTCATAACATCGGCCATTATTCTGCAAAAAACTTATAGCATATCTAATATTTGTAGCTCATAACATTGGCCATTATTCTGCAAAAAACTTATCTTGCAATTAACAATTAAGGTACTTTAGGTGACTTGCATCTTATTCCCAAATAACCCTTCCATACCAAAACAATTATTCTAATAGGTGTATGACCCAAATCGAGTGGTATATCAGTGCATGAATGAAAAAGTTAATCGTATGCTTAGTGAAAATTGTAAACACATCGTCTATAATAACACAAACCATAAGTGCAATGTGTCCCCCCTTCCCTTTCTCCCTTTATTTTTACCTTATTACCTAATTCACTATATGTATTTAATATACCACCTAACTTAATAACAGTTATGGATGCATTTCAATGGTCACTCCTTCTTGGCCAAAATGCTAGTTAACATTAACAGAACAGCAAGAGTGAAAGATGTTAGGTAGATATTGCAATTGTTTGTTACGTAGCAATTTGGATGGTCCATTTAGGCCAGACATACTAAATTAGAAGCTTACAAGATCCACTCTAAAACACTAAAGTGCGAAACCAATATCCTTCCTCTCGGATAACATTCTACTAAACATCTATCATACATTGAGTATGATGCAGGAAAAAAGAACCAGATATATGCCAGTCATCAACTCAACATCTGATATTCGGTTATTACTAAGTTCTTAACATAGAACTTAATAACTAGCACAAAATGAGAAACACTCTGATGACATCTAATATCATCTACCGAACAAAACCTACAATCTCGCTGTTCCACCTCTAAACTAAAGCTAAATCACTTACAAATGAGCTCATACAACCTCTATCATCAACACTATTTCTCTCGTGTCACCAGCTGTTGCGAATATTGGCTAAAATCGAATACACGAGATGCATTTGGATTCGGTGTTAATTCAAGGAATTGAAATTTAATAGGAGAATAAAAGAACAACATATGGTGAGTGCAATTGACAATCCTGAATTCAGCAGGTAAAATACTGACCTCTTTTTCTTTCAGCAAAGCAGCATAATTAACTGATAGTGCCTTAATTTCTGCCTCGGAATCCCTAAGCTTCTTAATCTCCGATTTATACCGCTCAATCTACATGCACATTATCAAATAACCAAAATTCAAAACATAATACTAAAATTCAGCAAAAATTAAAGTCATCAACTCAAAAACCTAATAATTATGATCAAATTACATCTAATTTCAGTACTAAACTCAAACAATCGAAAACAAAAGTGAAGAACAAAACTCAAGTACCTCAGAAACATAAGGAGAATCATTTCCATTCGACAAATTTGGAGAATTAGAAGGCGATTTGGAATGAGCAAGACTGTGAGAACGCCTTCGATCAGAGTAAGGAGAATCGTAAGCATGGATCGAAAGTTCATCTTCATCGTCGTCACCATCGTGAACATCAAGAGCAATTTTATTTAGGTTTTCTTTCAAATTAGCAATCGAACTCCACATAATTAGACTTCAATCAATGAAATTGAATTGGAAATGTGTCTGAAAATTGCAGGAAAATTCTGGAAGTTTGAATATTGGTGTGAAGGAGTGAGGAGAGAGAATTATAGATCTGGGAGAAGAAGTTGAGGCTTGGTGGTGGAAGCCTGGTAGGAGGAGAAAGGTAGGGAGTAATAGTAATTTGATGTTTTAATGAAATGGACTAATGCCGGGGTAACAACTAAGAAACCACGTTTTTGTGTTGTTGATGTACGATAATGTCTTCGCTTTGCCGAGTTACTGCTTATTGTAAGCCATGGGTGACAATTGCTTACCAAGTGGGATGCACACATGAACATTTCCATCCCGAGATTACATGTATGTAATTGGGTGGGGAGTTCTAACTATTTAACCTATTTTTTACTTTCTGAAAATTTTGGAAATTTTACGGTAGTTCTTGTTTGACATTGTCTTATGTTTTTTGTTTTCTGTTTTTTTTTAAAACTAAAAACCAAAAACAGGAAACAAGAAAAATTTGTTTCCACTTTTTGGTTGTCAGTTTTCAAAATTATCATAATTTTAATAAATTTGACTAATTTTTTTATTCATTACATGATATATATCATATGATTCAAAAAACCAAAAAACCAAAAAACAGAAAACCACAGTGATGCCAAACGAATTAGTTTTGTTTTTATCTTAGCTTGCTCATTCACTTTTGATAAACAGAATACATAGTAGTTATTAAATCCAAAATGTCTTGACTAAGATCGAAAGTATGCACAATTAAACATTTCAATTAGTATAAGCAACTATTTCGTCATTGTTAAAATTGGTTGTTGTTGGGCATTTAACTAATCAAGGCCTCAAGGGGGCAACACATTGTACGTGAAGGAATTGTATTTGACATTTAATGATTTTACGTAGTATTAGGTTTTGTTAGCATCGTTAGGAAATTTATTGGCATATCCAAGGTTGAGTTTGGTGATTGATTTTGGGAACTGGCAATGAAGGTTGTTGCTTGTGTTGTTGGTGATGAGGGGAACATTGTTTACATGCTTTTTTGTTTATGTAATTTATTTTTATTCATAATAAATACTTGTAGGAATTAGTACTTATAGTGTATATAATTTAAAAATTGAAGAAATGAGAGAAATATGATTTCCTACCAATAAGATAATAATGATTATTTACAACCATGAGATAAGATAAGACTCCTTTCTTTTTGGACTCTTTCATAAATAAATAAAAGTATCACTATTAAGTACGAATAATTGTAATTTATAAACAACCAAAGTGTTTAACCAACTTAATAACCTAAACCATACAAAATAACTTATCATCCGGAGGACACATGAGTATTTTCATTCAAAGGACAAACGCATCAGTGGATTTCAAGCCGAATCAATGCGAACTCACATATTCTATTGCTTCATATAAATTTTTTATTAAAGCGATTGTTAATCAAATTTACGATGCATTTAGTTTTAAGGTGTGTAGTTTATTAATTTCTTAAGAATTACATGCAATTTCTAAGTAATTGCATACGTAGTATTTCAAATTTACAATTGTTTCTTGTGAATCCAATTGATGATTTTTAGTTTAACTTTCTTTAACATTGTAAACTTCTTTATAACCAAATAAAGAAAAGGAAGAAAAAAAAAAAGTGCAATATCACCAAAGGTCAAAGGCTGAAGAATGTGAATGGGCCAAAACAAGCCCAAGGGTAATCTGACCTGAACTCTCCCAAGTCCCAATCAGCAGTCCGCACTATATATTACAACCACCACCTTCTCCAAATCCCACCAATCCTCCCAATCTACTATCGTCTTCTTCAATTACGCTAGGGTTTCTACTCGCCGCTCTCTCAGTAGCTTATTTCTTTTTTCATTCTCAATCAACAATCAATCTGATGAGAAGATGCGGTGACGAGAAAGATTACAAAATCATTTGATAATCTCTAGTTAGCTTTACATGATATCTCATTTAATCTATGGTTCGTATTCCCTGAGCATCTCTCTCATTTTTTTTTTATTTTTCTTTCAAATATTTAGAAATGAATTTGCAACGAAGGACCTATAGGAGGGTTTGCTAAATAAATTGCAATCATCATCCAAGTTTACCTTCGAAAACTTCTCGAAAACAGATTGCCGGTTCCGAGTTTTTATTTTGTTTCGGTTCCGTCTCATTTTTTTCACACATTTTTATTTTATAATTAATTATGCCTACGTTTGCAAGTTCGTCGATCTATAATAAGTGGTTTGATGAATCTATCAATAGGCTAAATTTAAAAACCCAGTATATGTACTATGTATGTATACTGGGCTTCCTTTAGCTCCGATTTTTCTTCCATTCAATTTTTTTTGATGGCATAGGATTTTTCGGTGACAAGGTAGGTACATTTTTATTACTAGTGTAAATTGAATTTGAATGCATAATGTTTAATGATGACTCTTAAAGACGGATTCCCACTGATATTTTTTCACAGATTTTTCTGTGAATTAATTGATTATAACATCTTTCCTGATACATTATGCATTTTATCAATAAAAAAAAAAAAGCAAAATCTTTTTAATTTCTCCTATGATTGAAATTGATTAATTGGGTGGCCGGTGATGTATGATAATATTTGCTACTCTTGATGGGATTTCTACGGGAATTTCACTTGATGATCTTTTATCCACCAAGATCTCTGAGGTCACTCAATTAATCATCATTTTAATTTGTCATAAAATTATATGTATAAATTAACGAAAATGGCGAAGGTCCCAGCAGGGAGGTGGGAAACTCTATGAAATTGAGACCTCTCTAACACAAATTATAACCTTCGCATATGAAATGCCGAAATATAAGATGCCCAAATGCTTAATATTTGGATCATCTCGAACCCTCGGCTAAATTTCCCACTCACCAGTATTACATATCTGTCTTTTTAAACCAAATTTTAAATGATTTTGCTTAAAAAGAGTATGAGATTGCTGGAGAAGAATTGAATGACAATGATATTAGACAATAAAATGAATTTTAATTCTCAAGTACAGTAATTGACAATACTTAAAAGGACATAAAATGATATTGAACAAAGATAATCAAATATGGACTTCTGGTTTCTTAAAATAAATATATATTAAAAAAAAAAAAAAAAGGACTTTTGGTTAA
Source organism: Chenopodium quinoa (assembly GCF_001683475.1). NCBI lineage: Eukaryota > Viridiplantae > Streptophyta > Magnoliopsida > Caryophyllales > Amaranthaceae > Chenopodium > Chenopodium quinoa. The sequence goes on from NW_018745454.1 coordinate 2,942,241, forward strand.
CTTGTCCGTGTAGCATTGGACATTTCATAGGGGCTGGACGAATTGACTGAGATAGGAAAAAATGAGCATTCTTCAGAAGAAGTTCATGATTCTGCCGATTACTTGTATAGCTGACAGCCTGACAGTGTGTTTCCGTGTTACCGTTGCATTATCTATGGAGAACTTATCTTAATTGCATGAACTATCTGAGTTTGTGCAAACTTCTTTAGGAACATTGTGCCATATCCCATATACTCAAGAACTGAAACAAACATGAATCAAATCTGGAGCTGAAAACAATCTCCAGATAATGAGAAGACAAAGATATAGAAACTGAACTGGCTGATAAGTTACTCTATATTTTCAAGGAATGAAACCTATCGAAGAACTTTGGCAGTGGATCAAATAGGATGAGCACCTAGACAAAATAGAATACACAGCAATTCAAATCCTTTGAGAGCTGTGGAGCATGCACTTGCCATGGATGAAGGCAGAAGAGAGGTGGTGTGCTTGAGTTTTGAGAGAATCTCCTTTATACTCGAGATATTTCTTGCTTTTCCATCGTTGTTTGTTGATATCTGTCACAACACCTTGCTGTTCATTAAGGGTGCACACAACTGAATTTCAGCAATTTCTCTATAGAGTTACAGGAACACCAATTAATTGTTATTGAAGTATCATCTACGCTGCACAAGATATGATCCCCATACTTTGTCTGCTGGAGGGGGTGGTTGAACCCAGTGCCCTGGAATACGACTAAACACATAATATATTAGTTGATATAGGAGTTGCTGAATCAAGAACTAAGGATAGTTTGACCATGTATTCTTTATAGTGGATCTAATCAATCGTGTCTCAAATTTTTCTATGGAGTAAGATTTTAATTTGTATTCAATGATCTTTCCCAAATGGTTATAAATTTTTTAAAAGCCTAAAAGGTTTTAGCACAGCTATAATTTTCTTAGGCTTGTGTTTTTCCTATCATTCACAAATCATACTACATCAACTCTTTTTGCAAAAAATTTAAACCCCAAAGTTAGAACAAAAGGACCACAAATAGTAGGGTGCAGAACATTCTCACCTTCCCCCGGGCCTTATGTATGCATCCCATGTTCTCCGAACCTGCAAATAAGTTTTAGAGGAAAAATAAGTCAAAACACAAAATGGAGAAATTTTTAAGTTTTTTAAGTAAGAAAAGCAAGTAACAAGCAAGCTAATGATAGATATAACCTAAATGCTCTTTACAATGAAATCAAAGTGCAACAAGAATCAGATTGATTTCCAACAGTTAACAAATTTTTAATACTATCGTTGATCATTAGACCTTTGTGTCTAAAATTGGATAACTACAACAATACAAAATGGACAAACAGAAATATTAGAGCTTAGCAATATCACTGGCTAGATCTAGATGTCCAGAAGGGCTTCTAAATATACATTGTCCTAAAAGATTAAGGGTCTGTTCTCATTGACTGAACTCAGTTGAACTGAACTGAAATGAATATTTTATAAGAGAAGGAAATTAGGAGCTGAACTGAATTGAGCTGAGCTGAACTGAACTGAACTGAATTTCAACGTATGAGAACAGACCCTAAGACTAAGGAAATTTAAAGTCAGTCCCCTATCCTCACTCTCCTTTCGAATGAGTTCTTAAGTCCCTGCATCCTGTCACAAGACTCTTTTCCAAGAGTCCTATGTCAAACAGATGCAAAATGAGGTATAATCAATGGCTAATCTTTAGTCTAAAAATCATTATTCTATTAAGCCACCTAGGCAGACTTTAACCCAGTCAGTTTATTTGTAACGAATCCATATCACAATATAAGCATGGGTCATGAAGGAGTAGTATGTAAGTCGGTAAGTCCCCAAGTTTCATTAGAGCAGTACAAGAACCTTGTGGTTATCCTAATACGTAACTAAAGCATTATCTGGGATCCACAACATGCTACATCAAGTTTCACCACACTTGTTTGGCATGACTCAGTTTCATGAGCACAGCACTTATAAGATCACAATGGCTGCAGAGACTATGAGCTGCAGAGACTATGAACATACTGCCTATGCACCCGTTTATCAAAATATTACTTTTAAGATTATCTCCTTTTTTTTCTTTTTTCTTTTTTTTTTTTTTTTTTTGTCATGGATGGCTCATACTCCTCATTTTCGGCTTACAGGGCTTATGATAAAGACGATCTTCAAAAATATATAGAGATAGCATATAAGCATCAGAGAGTGATTAGGACATCTGTATAAAACCTAGGGTGAATATATGTAAAAAATAAATAAATAAATAAATTACGTTAATTACCTCAATCAGAGTACCCATGTCAGTATTACTTCCATGATAATAGTGATAGAACTCTGGGGGTAAATTAGCCACATAGTCATATGCACCATGGCTTTGTCTATCAGAGCCTTGTTTATCAGTTTCTTTGCTAGCGGAAGCAAGAGAGTCAAGCCCACTTTTACTCTGAGTTATCTGCTCTTCACTTTCTTCACCATCATCCTTACTGGTTTCATTCTTATCCCGAGTAACTTTTCTAGATTCTTCAGCAGCTGCAATAGCATCCTTGGCTGCACCTGTTGCTGCAGCAGCCTTTGCTTGGCGCTCTTCCTCTTCAACAGCAGCTCGAACTCTCTCAAGAAACTTGTCATCTTCTTCTGGAAGAAAATGGCCTGCATGATTTTCACATCATAGTATCAGCATACATTACTATGAAAACATTGATAGGGTCATTATATCTTCAACGTAAGTAAATGATTCAAAATTCATACCTTGTTTTTTCAACTTCTGTATCCTGACAGAGCGCAGTTCTTGTAACTTCTCAACCATCAATGCCAGCTCAAGCTGAAACATAGAACATGTTTGTTCAATGAATAATTTTAAGAAATAGACAGCCCTCTGTATAGTCAGACTTCAAAAAATCTCAATAGAGAAGGCCACATCAAGAAAAGAATGCAGTTATATGAGGGGAAAATACGGATGAGGGTGAGAGGGTAGGAAATGAAAGAAACTTGCTTATTACAGAATATAAGATATTGTGAAAATTTCAGATAATATATGTTTAGGGCATAGTAAGAAGGAAAATATGGTAACATAAATTATAATCTAAGCTAAAAAATACTTGGTTGTTCTAGCTGAAGATAACTTGACATCAAAGTCAGTAATACATATAAAGTATCAGAAGCAACTCACCTTAAAAACAATGTAAATATTTCTAAGATATCTAGAGACTAAGAAGAGAAAATCTAAACAAATAATGGTATTAGGGAAAGCATTTTTTTTTTTTTAGAAGGAACAATATGTATGTAATACATGTTATACATAATACATCTAAACATGCATAATCTCACCTCAGCTTCCAATTTCTTCCTCTCCTCTTTAGCCTTCTGCTTTGCAATTACTTTCATCTTCTCTACCTGCATATAGCCATGAGATTAACGTAAAATCAGTCCTGTTCAAGAGAATGCATATAGTCATGAGATCAACGTAAAATCAGTCCTGTTCAAGAGAATGCATATAGTCATGAGATTAACGTAAAATCAGTCCTGTTCAAGAGAATGCATATTAAAAAAGTAACATATGGCAGGATTAGCCACTGACAAAGTAAAGGGATCATGTATTCTCAGCAACTGGTACTGTTCAACAGAAGAGCATGGTATTCTAAAAGTGAAGCGACAGCAAGAGCAAAAATGGTGTTATAACAGGAAAGTAGAAATACCATACATGTGAAGATGGTAATGTTAGGACCATATAGCAGGTGGAAACTGGAAGATAGCTAAGACATCAGCAAACTATTTTGATACATCTAAGCAGAGATTATCCCTGCTAAAACTAGAGATTGAAGGTAGTAATTGATGTATGTTTATCAAAGACAAGGATGACTTAAAATGATAGAAAAATGGAAAACTCCAGTATCATGATTCATGCCATTGACAATAAAATATATAGAAATTCAGCTTTGTAAATAGCTATCATTTGTCCATCTCCCCTATGATTCTCTCTCTATCTGAAGTGGCCCGAGTATACTAAGCTATAAAACAAGGTATCGGATTCTTATATTTTCACTAGTATTAATAATTTAAATGTCTCATAAGGGTAATTAGTTCTACTATTGGCAAAGTAAAATGCATCCAATCCAAGTTCTACATCTAAAATTCTGAACTCTGAAGCACAGATTGTCAAACCAGAAAAAGGCAGGTAGCTCTCTACAGAATACTAATCATTTACCATCCTCATAGAATGTCATTAGAGGATCACAGTCACCATATGTCAGTTCATTTGAACCATTATCATTTTACGGCCTTTTTTTTTACAGAATTAAACAGCACATCATGCATAAGGATAACCTGAACCAACAACTAAGTGTCCCATTTCTATATAGCAAGTGAATGCAACACATGGTACCTTTTGTTGTGCCATATCTTTGGCAATTTCTTTAGCCCTCCATTCATCAGCTTCTTGGTCAAGTTTCTTGAATTGCTCATCCTTCTGTACACCATTAACAAAATCAGTTAACATAAACATACTCCAAAGTTTGTAATTCAGGTCAATAGCTTGATATGAGCAATAGAAAACAACCTTAGCAAGTGATTCAGCAACACGACGTCTCTTCCTCTTTCTCCACAACTTATTGCGTTTCGACTTGTTAATCTTATCACTCAATCTAACAACAGCAGATTTCTCCTCCCATGGGGTCCCATCATCAGTAACAAACTTAAGAGGCTCAAGCAGAAATTTCAATTTTGACATTAACCCATTTGCAGCCTCCACTAAAATCAACTCTTGGGCACCCAAATCAATCCTATTATCCTCAAAAAACCTACAAAATTCATCAATTTTTGAACTATCAATTGACCCATCAACACCATCATTATCATTCTCTTTTCCCACACACCCTTTTACTTCCTTAACCTTCATCAACATCTCCAGCTCTTTTTGCCTACCATAAACAACCCAACAAACAAAGACAAAAAAGACCCAATTAAATTAAACTTACAATAACAACTTTTTCAGTATCAGAAGAAAATTAGAGGAAAACTTACAGTGCATTTGCGAGAGAGAGGGTTTGATGTAATTCTTTAAAGTGGTGTTGGACATTCAAGGGGTTCCAGAAAGTGGTAGAAGGAGGTGGGTTTGGAGGAATTGATGGGCCCCATTGTTGAGGAGGAGGAGGAAGATGCCCCATTGCTTGATATTGAATTGGGTTCATTGCAATCAACCACCAAATCTGCCGCAAAAACTTGAAGGCGTGATTCTCAGATTGCGACGGAGCTGACTTGGTCTGACGGAGTTTGTGGCGGCGTCGGTGAGTTGTTATCGAGGGGTGGAGTTGGAGCGCTGTGATGAGGGTGTTGATGCAGAAGTCAGAAGTAAAATGAAGATTGAAGAAACAACTGGAGTGCGAGTTTAGGCGGAGGTTTAATTGGAATATGTATTTAGAGTGATGAAATGTAACAAGAAAGTCAGGATGGCCGAGTGGTCTAAGGCGCCAGACTCAAGTTCTGGTCTTCGAAAGAGGGCGTGGGTTCAAATCCCACTTCTGACATTTTTTTTGTGTGGGTGTGTTTTTTTATATTTTGAGACTTATAATTTGTAGTTTAACGTGATTATTTAGAAATAATTGAATGAGTATTAGTATATGATTTTATGACATAATTCGGTCATCTATCTTGAAGAGCTACTTGCTCTTTTACATACTTGATACTTTATAGTCCGTACCAATTACTTTAGCTCTATAACACACTTTGTATTTCGTAGTCCGTACCAATTACTTTAATTTGGCTCGAACACTACTTAGATCTTCTCAATCTAGGATAGTGTTTCAGCGTTTGCCCATTTTCAACCTCTTATGTAAAATTCGACATCAAGAAACCATGCATATTAACCAAAATGCCTTGCTGATGGTCCCAAAAGCTTGGGTAGGTTGGGCAAAATCGTTTAAAACGGGCCTCGCGTGAAATAGACATTCATTTATTTGACTTTCCATAACACATGAAGCCATACTATTGATGTTTAAACTTGTTCAATTTATGGCCTATAATTTTACGAGTACAATGTACATGGAGAAATTAGTCCTGTAGTTAGGGGTATAAATCAACAGTGTCAACTGCACACAATGAACCCAAAATATAGCAGTTTTATGCCCTTACTTTATGGGGTAGTAACAATGATATTTGTTTGCCTTTTCCAACATGATCACGCACCCTTGTCCTTGGTCCCCCTATTTCATCTCGTCTCTTCTTTCCAATCTATGTTTTAAATTTTAATCGTGTAATCTTCATCATCTCTAATAATACAATATGATCATATGCATTTAGATTATATATAGTCATCTCTGTTTTTACCGATATATGGAGATATTATAAATTTGCAATTGATATATACCCATAGCCTCAAAGGTTAAAGTAAGCTATGTTTGTAATTGATTTAATTGAGATTACAATATGTCAATATATCTTACGTACTACGCATAATAGGGAATCACCTTTAAATCACATAACAATTACTTAAAATTTTTGTAAGTTAACTTCTTATGTGTTGTGTGTTGCTTGAGACTTCAAAGAGACTTAACTTTGATATTATCATCCATACACCCAATGTTAAGTATACAAGTTTTTGCCTTCTCCTATATTGTATCAAGATTATTCTTCAAATAACATCACTTTTGTGGTGACAATGCAACATATATATAGTGTTCTTTTAATCAATTTACTTTATAATAATACTTCTCTGATTAAAAAAAATTAAATAAACATAGTACTTTGACATAAGTAAAAACATTATACTTTGTACGTAACTAATATATACGAGTAGATATTTAAAAACACTTAAATACTTTTTTTTTTAAGTGTATTGTACAAAAAGACATAAAGATTGAAGTATGTATATGAAATTCGATTTTATTTCTTGGTGTCTTATCTCTTATGCTATGTTTTTAAAAGGTAATAGTTATTAACTATTGTTATATCATACATAATATATTAATCAGCAAAGAAGATATATATCTGAAATAATACTCCTTATCCTTGTTGCCTGTTGTTAATAGCAAGTAGGGACAGAAAAACCAAAGATCTTAGCTAGGGGACATAAAATTAGGTTGTGTCCAAGCTAAGATGTTGGCTATTACACCCACACAATCTCTCTCTTCCAGTCCTAATTGGCTCTAATGGAGTTAACTTGTTGTTACACCATCATTTATACCGAGTAACCATCAAAGAGAGAGACAACTAAAAATAAAAAACTAAACACAAGAAAAACACGAGACCATATAATACTACTTCTTTGTTTCATCTAATTATTAATTGAGGCTATAAATGTAACCTAATAAGCTAACCTACTACACTTTGGCCATGTATTTTTTAGTACCATGGAAGTTTCTTAATGGTTTGTTGGTTTTACAAACTTAATATAGTGGTTGACTTTCTTGACCATCTTGTTTAGGAAAGACAAATTAATTACTCTACGATACTCATTTGGAAAGCTAAACTCATTATTTTACTCCTAACAAGATGGAGTTTATTAGACATATTCATATAATAACTTAAATGTTAATAGTAATTTTAATTACTATTAGGACACATGTCATGACTTTTTTAAGTGGATGTCTTGTTCCTTTACATGTATCTTTGCTTCATCCAATCAATGTTAGAACAATACTTCTATGTGAGATCATTTTAAAAAAAATGATACTTTGTAAATATATTGAAAATGAAAGTGTATATGAAGAAAAGAAATTAGGTAATCCTTATCCTCTTTGTAAGTAGAGTTGAAAAATGCCCCCTCAACATTAAGAATATGTAATACTCCCTCTATATTAAAATATAAATAAATATTTTAATTTAAACGACATACTTATCAATGCAATCTTAAATAAATATTAAAAATAATTTATAAAATATTATTATTTAAAAATACATTGAAACGATTCTAATAAGTATGTCATTGTAGTAGTAGAAATAATGATTCCCATAATTTGGAAGATAGACATAGGCCCAACATAATGGGTATGGTTAAACTAGCTAAATTACAAGCGCCTACTGTACAAACAAAAAGGTGTCTTCTAATGAGAGTGCGCGCTCGAGTGGTGGACCGACCAAATCAAAAGTTGCAATATTACTTACCAAATCAAAATCTGCATTTCCTATTATACTAGACAAACCACTCTTTCTGGGCCCTTCAACTTTAAACCTCTTTCTCAAGAACAATTCTTCAAGAATTAATACACGAGTTCGTACTAAGTCTTGCAAGTTCTATAGTTAATTAAATAATTAATTTTTTTTGATAATTAATTGAGTGAAGAGGCCTTACCCTAAGAATAGATAGGAATTGAAAATTAATTGATTATGAGTTATATTGTCATAAGATAGATGATTCGATTAGAATACACTCCTTTTAGGCCTAATTCGTATGAAATAACATGTCATGCCATTAATTATGAATAAAGGATATATGATACCCCAACTCTCAAAAACTCCTTATATAACATTTGAACTTATAACCTTAAAGCCTTAGAGTCAAAAACCGTAAACTAACCAAATTGAAGTACTTGTCACACCCGCACGTAGGTAGCCCTATACATTCAAAGCCTAGCATGATCAAACTTAACACAACAGAACAACTACAATAAAAATCCAAAATTGGGAAAAATATTCATCATCTAAAGATCACTGGACAAAAATACAAAACATTTGTACATGCTTAAACAAATTAAAAACAAATGAAAACCTTAATTAACTAAGACTAATTACATAAACCAGTACTAGATCTTTTACAGTAGAGAATAGCATCACGAATGGAGCTCTCATCAATATCACTCCAAGCTGTTGCTGCTGAACAATAAGCTGCTGAATTATCTCTCATAGGAGAAGAAACAACTGGAGTATTATTAGTAGTCCAACTTTTTACTTCCCAAGTTATCCTATTCACATCATCAACTCTTGTTCCACCTCTGCCTATTGTTTCTCTCCTAGGAATCAAGCATTTTATGTACTTGCTGATTATTTTCCTAGGCACAAATTTACTCCATTTTCCCATGAACATTCTTCGAAACGACGACGAAGATGGATGATGATGATGATGATGAATTGTAGAACTGATAAGCAATGGTGATGGTGTTGAAGCATAATAGTTATTGTCCCCTGACTCGTCGAGGGACTGAGGCAGGATGAGGCCATTTGAGAAGAGTTTATCAGCATGAACAAGTGAAGAGGGACTAGTTTTCGAGATTGAAATGTCGAAATCAAAGTTGTGAGAAGTTTCTGATATGTTGTTTGAGATGGTTTTGTGTAGTTCTGATTCTGTTGCTAACCAACTGTATGAGAAGCTCTCTGTTGCTAGAGGGTGTGAAGTTTCCATGCTGTTTAAATTAGTAGTAAGAGTTGAGTGTTTAAGGAGAAAAATACAGGTTTATGGAGTAAGAGATTTATGTTATGCTTGAATTGGTGGAATTTTGGAGTATTAATTAGAAGTATCAATGAAGGACCACAAATTCAAGGAGAGGTACAGTTTCAGAATGTTCCATGAAATATATTTATTGATTATTGAAAGACATAGATTTTGTCATTTCCTGGCTTTGGAGTTGACATGTATTGAAAGACCCTAGAGAGATTATCGGGAGTTGTGATAATATAAACTCTTCGTAGATTTAGAGAATGACAAAATCATCCAATTTTATTGATTTTCTTTATAATTATCCTTAAGTATATTTGTAAGTCTGAAACTTTTTGTCTATCTTTACGATCGTTATGCATAGTGTGATTTTCTTATAGTATGTATTTTGTATTTATTGATGAGGGGATTATGTTTTTCAAAGTGATAGATTAGAAAACCGAGATTTAAGAGATGATTATGTTGGAATTATGGACATTATAAAGGGGTTTTTGTCTAAAATAATCCAAGCAATAAAATTGGGGGAAGGGAAATAAAGAAATGGAAAGAAAACAAAGATGGTACCACCTTATATGCAACATGTTTAGTTGAGAAATGACGTTGTTAGCTCATCTTATTTTCTTCAATTAGATTATGGTAATGTGCTAAAGGAGGAAATATTTATACATAAAAAAATATTTAAAATAATAATATCCAGGTTGTCACAATTGGCAAAGAAAATAAACTGGGCCTTCTGGCAAAAATGTTAGTATGTCTAATGTTTTAAAGGAAGAATTCTGAGGAAGCATGTGTTAAAGGGCCCATCGTTTGCATGAATGGAAAGATAGTCAAGTCTAGATTACTAATTAGAAGTGGTCTCATCAATGTAAAGTTGTATGAATTATGACTAGCAATAATGATGAAATATACTTTTAGTATATTATCTAGATATAGAGAGGAGAATCATGGCTAATTAGAAGCCAATACAAACTTTTGGTTTATTAAGAACCAATGCAAATAAAAATAATCTAGAAGTGGAGGTCGAGCTTAATTAATGGTTAAATTATAGAATCCTCATTTTATTTGTTCTACTTGCTTAATGTAGATTAAACTACTATGTAAAATTTTTTATGAAAAGTAGAGTAAATCTAAGAAGGGAGGGAAAAAAAAGGAAGAAGTGGAGAAAGTAAGAACAAAAAAGTAAAAAGTTGGTGAGTAAGAAAAATGCAAAATAAACGAGCAAATATGAGAAGGTATTAATAAAAATATGGGGTTATATGGTAACAAAAAGATTTGTCAAAAAAAAAAAAAGAGTTTGTTATTTTCAGCTTAATTTCAATTTAGTTCAGCTTCAATCATTTTAGTTCAGTTCAGTTCAGTTCAACTCAGTTTTTAATTTCCTTATCTCATAAACAATCAGTTCAGCTCAGTTCAATTCAATTTAACTTAGCTCCAATTCATTCAATTCAATTCCAATCTATTCAGTTTAGTAAATCAGAACACGCTTTATTTAGGGTAGAAAAACAAATACTCATGAACATTTTAAAGTTTGGGCTTTGTTTGACCACTTCATCAGTTCTGAAAAGCTAATTAGCAGTGAGTATGGACTTTTTGTAACTGGGCTCAGCTAAAGAAGTTAAAGCATTTATAATGGGTAGAAATGCAGAATGCACCACTGAAATAAAGCCCATTCATACAAGTTCTTAAGGAGTATACCTTTTTTCTTTTTTCTTTTTCTTTTTTTTTTTCTTTTTCTTTTTCTTTTTCTGTTTTTTTTTTTGGATTGTTGATTTTTGACATGAGTCACATGACACACCCTAAACCCGCAACTCATTGTCATCTATAAATCTATAATTAGGTGCTCACACGCGATTTACACTAAAACACTCTCAAATGAGACTTGATTAGAGTTGCCTTAATAAAGACTTTTTAAAGATGAAATCCACATTAATAGATAATTTAAAATATTTAGTGTAAAGTATTAACCTCTCTGGTAGGACTTTAATAACAAGTGTTTTTGTAACTATGTTTGATCTTATGTACTTCATATATAGTTACCATAAACATTGGTCAAAGTAGCGTGCGCAAATTATTTTAACGTTTTAATGGGGAATATGGAAGAATTTCTAAATAAGTTGTAGATAATAGGTTCTAGACGACCTTGAGTTATTGCATTATATTGTTATTGCCCAGCTGGACCAAACGACATTTAAATTATTTACCAAATTGTAACCATTTTATTAATGGTGATGCACCCTGGCCTGCTTCATATATATGGAAAGAGTTTTGAAGAAGTACATGTATCAATGATATCACATACTATTTGCTAGCCTATAATCTTCATCTTAACCATCTCAAATTTAAATAATAGAGTATGACAGATTAAGAAATAAATACATCAAATAAACAGCAATGAAGTAAGATTACGACTTGAACGAAGAACTTTATAACAACCAACCACTTTGTACGACCATAAACACACTCAACCCAATTATTCAATGCTTTAGTTTATGTATATTTTATTAGTAACTCAATGTTATTACTGTAAGAATATTTTATATTAGTTGTGCAATGTGCATACTTGTATAATACTTAAGTCTTAAGGTATTAAATTTGAATTTTTGTACTTGCCGCCCAAGTGGCACTCAAAATTGTTATTCGTGCTATGAATTTATGAGTAACGTAAGACTATTGATAAGTTTAAGCCCTTTAAATTAAAGTACTACTTAATTGGCAGATAAGTCTTAAGGTATATAAGTACTACTTAATTTTTTTTTTTACCAGCCCAATCGATATGGAGTATATTAATCATGTTATCATCTGTTAATATGTTATTCCCAATTAAGTAAAAAATTAAATTTTATTAAAGAAAAATTAGAGTCCAACAAATTTAATTTAATTTAACACCATAATTAACAAGAATATATCATGCATAATTAAGTAGTACTTATATACAAGTATATAACTCATGCATGACAGCATGAGGCATTGATATCTCCCCCACAAATCCACAATAGTATTACATATTAACATAGTACAATAATGTGGTACTTGCAAACATATACTTGTATACATAAAAACAAGTAAAAAAATAAAAATATTATACTACTTCCGTTAAATATTATGTGCAATTTTGAAATATTTATACCTTACAAATAATAGTCAAAAGTTGCACATAATATTTAACGGATATAGTATTTGCATTACATACTTTGTATATAATTCAAAAGGAATGCATGGCTTGTGCAACTATATATCCTCCAAAGCCATGCATGACCTGGTACGGTTCTCAACTTCTCACGCATACACGAATTTGAGCTCTGACTTACATTTTGAATGTGACACTTTCCAAGTTTTTTAATTTAAGGGAAAAGCCAACAATATGCCAAGTTAGCTAGCTACAAAATTAAAAACAATCTAGAATATACCCAAGTTTATATAAGAATTGATGTTTTAACTAAACAAATACTCGTAGTAACTTCAAATGAACAAGGCAAGAAAATAATAAAACCTTAAAATCATTGATGTTATCAATTGATATGACCTTAACCTCTAAATGCCAAAAATGATCTAATTGATAAAAAAAACATGTAAACTATTGGTGTTTAAAAACTATTGATCTGTTGATATGATCTTAACCTTCAAATGATAACAATGAGTCAATGGAAAAAAACCATTTAATTCATTGATGTTTTAAGTTATCAATTGATATGATATGATGTGATCTTAACCTTCAAATGATAACAATGAGTTAATGAAAAGAAAAATAAAAAAAAACATTTTATTCATTGGTATTTTAAATTATAGATTGATACAGTATGATCTCAACCTACTGTATTTTAAATCATTGGTCATATCAAACAAATAAACTACTGTATTAAATTGATTAATTAAAGGTCAGGTGATTACTAATGAGAGACGCGCTAATGAAGGAGCGTCTAGAATAGATAGAGTCAAGGCTTTAACATTTTCATGAAAATATCTAAATTAGTCGACAGGTGAGAGGCAGTGACGTTGTAGAATGTGGGAATATTACTCTCTTTGCACGACACGCACGTTCTCCCTTTTTGTCTTTGTTTACTTTTTTTTTTATATGCTTCTTTTTCTTGCTGTCATTTCATTGTTTTCATTTCTCCCCTTTTTATTATTTTAACCTCAATCATGTTAAATTACGGAGTTTCATTTTCAAACAATCCGGTCATATTATTCATAGTCATTTAGCAAGAAAATTAACTTTTGAGAACCATATAAGAATTCAACAACGAATCTTGATCATAATTATAGTCCAATTATAATCAGATTGACTACACTTGGTTAACGATTTAATTACACATCACACATTGACACATGCAATTACCAAGCAAATTTTACCAATGACTTTTAAGGTAATATTGATTGTTGTCAAAAAAAAATAAAATTTGATTGAAATATATATTATACTCCGTATTAGATAAATTGAGATAAGATAACTTCAAATACGAAGTAATACTTTGTTGTAAATAAGGGCTACTTGGTTTCAATTAATATTATTAACCGTTAAAATAAATCCTACTACATATTAATTTCTAGTAAGAGTCTATTCTCTCATCTTATTTTTAGTTCAGTTTTTAATTTCTTTCTCTCATAAATATTCAATTCACGTAAGCTCAGTTAAAATAATCAGATAAATAAGATATAATTTTTATTTTTATTTTTTAAAAGTTAAGATATAATATGATATTGCTAAAAATAATTCTAATTATGTATAATAAATTCATATTAGATGATTAGATCACATGAGTGAAAATCAAATAAATAAAACACACTTTAGTCATAAAACTAATTTTGTTAATGCACCTTCAACGATTCTGTTTACTCCGTGAGATAAAAGGAAAACACAAACTTTAAATTTAACAAACTACTCTGTATCACACAAATTACTCGATGGATTGTAATTTTGTAAGGCTGGCTTGTTTTCCATGGAGTATTTGTTTTCTCCATGATAAGGCAAGGCAGTTAAGACTCGTTAAGCTAGGTAGGTATGTAGGTTCCTCGAATAATAGAAGAAGACAACCCGAAATCAATCTAAGTAGGCCAAGAAAATATCAACAAAAACGTTATACTGAGTCCACACCTTTTCAAAATCCTTAGAAACCAACCATCCATTCTTTGCATTATTCTTGTCCTTTTTCTGTGGTCATTACTTCGTGACTCATAATCTCTTCTTTTGGCTTTTGCCAACTCCTTTCACATTCATACCATTTTTTTTAATTTTTTTTTTTTACAGCTCATTATTATTTTTTAATTATTTTAAATATTTTTGATATATTTCCACCATAAATAAATAAATAAATCCCTTTTTAAAACGGTATATACTCCTACTCACAGGCTAACTCCAACCCTTTCCTCTTCCTTCTGCCTCGCTGCTCCGCTCACATCCTCATCTTCTTCCCCTCTCATTGTAAACCCAGAAAATATCTCTTTAATAATCCCCAAAAAAATAGAAATAAATTCAAATTTAATCATAATAAAACCAACCCGTTTAATGGGGTTGCTCTATTTTGGTTAATTTGATAAAGTTGTGCAATACCCACATCCTCAAATTCGTGAAAATCTGTAATCTTATCTGGGTAGGGTGAAAAACTGAGAAAGATTTGATCTTGCATTGTTTGTTTAACAATGGTGGAAGCAAAGAAATACATCACATCTGATGAACTGAAGAATCACAACAAAGCAGGAGATCTATGGATTTCAATTCAAGGGAAAGTTTATGATGTTACAAATTGGGCGAAAGATCATCCAGGTGGAGATATACCATTGTTAGCACTTGCTGGTAATGATGTTACAGATGCATTCATAGCATATCACCCAGGTACTACATGGAATAAACTTGATCAATTTTTTAATGGGTATTATTTGAAGGATTTTGAGGTTACAGATATGTCAAAGGATTACAGAAAGCTTCATAATGAATTTACTAAAATGGGTTTATTTGAGAAGAAAGGGCATGCTGTAATTTATATCTTTATTTCAATTTTTATAATGTTAAGTCTATGTGTTTATGGTGTGATTTGGTCTGATAATGTGCTTGTGCATCTGGGTTGTGGTGCATTGATGGGTATGGCTTGGATTCAGAGTGCTTATTTAGGGCATGATTCTGGGCATTATCAGATTATGTCAAGTCCTAAGTATAATAAGGTTGCTCAGATTTTGACTGGGAATTGTTTGACTGGGATTAGTATGGCTTGGTGGAAATGGACTCATAATGCACACCACATTGCCTGTAATAGCTTAGATCATGACCCAGATCTGCAACACATACCGGTTTTCGCGGTGTCAACCAAGTTCTTCAATAATATGACCTCTGTTTTCTATGGAAGGAAGATGGATTTTGATCCGGTTGCAAGGTTTCTTGTGAGTTATCAGCATATGACATATTATCCTGTGATGGTTGTTGCTAGGATTAATTTGTATGTGCAGACCCTTTTGCTGTTGTTTAACCCTAACAGGAAGGTGATCAATAGGGGTTTGAACATAATGGGGATTATGGTGTTTTGGACTTGGTATCCTCTTCTTGTTTCCTGCTTGCCTAGTTGGGAAGAGAGGTTCATGTTCGTGCTCGCCAGCTTCGTGGTCACGGCTTTTCAGCACATTCAGTTTACTTTGAACCATTTCTCTGCCAATGTGTATGTTGGACAGCCTCATGGGAATGATTGGTTTGAGAAACAGACGTTTGGATCGATTGACATTGCTTGCGCGTCTTGGATGGATTGGTTGTTTGGTGGACTACAATTCCAACTCGAGCATCATTTGTTCCCTCGTTTGCCTCGTTGCAACCTCAGAAAGGTTGCCCCTGTGGTGAAGGATCTTTGCAAGAAGCACAATTTGCCTTACAGGAGTCTGTCTTTCTGGGAGGCTAATGTTTCGACCCTTAAGACCCTTAGGGATGCAGCTCTTCAAGCTCGAGATCTCTCCAATCCGATGCCTAAGAACTTGCTATGGGAAGCTGTCAACACCCATGGTTAATTCCATTTACCACTTGCTGTTTAAACCTTATGGTTGATGGCTTCATGCCATTTCCAGTCAAGTTTTGTTTTCCTTTTCCTTCAAGGATAATGCGAGGTTTTTGTTGTCGACATTTCACATGGAGGTTTTGTTCATTTATCTGCTGTTGTAGCAGCACCTATATGATTCACTACTTTTAGGAATCTCACTTCGAATCCATGTATCTATTATCTATCCTGCTTTACATGAATCAAAACATTATTACTAGTTACTAATGCATATTACATAAATCGAAGTTTCATCTTGTTCAACTGTTGTTAGTTCGTTCATAATTCTTTCTTATTATGTATGACTACGATTATGAGATAGTATGGTACTTGTATTTTTAAGCAGCAAATATTTTAAAGGTGCATCCGGTGCAGGTAATATCGTCTTCAGGTGGAAGCTATATAACTCTTGTTCAGATTTCAGATTCTGAGTCTGGTTTACGCTGCGTGTATCCTAAGCAGATTTTCTTTTGTGAGTTTGTATGCTACATGGCTTTTGTGTAGATTAAAAGTAAGCCAAATGGCATGAAATTGAAATTGCTAAGAAATACAGTAAAGCAATAAAGTCGGGAGGGAGTCATTTTCTGAAAAATCATGAAGAAATTGCTATTGTAATTAGTTTGGTTTATGAGGCTGTGAGATTCTATATTTTGAAAACTGATAATAAAAAGCCGGGAACTAATATTCAGTATTCAAATTAAATAGTTTAATTTTTTGAAAAAAAACAAAATATTCAACAATAACGAACATGCTTTAGTTGTTCAAACAAAATCATTTTGTCAAGTGTGGTTTGATATTCATTTATAAAGTGGTGATTAGGGCTTTTGGCTTATACAATTAGAACCACAAAAAAAAGAAGTGTTAGCAAATTGACAGCAAATTCCAAGTGTTTACATCAAGAACTAGTCCATTATAGCACTATGCTAAGATGATAAGTACTCGTATGGAATATGGACCCACCTTTGAAAGGGAATTCCTTCTGCATTAGACTATCACTTGTAACAGAAAAAAAATATCAAAAACAAATTTATTGCTGGCTTAAGTGCTAAGCTTTTATACACACCTGTCACGGATGGCCTGCTACTTCCTTGAACTTGGATTAGATTTTGGTACTTGAAATTTTGGTTTCTTGTTGTTAATCAAGAATTTGAAGATTTCAAAATGTTTGCTAATTGCTGCTGCTTAATTGATGCTTTCTGCTAGTGATTTCACTCTTTTAATTAGATTAATATGTAGTACAAGTACTCAAATACTACCTCTTTTACAGGTCATGTGCAACGATTACACATTTTCGCTCTCTGCTTAATGTCAAATCGTTGCACATAACCTGTAACAGAGGTAGCACATGATTAACTGATTATAACGTCATTTCCTGGCTCGCCGTGTTAGTTTTCACCATTTGTGCATCATGGTGAATTTATGCCGTCTTTTATACACTTGGTCTACATACCTCTAACGGCTCTATGTACACTTAATCCTCAAACAAGCAACAACACTAACTCAAGAAAAAAGAACATCCAAATTATATAAAACGAGGTAACATTGCAACAAGCAAAAATATCAATAATGTTAGATAATAAGAAAACCATTTAATTTGTTCAAAAAGCATTCAAAAGAGGAGAAACCATGACAATTCAGAATATTTCCCTTCAAATTAATGGTAGTTATAAAAAACCGGAATTAAAGGACAATTGATCATGATATTCATGTATGCACAAAGCTACAAACTAAAGTCATGCAAGGCCAAAAAAGTGAAGAGAGTGGGACTCAATTATATGTTAATTTAATCAAGATATTTTGTACTCCATTAAAGTCTTGCAATACTTTTCAAATTCACACCTTACATGATCACATGGAATTAGACGCGAAGAAATTTCGTTGCAACTGTCTTGTTTGTGGAAAATCTTACTTGACTTTCTCAAGGAGACTGTATGTAAGGCTTTGGCTACGTGGAAAACAAACTAATCAAGGAGTATGTTAAATCTATAATTTACTCAAAAATAGTGACAAGCATTTTTTTTAAAAAAAAAATTAATTAAAATTGACATTAACATGCTTTATTTATTATGAGAGTGAGGCAATTGGTTAGAACTTCATTTCCAATTCCATGAGATCCTGAGATCGATTCTTATCCCCGCCCTTGTGCATCTCTAAACACCAAAAAAATGTGCTTTATATAATGTCATAGAAGTTTATAGATATAGAGTACTACTTATCTTTATTATGTCATAAAAAATATCTTAAAAATTATTAATAACAAGAGTTCAATACAAAAATTTACACGTATCAAATTATCTGGTAATTGTCTTTTGATTTTCAACCCTTAATACAATGTCTCTTTCTCTTTATTATGTGAGGAATAAATGCTCAAAAAGGAGTACTGTATTAACATACTTTGGCAAGTGAGGAAAACCAATTAAGCATGAGATTTGCGAAGTTAGAAAAACAAATCATATGCAAGCTCAGCAAAAACAAACCAGTAATTGTGTTGGGCCCAAGGATTGGCCCATCACTGTTCAATAATTCACTAATTGGGTTGGCCCAAGGATTGGCCCATTATTGTTCAATGATTCACTAATTGGGTTGGCCCAAAACTTGAACAAAGCACATTGGGCCATTTGCTTGGATTTACAACGGATAAATCAGTTTCATATTTGTATTATTGCACAATCACACTTCTAGCCTTTCCTCAGAACTGGTCAATCAATAATTTATATACTTTGTATTAAATACTCAAGTAATCTATTTCAAAAAAAAAAAAAAAAAAACTCAAGTAATCATGCTTAAAACAACACCAATTAACAATTATTCCTAATTATCAAAGTATAATTTAACCACCAAAGTGAGCTTGCTTGTAAATAAGCTGATGAGCGTTACGTGATTTACACCAATGGATTTGTATTCACATGTAAACAAAGCTTATGCAACATCAAGTTATAAATGTGACCTCAAATTTAATCTTAATACCTAAGATTTATAATACGTACTACGGAAGTACTCAACTACTAAGTCACAATATCATGGTGCACTTCGTATGTTTTTTATATACTCCGTGATATAATTGATTTTTTTTAAAGACACCAATTGTTTGTTAGTTAAAGTTCATTTCTCACCATCTATAAATGTGTATGCAAAATATTACAGGTTTTTGTTATTCAAAGAGAGAGAAAAAACTTTTGTAGAAAGCATTGGGTTTTGGGTGTAGAAAATTGAAAGAGTAAGAAGGTAATTTAGAGAGATGCAAGAGGAAAATTCCAATAATCAACCAATGCCAGCAATTGCTAAACCTATATTATTTTCATCATTTATTGAAAATCCAAATTCTCAACCTAATGTTGAAGAGAATTGGAGCCATGACCAACACATGGACCAGACAAATGCTCCTCATTTTGTAGCACCACTTGGTAAATCAATCTTTCCTTGAATAAAATTTCTTTTTCCTGAGAGAGCACATGTTTGTTTTTCTTACATATCATGTATTTATCTCCAAAAAATTTATTATTATTATTTTTTTTTTTTACATATGCGAAGTTTTTTTATTATCAATTACATTCACTGATACATGAACTCACAAAAAAAAAAAAAAAAAAAAAACCTTCACTTTAGTATTTTAATTAAGTTAATCTCTTCTAGCAATTTGAATATCGTGACATTTTAAAAAACATGTTTTATATCACTCACACAACATTTTCACCTTTTTATGGTGGGGGTTGCATTTAAAAGTTAAGCTATCATGATTTTTTTATCACCCTTATCTTTGGTTTTTCTTCTACTCTCATTTATAACTTTATAACGACGTTACATTGTTATTTTTAAAAACATTATTATTATAATTTGTATCAACTTCTACAAGTAATTAATTGGTTAAAAAACTTTGTAAGGAGAGAAAACATGTGCGTTAAAAAAAAAGAGAGATAACATGTTTGAAACGTGACTTTAGACCAATAAATATGTATGCGTATTTCAAATTTTTGGATGCCCTTGTTTTTATGCCCTTAGAGCTAAGTTTGGTCACTTGCTTTCTTTTTTCCCGACAAACACACACTCGTAACGTACTTTTTAGCTATACTTTAATGTAATTTAATGTGTTTACATGTAAGATTATATCGAAACGTATGTTTTTTACAAAGTATATAATTCTTCAATTTAAAAGTTGAGATGTGTTTTCAAGTCTATATTATTATAATCTTTCGTGACTCATTGACTCTCTTTATATCAAAAAAGACAATGTATATCTTTCATCCTATTTACTCATATTTGTTACTCAGTTTGTACCTAAGTCTGTTTCCTCCTCCCAACCAAACACTCCATTTGATATTTCGATCTACAAGTAGTTGATTTTCGCAAGGGTGGTAATTTAAAATGATGCTAGGTACATAGTAACATGTTAAAAACTTAAAACATTAATATTACTATTGTTTGTCTATGTAAAATATTGATAGAATTTTTATTAAGACTATTATTTTTGGGTGCTACTAGCATTCTATTAATGGTATATCAGTTGTCAATATCTAACAACACAATACCAAGTTTATTTTATAACCTTAAAATGCTATACCATTCAATTGCTACCAAAGAGAGACATACATGTCCAAATTTTGTGAGCAACTGTCTCCAAAAAAAAAAAAAAATAAATAAATAAATAAATTAAAGCTTCACTGCTTCATTAAGGACTTGATCTATGATGCTTGTTCGTTTACTTCGCTTTAACTTGTCATATTTTTCAGGTACAATGCCATTGATAGGTGATATCGGTGGACACGGTGTAAGGATGACCAACAGCAACCAAAGCTCAATGCTAAACCAAACTGAACAGAATCATCAAAACCAGGGTAACATTTGCAACAACATGAATCCTGACCTACACACCAATCATGGGACCAAAATTCCCAAGTTTAAGGCCCCAGTAATGCCATTTCGTGAACAAGATCATTACATGCCAATTGCAAATTTGGTCCGGATCATAAGGCAAGTCCTTCCCAGCAATGCAAAGGTGGCTGACGGGGCCAAAGTGATGCTGCAGGAATGTGTTTCAGAGTTCATCAGCTTCATCACCAGTGAGGCTAATGAGAAATGTCAACAGGAACACCGCAAGACTATAACAGCTGAAGATGTTATTGTGGCAATGTCTAGGCTTGGGCTTGATCACTATGTTGAGCTGCTATATATATACCTCCAAAAGTACCGAGAGAACGAGCTGTATCCACCAGTCCCTAGGAGCGGTTTTGAGAACATTGCTTTTGCCACTAATGGCTTGCCCTCTTTTGTTGGGGTTCATCCTCAATCTGCTATGTTTAGTACTTCATCTGGCACAGACTGTGGACCAATAAGTACAAGTCAAGGCTTGTACACATATCCTGTTGGTGATAGTATTGGCCCAAGTTTGGCTCTTGGAATTGGTGAAGCAAGTGAAAGTGAAGGAGTCGGTCCATCTGAGCCACCTCACACCGATCAGTATTTCTGTAGCCCATGTGGTCATTACAAGTAAGAAAACGGTAAAGGGAAGGTAACTAGGAGAGGATTGATATCTTACTATATCTATGGGAGACAAATCTCAAATGCTTGGTTAAAATGTCGCTATTTGTTTATGTACAATGCCATAATTTTCTAAGGTGCTCTTACATGTTTTTTTCCTTTGTTGCATCACCGATAAATCGATAATGCAAGACTTTTGTTTAACAATAAACAGCATATAACAAGGCCAGAGAGAGCATTCTATATTTAACTTGGTAGTAACAGAAAACCATCAATTCATGTTATAGAATGTTACCTAAAATTAAGATGGTAGAATAATATATTGCTTTGTGGTTTATAATCAAAGTCCGGCTACATGTAGAACAGGTTCGCAACCATGAGAGGGAGGGAAAGTTGGTAGTTCCATTTGCACATGCCCACTACATTTCCTCCTTTCTGGTTCTTTGCAGACTTGTAGTCATTAATGTAGATAAAGGTTATGTTTTCGTATATAATCTATCACTTCATCAGCTGTTAGGTACTTCACGGACAACCCTCTTGCGATGCAGTCCCTAAAAACATGACAAACATAAGATACTGAATCCTCAGTTATGAATGTCTTTCATAAATCAGTGACCATGAATCAGAGAGACAGTGAGTATCTCACCTTATTCGAGTTGAGCTGATTTGGTTTGAGATGAGTTCATCCACAATCTTAATATTATTCTGCAGAAAAAATATTTAAAAAAGGAATAAAAAAAATAAAAAAAAAAGCTCATGAATACAAAAACCTTATTTAACAACACAAATAGACGATAGAAATAGCCAAATAGGGAGCTGTGATTCCTACTAGGGCTTTCGCAAAATCTGATAGTTCAACCTACAAGTCCAAAGTTCTACATACCTTGTTCTCATTCAGTATGTCATTGCTTAGTATAATTTTTTCAACATCTTTCCCTTCTCTGCTAATACAAGCCACGCCGAAGTCTCTACATAGGGCCTGGACCTGGAAATCAAAAATCATGTCAGCATAGCCAAATCATTTACAAGCCACGCCGAAGTCTCTACATAGGGCCTGGACCTGGAAATCAAAAATCATGTCAGCATAGCCAAATCAACTCTTGTCACAAATTCACAATAGCTGAAGCCTAAAAGGTTATATACTTGTCTGAAACACACACTGATCCTAAATTCCTAATACATCAAATTCGAGAGTGTAGCCTTGCACTCTATTTCAGTTAAATTGTAACTTGCCTCAGAAAATACCTGTTCTGGTATCCAAACACCAGGAGTGGCAAATGACTCCAATAAATCAGAGCCGCAGACAAGCATTACCCGAAGGGACCCTGGGTAGAAAAGGCTAAGATGTTAATTTGCCTTTTATTCACGCATAAGCAAAAAAGTCATCCATATCAAAAGATGTGCCAACTGCTTGATGCAGAATGCATGAAAGCAAAAGAATTGAAATTATACCTGGTGAAACAAGACCATTCTCGCATAAAAAACTCTTCACTCTAGTTAAAACAGTCAGTGTTCGCTGATAGGAAGATTGTTTTGCCTGTAGCAGGGTTATATCATCAGAAACAATTAATTGCCCGTGGCAGTTGAGAGGTCATCCTTCTCCCTCACATCCCCCATAGTAACATCTACAGCCATAGGAAAATTATTGGGGTCTTAGGCAATGACACTTTCAAGCTACTGCCAGTCAACAGAGTAAATATAAAACCTCAAATCATTTGCCTTTAGTTCAGAGAAATACAGGAGTCCCATGGGGTTTCTAGTGCTGAATAACCACAACTTACTACTTTTTATTTAATTTTTAAAATTTTGGGCCGGGATGGGGGTCACAAGGGAGTCGCAATGGATGATATAAACAGAAATCGATCTTAAAATTAAAGCAATCAATTCTCTATTATTACAAACATGGGGGTCATAGGGAGCCACAAAGGAAATAATGCAAGCACAGCTAAGCAAAGAAATCCATTTCTTTTCAATTTGTTAAACATTCAGCACAAAATAAGGGAAAACAGGGTGGGGTAATATTGCTAAGAGAAAGAATCAGAAGAAGCATAAGGGAGAGGAATATGATTAAATTTAGTAATATTCATGGTAGAAGAGCAATTTAAAGGAAAATAATGTGGGTTGGGAAGAATATAATCACAGGAGTTGATTTGATCAACATAACCTTCCAGTAAATAACTTTGCATATGGACTGCCATTGTAAGTTAATTACAAAAGGACACTGAAGTTTATCGAACTGCCATCAACAAATGGTGGACGTTCCATGGGGGTTATAACCGCCTCAAACAAGTCACTAATTGCAATGTTACAAAGAAGGCCATTATTATCATTAGCTCATATTTGTTCTATCTCAACTAATATATTATACTTTTAAGTCCCAACTATTCAAACAAATAAAAGGATATCTCAACATCTCACACCTCCATCAAAGGATGGATGTAAAGAAAATGCTCGGAGGTCGGATATTAAATTGATTACAAAAATAACTAGCAGCATATTACCTCCCACGCATCTACCATTATAAAGTCTGAGCTTTTACAGGCTAGTTGACACATTTGTAAACGATGTTCAGCAGATAAAAGGCCCTGCAGAAAAAACAAAGCAGGATCTCACTTCATTTTGCACATACATTTGATATAACACCAAAAATTGAGCCATAATGCACATACAATACGAAATTGATACATAATCACCCAAAAGAAAGAAAAATGAAGGATACCCTCTTGTTATATGCATCGTTGACAGGTGATAAATAGCCTCCAATAACATGAAAACTGTTGATAAGTATATTAGGTGACTCGTACTTCGTAGCTTTGTCCGCCCGATCGGGCGGACATTGCCCGGTCTGACCGGGCGGAAGAAGAAGAGGTGCCTGGCAAATTCGTTGAAGAAGCTGCTCTCGCGCCCGACCGGGCGAGCCTTCGCCCGATCGGGCAGACCTTGCCCGGTCTGACCGGGCGGTGGGGGTTGGATACGTTGAAGCATTCGTATGGAGTTTTCTTCTCGCGCCCGATCGGGCAGACCTTGCCCGGTCTGACCGGGCGGAGAAGGAAAAATGCGGAGACGCGGATTTTACGATTTAAAGTTATCTTTTATGTTATCTTTTTGCCCAAGTATCTTTTATTTTAGGGATTAATATAAAACCTCCCTAATATTAGTATTAGGGTTAAGAGAGACAGAGTGAGAGCCGTTCTTGAGAAATACAAGAATCATCTTTGTAATCTTTGCAGTTTATAGTGAAATCATTCGATCTCGGTGCCCGTGGACGTAGCTATCACATCGATAGTGAACCACGTAAATTCTTGGTGTTGTTCTTATTGTTTGCATTGAATTTCTTTATTGTTTTCTTGTTTGTTTTCGACCTTTGCTTCCGCTGTCGCACAACAAAAACCTTGTGAATTCAAAGCATCTCTTGCCAATTCTAAGCCAATTAATTTCACATTATTAGTACATAAAACCACAGACGTCTTCTCTCTATTAAAAAAA
The DNA here is from genome assembly GCF_001683475.1 of Chenopodium quinoa. NCBI lineage: Eukaryota > Viridiplantae > Streptophyta > Magnoliopsida > Caryophyllales > Amaranthaceae > Chenopodium > Chenopodium quinoa. The sequence goes on from NW_018745454.1 coordinate 2,967,582, forward strand.
ATGAATAAAAATAAGTGAGGCCTAACATTTGATTTGATTGATTAATGGAGTATCAATTATCAATCAAACCAAAGTATAATTTGTGGATCAAACACAAACACAAACCCGAGCAAGATGTTAGCAATTTTAATAAATACTATCAAATGAATTGACAATTAGTATATGCTTACTTGTTTGAGGAAATACTTAATTTATCAAATGGTAAGGGAACATCCATTTTTCTACCGACGGTGTGGTTTCCTTCGACGATCGCCGCCGAAATAGTGACGGAATTACGGCTTGGAGAAACTACGCTACTGGGATAAGTGGGATTCTGGTTTCTGGGAACTTTTTTTTAAAAAAAAATAATAAAAAAAAAATTGGGAATGGTCGTGTACTCGTGTTAGAGTTGGGGTGATAAAAAAAATTGGACACTTAGTGAAAAGTTTGCTATGGGCCCAAGGCCCATTTAAAGTTTGTGAAGTGATGAGCCTATAACGGCCCTTCCCATTTGCATATAGACAATCATAATTACTCCTAATTTTAATTGAGGTTTTATTTTATTATAAAATTTTCTTCAAGATGAGATTGATTGAGTTTTCCGTTTTAATGTTAATTTTATTGTGTGGAGTTGAAATCGATTGGTTGGTTTTTTTTTTTTTTGGCTTGAGTAGTGAGATAATTCATTTGAATGTCTTAATTGAGACTCCGTAATATGATTTGGCACGTTGATATTTATACTCTTATAAAGCCAAGACATAGGTTGTGGTGTATTGGTGTACCCTTGCAAAGACTTAAATGACTCTCTTCTTTAAATATAGTAGAATAAAGTCAATCAATTAACACAAAGAATAACGAAAGATCAATTAATTAACAAAATATGACTTGACAAATTTATTTATTTTGGTGTTCCTTCCGATTCATCCTTTAAGCTAACCTGGATACGCGAATTAATTATGGGTGGTTAGATTCCAATTCACTCCTAATTGTTGTTGTGAGGAGATCGAACACGCAGTTTTTCTTACCAAGCCAGTCTTAATCACCACTGCACCAACAACAAGTATTAAGCAATCATTATGAAGTATGCTGTAGTATAGCTAAAAAGAGAGTATTGAGGACTTGTTTGGTCCTCATTCACTTGATATTGTCTTAATAACATACATTCCACTCATTTTTAAGGTGTTACACTAGTTCACAATTTATGTTTGTATATGCACAATTTAAACCATTATTTTTTAAATATGTATTATAAGAGTTTTAGTGTTTTAATATTACATATTGAGAATAACTCTACAAAAAAGTACATAGTAATAACTTTCATTTTGTAAGTGATATTGAAGTATTCAATAATGAAGTCAAAGGTAACATGAAATATATATGGATAGCGTAAACGCCATAAAAAGACTGATATGATGATTTTTTTATTTTTTTATTTTTTTTTAAGAATATGATGTAATTATGTTTAAAGAGGTACTAAACAATTTTTACTATGTTTACAATGAAATATAGAATATTACTCGCATCTAGCAGAAGCTATGAAGAGCTTGTTTAAATATTCATCTCTTCTTTTTTTTTTTTTTAAAAAAAATTTAAAGCTAAACATGATGTAATTATGTTTAAAGAGGTACTAAATGTTTTTTTGCTATGTTTACAATGAAAAATAGAATATTACTCGCATCTGATAGAAGCTACGACGAGCATGTTAAAATATTCGTCTCTCTATTCTTTTTATTTTTATTTTTATTTTTATTTTAAAGCATATTCTATGTATTAATTTGGACTTTCGAATAATTGGATGGCAACAAAAGCATTTAGCGAAGGGGGCTAGAGAAACTTAAAATTTGCCAAATTGATCAATGGAAAATTATGTGTTTGAAAACTACCCATGTCATACATATGACCAAAATGGAAGTGTGTCCTAAGTGGTTAGTGAGATCTTCAAAGTGGACCCTTAAATTATTTTATGCATGAAGGATAGTTCCAGAAAGGCAGAAGTGTTGTGGCTAAACTTGTGACTAGCATACGATCATATAGACTAGCTGATTTTCTTTTTTTCTTTGGCATTTTAATTTATTCGAATATTCGAAAGAACACAAATAAAAAATACTACTATGAAAAATAATTAATTCTACTCCTTTTGTGTCTTATCTATTACTGTACTATTTTTGTGTTTTACCTTGATTATAAATTTGTAATGTAAAAGTTTGCAATATAAGGTGCTTAGAAACTATACACAATCTATTAACGTTTTAGCAAACAAAAAACATAATGTTTTATTGTTGCAAATTATAAGTGCAGTTGATTGTTCTTGTGCTGATCTTTGATAGTGCAACTAGGCACATAACTGCTATTTATTTGGAATGCATATAGGAGGGCTAACTAGTAAAATTCACATAATTTTTGTAAGTTTCTTATCGTTAAAAGTGGTAATTTTTAATGTACTATTATATATGTATTTTATACTAATAGAGTATAAGGGCATGTTCTCATAGACTGAACTCAGTTGAACGGATCTAAACTGAACTGAATATTTTATAAGAAGGAAATTAGGAGTTGATGAGCTGAACTAAACTGAATTTTTTATAAGAGAAGGAAATTAGGAGCTAAATTGAACTGATATTTTATAAGATAAGGAAATTAGGAGTTGAATTGAACTGAACTGAGCTGAACTAACTAAGCTGAACTGAAAATAAACGTATGAGAACAAAACCTAAGTTATTTTAGTAGTACTATTTATAGCTATCATAAGTAATAGTGTACAATAGTCGATGACAATTTATATACTTATTTGTACCACTACCAACTTTTGTCTTATTCATGCTATTTACTTAATTGCCAAGTTGCCATGTAAAATAGCAGTCATGTGCCAATATTTAACTATTGAGTTTGCATTGTTTACACTACCAATTAAGGGGTATTGAGCCAACACTAATTGTGCTTATGAATGTCTCGTAGGAGATTAAATTGGAATATTGTCGCAGTTAAAGTAAAAAGTTATATACATTCATATGTCCAAACCCTCACCAATACTAACACATATTACACATACCAATTGTTTGACAATTTTAGAAAATTTAAGTAAAATTACAAGAATTAAACCATTATCACCCTCCAATCTTAATAAAATTTGATCAAATAATGGTAAAATCGCTAAGACAAACGCGTTACCTCCCTCCGATCTCATACAACTTAAAACAAACAAGACCAAAATTGAGTTGGTCATACTTTTCTTTCAAAGTTTAATCAATCAAACTTTGTGCTCACAATAGTCACAACTCACAACCCCAATTATCCCCATAAACTTATCATCTTATCCACACAATCTTTCCCACGCTTACACACTGACACACCTCTCCTCTTTCTCTTCCTCCTCTTTCTTTCTTCCAATTTCCATTTTCCTTCACAAAATTCAACAACCATTTTCCAATGTCAATATCCGGATTAACGAATACTTTCTCAAACCCTAACCCTAAAATCCTCAATTCCCCCAATATCTCCATTTTCAATGGAAATTGCAGATTCAAGCTTAGGGTTTGTGCTAAAGTTACTACCCCTGAGCCAAATGCTAGGGTTCATGGTCAATTTTCTGCTCCTGTGAAGCCTAGTAGTAGTATTAGCAGCTCTACGACGTCGTCTTCTTCCCCGAAGAAGAAGAAAGAAGATGAGCAGAAACGAGATTATTATATCAACATGGGTCATGCAATTCGTTGTTTAAGAGAGGAATTTCCTGAATTGTTTTGCAGGGAGCCCAATTTCGATATTTACAGGTAATTCTCTCTAATTCGCTCTAATTTTTATTACCATTTGAATGTTCTTGCTAATTTGCTGGATTTTTGGTTTAATTGCTGGAAATTTAGTGATATCTATTGTTCATTACTTGTTTAAAATTGGTTGTCTTTATTGATATGATTTTGTTTCAAGACATGAAGTTGCTTTTTATGATGACTGGCTTATATTTTTGTGGATTGTATTGGATGTGAAATATGCTGATCAATTTTGCTGGAGATTTTTGATTTGACCCCCCTTTTACATGCCTTGGAAAAACACCCGAAAAGCAAAACCGTAAAACAGCTTCATTGATGTATACTGTGGTAAAGGAAGCGAAGGGAGATGATTAGAGTAAGAAAAGAGAAGAGAAAAGGAAGGAGCTTGAATGTTTTTGGTTAATTGGAAGGAATTGAGATGATTCCGATATTTTTTTTGATCTAATTATAAAGGGACGATAAGATAATTAATCGATAAGGTATGTGGCTTACTAATATTTGGAGGTCTGAGCTTGAAATTATTTATATACATATTGTGGGCTCGTTGTAGAGTCGTAGCTAGTATGAGATGGTACAACATTAGAAGTGTGAGTCATTCTTCAACTTGGCATCTTGTCAAAATTTTCACTCCCTTTAATAGATTTTGAATTGTCCTGGCTGATAAAGCATGGAAACTAAGAAATGCTAAAACTGAGCAATAGAAGCATGTGCTCAAAGGCCTCAAACAGAGTAATACGTTAATTGCACAAAGTAATATTCGTAGTTACTAGTAGCATGGCTAGCTACTAATGTTGTCAATTTGAAACATGGCTAAGTAAAAGGTAAGAAAGTCCTGATGAAGAAGAGGGCCAGAGGGGGTGTAGTTATGTTGAAGAATGATGGTGTCTTACACAGTTATGCCTTATAATTATTATTATCTCCATTAATGAATGCCAAGAATGATTGGGAAAGAAAGTGATGGATTTAGGCTTTCAAACCAATACTGGTTACCATGTGTGTGTGTCATTTTTGATCACGTATCGACTTTTTCATTCTTGTTTGGATTCTTAATAGGGATGATATTGTGTTCAAAGATCCTCTGAATACTTTTGCTGGCATTGAGAACTACAAATCAATTTTTTGGGCATTGCGATTCCATGGAAGAATATTTTTTAAAGCTTTGTGGGTTGAAATTCTGAGTGTGTGGCAACCTATGGAGAATGTCATCTTGGTTCGTTGGACTGTCCATGGAATCCCACGGGTTCCGTGGGAGAGCCGTGGTCGTTTTGATGGCCTTTCAGAGTACAAGCTTGATAGGAATGGGAAGATTTATCAGCATAAAGTTGACAACATTGCCCTCAATACCTCTCGTAAGTTCCAGGTACTCTCTGTCCAGGAGTTAATCCTGTCACTTGGCTACCCTACAACTCCAAAGCCAACCTGCTTTGAGCTCACTTCATCCACAGAACTCATCCCATTTGCGGGAGAAATGATTTCTGTAAGTCATTATTTGAATTCTGCCCTGGATCTTTTACATAGACATGAGGCAGAAACTTCTCAGAGATCGTAGCCTTCTGGTAAAAAGTAAATTTTGCTAGTTTTTGAATGCCTAGAGCTTGGTCATCCTTAGCATTGGAGGGCCATATAGTTGCCTTTATGCTTCTTGAACGATAAAGTATACGCCTGTATGTTATATATATAATATACTAATAATCATTTCAGAATGCTGGAGCTTCATTAATTGTAGCATGAACAAGACCTCACCACCTGCTCATATGTAATTAAGCATGATATAGTCTTGTAAACATTGTAGATTATGTATATATTTAAATATAAAGTTGAGATTTCAAGGTTCTTCTTGCTGCTTTTTTGTTGTCAATTTATGCTATGGGCAGATTTGTGCTTGTCAGTTAACATAATGGGATATGCAAGTATGGAAGTCTGATTTGAACTGGTGAGTTCTGTCTCTTGTACCCCTTTATTAAAAGTTTCCATTCTTTTATTATATCAACCCGCCTACTTAATCTTATATCGTAGGCATTTAGCCACATTGAGGCTATCAGTGGTTCAGTCCTACTAGGTCTGCTGCTCGTCTCAAAGACCTTGTTTTGACTTCATGAGTTCACAGATGTGGCCTCTGAGGCTTTTAGTTGATTAGTGGGGTTATGAAGGTACCAAACAATTCTCACATCATATAGACATGTTTACTTCAAATAAAAGGAACAAGTATCGAGTCTCATGACTCTCATCTTGTTGGAGGTAGGAAGTAAGAAGCTATACATCCGTAGGCCATAGCAGCTTAGAGCCATAGACTTGTCTGACATGTAACTGACCTTTTTTTTTTTTTTTTTCCGAGTAAATTTTTTTGTCAAGTACTGAAGTCACAGTAGTAGATGTCAAGAATGTAATACACTCCTAGGTATAAAGTCTTTGGGGTAGTATTCAAGCACTTCGATTAAACCTCATTCTCATCACTGTTTTTGTAATCACTCGGGATTGAGCAAAGTCATCGTTTTTTTTTTATTACATCAACGTTCAAGGACGAAGATGGAAAGAGGTGACAGTTGAAAAGGTTGGCGCTTTGAAGTAGAGCTTGAGAGTAGAAACAATGCCAGTGAAGGTACATTTCCCAGCAATTTTCTAAACTACCAATAGGCAATACGCAAGGTTGCTCTTATGTTATACTACGTATGATCATATCTTAATTCTAGTTGAGCTGTGAAACATCATACGATTTATGCTACCTAATCAATTTGATGAAGATCCTTAAATGAAGGATTCATTTGTGGAGCTCACATGGCTGAGGGCCCCACAAAGATCTTTAAAAAGTGATCGTGTTTCATCATTTTTTGTATTGATTAATTAAGGATGGTGGTTGATGAGAAATTAATCTGCGCCTCATAATTACTTTTACTGATCGTAATCTTTACCTCATTAACAAAATCAGAAAAGGGTGATAATAGGCCTAAAACACTTATTAATTAATATAGATTAGGTGATTGATTTTAGCATCAACATGACATCCAATTGAAAAAATGATTATTAAAACGACACATATACATGTATCATTGTTTCTTCTTTCTGAAATAAGAATTGCATCAGTGACAATGTTTCAGCGCCAAAATTTACTTCCTACACTCTTATCAGCTAAGACACTACATTCCTTCGATCTTCCCTAGAGCGTCATCGAATTGCTTCTTATCATCATCGTATCGTCTTTCCGAGTATGGATTGAATCTCATGCCAACATCCCTCCATGTAGAACTCATCAACACAGAAAAATAGAGTTCAATGAGTTGAACAATTTTTCTCATGTGTGGTTTTTGGTAGACCAAAGAGATAAAGTACAGGATTAGCAACTCCTAGTACACTTGTTGTTGTTAACCCAAAGAAGAGGGAGTGTTGCATTTTTTTACCGGAAAGAATGACATCGATGTTAGAATTGAACGAAAGATCAATGCAGAATACTGGTAAAAAAAAAAATCAATGCAGAATTAAAAATTATCCATTGTCATTACAAGAATAATATGATACCAGACCCACTTCTAAATAAACACGACAGTCTTATTAATTTTTTCTTGCCAACACAATGAATAGATCAAATTTCAAATAATTGAAAAAAAAATGGATAGAGTAGAGTGTAATAAAACTAATTAAAGAGTTGGTTAAAATAGGGGATAGTCAAGTCAACCACCTTCATAATTGATTGAGTTGAGTGTACAAGTACAGTAGTATCCACCACCGTCTTCATAAACACACATCTTTATCTGTATTCTGAAATCTGAATCTCCCCATTAATATTAAATACGCTCACCTTCATTTTCCCGGGGATTGCTTCTCTTTCACTCTCCTAACTCCACCTTCCAAACCTAACTTTTATTACAAAAACATTCTTTCCTCTTTTAATCAATTTAATGTTCTTCAATTTCATGCTTTCTGTGATTTCTTCTTTCCTAGGGTTTCTTCCATTGTTTGATTCTACCTAATTTCTTCAATTTTTTTTCTGAGAAAATATGGAAGTCGAGCAACCTAAAGCTCTCCCTAATCCTATGACCTTCGATGAAGCTTCCATGGAGCGTAGCAAAAGCTTCGTCAAAGCTTTGCAGGTTCTCTTCTCTCTCCTCCTCATTTTCTTGTTGCTAGATCTGGATTCCCATGTTTTTGAGCTTCATCTTAAGTTATTTTATTTTGTAAGGCTTATTATGTGTTTTTCTTGATGATACAATTATTATAAAGTGATTTTCGCATGATGAATAATTAATTGGCTATAATTGGATTTTTTTTTTTTTTTTATCTATGATTTCTTTTCATTATATTCTTGTTAAAAATAGACTAATTCCTCTAATATGTAGTTCTATTTTTATATTTATGGTTTATTTCATACAAATTACAATTTTAAAAATTAATGTACAGTAACATGATTCATCTTAAAGACTGTACTGGTAGTTTGGATAGATTATGGACAAATGCTTCCATGTTTTTAACAATTAGACAATTGAATGAGAAATTAGTAGAATTATACTGATGGTGTTCTGGTTTGAATCGAGATGATGTGAATGGAAGGCACATTTCTGTTTTTGGCGGTCACTTTCTCGAGTTATGTTTGCAAGATAAGCAAGTGCTTTACTAGAGATGCTAAATGTATATAGCTGATTAGCTGCTGTATCCGGGGAAGGGCACGATGAGTGCTATACTGTTGCATTCAGGGAAAAGCTTGATGAATTGACGAATGTTGCATTCAGGAAACTACATTGAGCGTGTTCAGCTCTGTTAGAACGAGTGCTATAGAGAAACTACATTGAGCGTGTTCAGCTCTGTATATGATAGAGGAGTTCTTTGGTTGTTGAGGCAAATTGTCAGATTAATGTTGTTGGGATACAAAGATGTAAGGGGGTAGTGTTAAAGAGAAAACGAACGGTTTTGGTGTGTTTTAAGAGGGGCTTAATGCCTAGAGCTTAATAAAGTCCCTTTCTTGTTTAAAAGTGATAAGGATTTGACAATTCTTTGCTTGAGTAAAATAGCTATCCAAACATGGTGCTATACTTGTAATAAAGTGAGTTGATGGTTAATAGTGCTTCCTAGCCTCATAGGATGTCCAGAGCTCATTGTAAGATGAAGTTTGAAGCTTAATAAGCTAGGGATTAGATGCACTTCTACTCTAATAAAGATATAATGGTGACTATTTTATTATAATTTGGTATATTTATGTTGTAGCCACATCTGTTGTCTCCATCTTCCTCCAGAATAGAAATCTTCATGGCTTGGTGGATGGTTGCTTGATTGAGAATCTTGAGTTAAATTTGTTGTATGGAGCTCTTCATGCCACAGAGACATCTCACTGAGAAGAGGGATATCATTATTTTTTACAAAGGTCTATCTACTTTGTTTTGCATATAATAGGTTGCATAAATACGCCAAACAATACTGTGAAACATAGAAGGAGATATGCACTTGAACATTTTCTTAGCTCTTTATTGTAGATATAATCAAAGTGTGCAATGTTGAATGAATTAGCCATGTCCTGCACTCCTGCTGGAGGGACATCTGCACCTTTTTTTCAATTTGATCCATGTGGATTCTTAGTACTCTGTATTTGTTAAAGCAGCAATTAAACTTATGAGAAGTGGGGAACAATATTATAAAGATGGTTTTGTGTTGTGAAAAGTAATCGAAGTGCTGAAGGTATTGCATTTTCTGTTATAGTCCTTTTAACAAGTTTGGTTTTGTCTGCTGTGGTACTGATATATGGTGCTTGACATGCTATGATTCAGTAATTATTCCTACTGTTATGTAATTTTATTTTCTTCTGGAAAACTACTAATATTAAGCTTCCCCCAATAAAGATGCTAATGCAGCTAACTCATTGGTTAGTGTGGAGGAAAAAGAATGGTAGTGACTAGAAGTGTATACCCTAAATTTCCATTATTTCTAAGAAGTCGATTATTCAGTCTGTTTGTCATTGGATTTGTAACTCAATCTTTTGTCTTCTCTAATTAATTTTGATCATTTTTGCTCAATTGCTTTACAGGAACTCAAGAATCTGAGACCCCAGCTTTACTCTGCCGCTGAATACTGCGAGAAGTCTTATCTTCATAGTGAGCAGAAACAAATGTAATGTTACAGTATAATTATTGCAAGTTTACCTTTGTTATTAATCAGTCGTGTAGTCTTTATCATCTGTTTGCCTGCCCCTATTCCAACTCTCAAGAGAGTATGAAACTTATTGATCCTAATCATCCTATGTTACCATATACGGCATATAGAGTTTTAAACAGTAATATTGATAACGTAATTTTGTATATTTATACAATAAGTTTTAAATCCATTATAACTGTGGAAAAGAAACAAACCGAACTCACACTTGTACACATGCACAGCACACACACAACTCTATGAGTTATTTGTGTTTTTTTTTTTTTTTCTTTAGTCTTCCCTTATGATTTTTGTGTAAATTATGCCACAGGGTATTGGACAACCTAAAAGATTATGCTGTACGAGCTCTAGTTAATGCTGTAGACCACCTAGGCACTGTTGCGTACAAATTGACTGACCTTCTTGAGCAACAAACTTCAGATGTGTCAAACACAGAGCTGAAAATAACATGTCTAAATCAGGTATAGTTTCTTTCTCATCACCATGTGAATTATTCTGCTTTGTGCGGCCATTTCCCGTTTCTCTGTTTCCCTAGGTAGGACATTTACTTATCTCTTTCTTTTTTCTTTTCTTTATTCCTTATATTTTGGAGCTGATCATTTTGTCTTCAGAAACTTCTCACTTGCCACACTTATATGGAGATGGAAGGCCTTAGGCAGCAGCAACTTTTGGCAATTATTCCAAGACATCATAAACGCTATATATTGCCAAGTAAGGAACATTGTCCAACAATTTTTTGGCCCTTCAAAATTGTCTCCTATGTTGTACTGTAACTGACAGAGCCTATATTTTGACACCTCCATCTTGTTGTATGCTGCTTTAGACTCTGTCAACAAAAAGGTGCACTTTAGTCCTGCTGCGCAGTCTGATCCTAGGCAAATGCATGTCCAGGCTAGGCCTCGTGTTCATCCTTCAGGTGCTTAATATCCCATTCAAGATATCTGAGGATTTAAATGCTGTCATCATACCTCTTTAATGTGCTTAGTTGGTTTCATTGTTAAACTATTCAGGCTCACCTGGAAAGACTCTTTCTTGGCACCTTGGCTCTGAATCAAAGTCTCCCTTAAAAGGGAATCATAAGACTGTTTTCAGGTTTGTCCAATATACCATGGAATTTTAGCCTGATTTAGAAGTACTATCATCAATTCATCATGTGTTGCCAATCAATTATCTTGGTGTGCTCTTGTGAAACTCCTAAATGCTTAAATATTGCAGACCTTAACCCCACTTGTTTCCTTGCAGCGGCTCTGAAGTCCAAAAGGCTTCTCCTAGATCTCCCGCAGTATTCCAGCTCCTAGGTATGTTACTCAGCCCATTCAACTTTCTCGCAATAACATTATTTTTTAGTAGGCTTAGCTAGTCGATATTCATCTCCTGTCATATGTACAGATAATGAGGCTGACATTCGGGCTAAGTCATCAGGGCTCCATACACAGCTACCTAGTGGAGATCCAGCTGGGGCTTCTATGCAACCATATGGTGCTATGCCTAAGGTAATGACAAATAATATTTTATGTGATATCTGCTTTTCCCATAAGCATGCTGATTTTATGAATATACAAGATTTTGAGTTTGTCCATAGCTTTCCTGAGTATTTTTATCTGTAGATGCTTTAATGATCTACGAGTACATTTTGTTTCATAAATCATAATTCATAACATATACCAAGTTGTTAATAATACTCGTTCTATAAGATTAGCACAATGCCAAGAATCTCAAAATAGTGGGTATTATTTAGCTACATTTGGCATCCCTGCTAGAGACACCCAGTTATAAAGCACTGAGATATCTTCTCAAGTTCATTAACGTACAAATTATGTAGTTAAAACAATATACTTTCTAATTGCAGGATTCTGTATCGGATTCTAAGGCCATGACACCATTCAAGTCTTTTAACAACTCCAACTCCCGGCAAGCGATTGTTAAGGCCCCAATTCGCCACAAAAGCATGCTGTCGGCTTTCTTTGTCAAACAGAAAACACCGAAGCTCAGGACTGGTAAAGTGGCTTAACTTTCATTCACGAACATGCTTCTGTTGCCAAGTTTGAGAGGAGTTTTTCTAAGTTGCTGTATCTGATATCAGAAGTACAAAGCCCTTGATACCATTGGCCGGAAGCTGATTGAGGCTTTCATGTTTACTTGACTTTCTCAGTTTATATACCTACCAATCAGGTGATTTATATCCTATGATGAAAGATATTGTCAACAGTGAATTTCTCTGTACATCCAAAAAAAAAAAAAAAAAAAAAAAAAAACCCTGCATTCTAGTGACTTATTATAAAGCTTTATAGCTTGATCTGTGGCATCCATTTGCTTGTAAATCTAATAATGTGATAGTTTACTGCTGAAATAATCATGTATATCTTGAGATGTTCAGAAGTTTTGAAATTATGAGTTTGGTACATAAATGGCAATGAAAGAATCTGTGAAATTACTAGATTTGATCGGTCCTCAATGGCTGATCTTTGGAGTGCCATGTAGTTGGCCAAGTTGCCACTCCCTTTTGCACTTTATCATACCGACGCGGTTTGTTCAGAACTCATGGTGTTGGTAGGAGCTGAGAGGTGGAGGTGCAATGAGCTTACTATCTCCCAGGGGAGCATACTCGTCACGCGTTTTGACGTCAAGATGTTTGGTTGCTCCATCTTCCAAGGAAATTATTGTGAAACTGTATCCTTTAAGATTATTGTGATAGTAGATGCAATTCTGTTGCACTTTGGAGAAACTTGTTGCCGAAACACAAAAGGAAGGGCCTCCTCCCCAAAATCCCATGAAATATGCTTTATCTCCAATAGAATGTACTCAACTCAAACACAATTTATCCTTATTGCCTTACTTGTACAACTCCACCGTGTTATCAAAAAGGATGGAGGATTTGATCTAATTAAGTTGTAAATGGTGGTAGGGGCACCAGAGAGTCTATAAATAGACTGATCAAGTGAACCTTCCTGGCCCCATAAACTAAAGCAATTACTATATTGATCATCTTGTATGGTATCGGATAACACATTAACCACTGTTACCCAAGGTGGCTCTACGGGTGCTTCAAAGCTTGCAATATTGATCCAACGTTTGCAAACCACGCTGCATCTGATCACATCCCTCATAGAAAAGTTCTTTACCAAGGTTACCATGATTATTTATATACATATATGATTATCTATCTTAAAAAGGCTAAAGAGTAATACAATGAAATGGATTATATACTTACCGGTTTGTGTAAACAACTGATGATATTGTGCAATCAAAATAAAATCGGTACAAGACTGAAGAATTTGATCTTATAATAATGGTACACGGTACAATTATATTAAATCAAAATTGACCAATAATAATATGCATGCATAAACAATAAGCTAGGTAGTGTAGAGGATCGATTGGATTCATCATACTACGTAAAGTCGTAAATAAAACCTACTCTTATAATTACATAGTTCAAATCTCAAAAATACAAAGCAAGTACGAGTACCCCTTTAGCTTGATTGTTGGACTCCATCTCATTGAACAGACAAAGATGATGTAATCCACTGGAGGTGGCTACAGACCTGAGGGTGGAGAATACGGCTGTGGGTAGAGGAATTTGGTAAGGTGCTAGGTTTTTTTTTTTTTTTTTTTTTTTTTTTTTTTGGTTGATAAAACGGTGCTAGCCTGCCAGGGCGCTTACTTCCTAGTTGTTTATTATATATATATATAATCCTAATTTTCACCCATTTGCTAATTTGGTAAAGATGTTTTTTTTTTTTTTTTTAGTTTTAAGTGACACATGTCAACACATTATAGGTTGAAAAATTTTAATTAAAAAAAAACAAAAAAATTCCCACAACCAATAGCCACTTAACCTTACCAGCCGACCACCACCATCCCGATAGTCCCAGCCCAGATCCGCTCTCCCCCAACTTCAACCCTCCCCTAAACTACCAAACCACCCAAAACGGCAACCCGAATTTTCTGAAAAAACCCTCTCCTAAACCATCCAAAACGGCAACCCGAAATCCCTAAAAAAAACACCCTCCCCCACCGCTTTAAACCCCCAAATCGGCCCTCCCCCACCCTCGGAACCCCTAGTCTTCAGGGTTCTAAGGGTGGGGAGGGTCGATCTGGGGGGTTTAATGCGGCGACGGAGGGTTTTTTTTGGGGGTTTCGGGTTGTCGTATGGGTGTTTTGGGTTGTTTTGTGGTTTAGGGGAGGGGCGTCACCGACGCTAGGGTGGGGGAGGAACTACGTCTAGGCGCCAGCGAAGATGTCGGGTTGCAAAGGGGTCGTGGCTAGGTGGTGGAGAGGGTGGTCGTGGTTGGGGTTCTGACAGCTGGCCTGGGTTTTTTTTATATATTTTTTTCAGCCAATTATATGGTGACACATGTCACCTTAACCTGTTAAACCAGGTTAAATGATCGGTTGGGATCTTTTTGAGCGAATGACTTATGTTGAGCGAACGAACCAAAGTTGTATTTTTACCAATTATTCCTTGTAATTTTGTAGCTTTTGATAGAGTTTTCAGCAATTATTTTTTTATATTCAGACAATAATGGTTTTCATCTGATTTTTGGAAAAAAAAAATTCAAATGAAGACTTGAATTTGCAACTTTGATGGTTTAATTAGGACTATAGTGTTACTAATGGTTTGGTATGGAGGGAAGGGAATAGGAAAAAGAATTAGGGTTGGTCGATGTTTTTCTGGTGTGGGGAAATTAAGGGAGGGATATATAGGTGTAATACCCCGTATTTTCATACGTATTTTCTAATTAATTAATTAAGAATTATTTTATAAAAATAGTTTTTTAGTAAATTTATTATTTTTGTCAAAAAAATATTTGAATTTTGGAGCCAAAAGTATTTTGAAAACTAATCATTATTTTGGATAAGATTTATTATCCATTTATCCTATTTAAAAACTCGGATTATTTATATATTTCGGATATTTTATTTAAGACAAAAACTATATTTTGGGGGGATTTAATTGGTAAAATTATATTTTTAATTATCTCTTAGAATCTCTTATTTTCCTTAATTCTAATTCTGCTTCTTTTTAATATAATCATCATATAGACAAAAATACATTTTATGAATACAAGCTAAGATAGTGCACGCCATGCGTGCACAATATAAGAAATATGTATGTAATATTATAGTAGTGAAAGTTATAAAATAAAAGGTTGAAATTATTACAATTAGTAGTAGCAATACATACATGATTGGAAAAAACAGAAATTACTACATGAAATTAAGTTTACAAACATTAGTCATTAGAAACACTTGGCGCAGTAATTTTGTTCATACAATATGCTCGTCACAATTTGTCTATCCTGCACCATGTTAAAAAATATATATATTAGAATCTAGTTATAAGATGTATATAACAATTGCAAAAGATAATACTTGGAAAAAAAATAGTGTGAAGCATAATATTAATTACCGTGTTTCTAAACTGCTAAGTAAAATGAGGCAGGAGAACTTCTTTATAAACAACGTTTTTAGTGAACACACCATCTTTTCCTTGAATGCTGCCATTAGTAACCAAGATCTTGGTCATTCGTTGGGAAGTCCCTCTTGATAATGCAACATACAACTGGCCATGACTAAAAACATGTTTGGGAAGATAAATACCAACATGAGGAATGGTTTGACCTTGAGATTTGTTAATGGTCAAGGCAAAGCACAATTTCACTGGAAATTGTTTTCGAATCATTTCAAATGGTAACTTTGCATCTTCAGCTGTTTTTAAAGGAATGCGTGGAATGAATACCCGTGTACCTTTGCAATGTCCAGTCATGATTTCAGCCTCTATAACATGATTCATTAATTGTCAACATATTAACCTTGTCCCGTTGCATAGGCCGCTACTTGTATCAATATTTCGCAAAAGCATTATGGGTGATCCAACTTTCAACCTCAAAAGATGTGGTGGCAAACCACCAAATGACAATGAATTTAAGAACTCTTGTTGGTAAAGATTTTGACGGTCTTCTGGAACGGAGTCAAAGGAATACTATATTTTTTCATCTCCGGCAAAATCATTTAGTATCTTCTCATTTAGCATATCAACCTCATCATTTGTCGGAGTTATTATAGCCCTCTCTACCATATATGTCACATCCCCTTCATGTTCAGGTAAGTTTGGGAATACCTGATGGATTAAGTTATCAATCGAGTTCTGGTTGCCATTTGGGATGCATAATGAAGATGGTAATTTAATCATGTCTTCATTAACTACAGGCTCCCTTCCATCACCAACTCTTAAAAGAAATGCTGCAAATTCTTCATCATGTCTAGATCTCATATTTTGAGTGAGGTGAAGTTGCTGAACATGCCTCCAAAGTGTTGATTTAACTAAACATGCATCAATGGTTTGAGATTTTGTTCCTTTAGTCACAACTGGAAGAATTTGCCTAAAATCTCCACCAAATACTACAACCTTGCCACCAAACGGAAAGTCAACCTCCATTAGATCTCTCAAGCTGCGATCTACAGCCTCATATGCATGTCGGTGAGTCATAGTAGCTTCATCCCATATAATAACAGCTGCATGCTTTACCAATTGTGCTTCAACATCTTGTTTGCTAAACTTCCACGTTGATGAAGCATGCAATGTTACTAGAATCCCCAAAGTTTTATGAGCTGTTTTACCTCGATGTAATAACGTGGCAGCAATACCTGAGCTAGCTACAGCAAGACCAAATTTCCCTCTAAGCTTAACAGTTGCAAGAATGGCACGATATAAGAAGGTCTTACCTGTACCACCTGGACCATCTACGAAGAAAATTTGATTTTTATCTCCATCTATAGCTTCCATTATGACATTAAATGAATGGTGTTGGTCATCATTAAGATGCTCAGCGCAATGCACATCTTCTGGTGGAATGGGAGCGGAGATTTCTTCATGTATAGCCCTGGCTAATTGTATGTTGCCATCTAGTTGCATGCTTATGTCAGGGAGGTCGAAGTCACTAATAGTGCTACCCAACTGCTTCAACATGCGATCTATGTCGTAAAGAACGGAGTCACGAACAAATGATGTACTTGGAGGATTGGATAAAGTATAATCTTCAGCCATAAAATGGAAGAATTCATCCCATAAAGCACGAACACCACTTGGTTGGCAATAAACCAATATCGTGGCAAATAATCTTCTCAATGAAGATGGCATTTTAGAGTTTGATGCTTCTTGTAAACAATCATGAATTCTCGCATCATTCTCCATAAGACCTAATTTTTCAGCTGCTTCTCTAAAAGTGGGATAGGTAACTCCATTGACGGTTCGTAGATGCTGGAATGATTCAGGGCCTTTGATATGATTAAGTACCTGTCGTAAGAAAAATCTCTCTCCTTCCATTGGTGATGCTGTGTATATTCTTCCAATCACTTTCAGGTTATTCCTCCTCTTCCTCCATGTTTTTTGTTGATGTCATCCATCGGTAACGCCGAGGAAAGTCTTTATAGAGATAAGATCTTGCCTCAGGATCAATGGCATTCATCTTAAAGAATTCTGTGAGCATGGTTTGGGAGTTTTCTGGCATTTGAAGGATATCTTCGATAGATTGATTTGTATTAAATCGTACCTGGTGTCTATCTGGAAGATGGAGTTGTAATCGTTCCACAGAAGGATACATTCGAGTGATTTGAAACTGATAAATTCTCCATAAGGCCTCGGGTGCACAAACCCACCTAGCATCCACAAATTGTTGAATCTCATTGTTATCTGCTCCTGCTCGTACTTCCATGGAAACACGATCAACACCCTTGTGCACATATTTGTACAGATATTTGACAATCTTGATGCTGCTACAAATCTCAACATTTATATGACAATCATACTTTAGTTGTAACCATGTATTATAGGGAACAACCCAACTATTATCAACATAGGTTGAGCTATTCTCATGCAAAGGCACAACAACATGATCACCGCGACGACGGTAAACAGGGTAGGAGTTATCACCTTGAATAGTGCTTGCAGAAAATGGTTTTGGGAATTTTCGCTTACAAACTCCATTTTCCATGCAAGATGAATTTCGGTGTCCAACACCGCATGGGTTATGGATCATGTGTTTGAGAACAACACTATACAATCGTGGCTCCTCATCTCTATCTGGTATTTCAGCTTTCACGATTTTGTCATATTCTTCGGGCGATCTTGGTTTCTCATTTTCATCCAAAATGAGTAACATGTGAACATGTGGCAAACCTCTTTTTTGAAACTCAACGACATAGACATACACCACAACATTCCCAAGGACGCCTTTATCAACAACATCACTCTTGAACTCTTCAAATTTTGCATGAAATATCCTAGTGATTAAATCAGGTCGGTCTTGTGATGTTTGACCGGGTAATAACTCTTCCAAAATTTCTTTCCATGATGGGTTGCATGTCATAGTGATGAAAAGGTCCGGCTTTCCATAATTTAGAACTAATGCCATTGAATCTTGACATCTTTCATTCAAGTCTCTTGGACTTCCAACAAATGAAGAAGGTAAGACGGTTGTTTTCCCAACATTTACTGTTAGTGATTTAGGGTAAGTATATTTTAGCAAACTAATAAGGAAATTTGTAGTAACCATAATGTTTTAAATTATATATATGTAACTTTTTAAAAAAAAAATACCTGGATTTAGTTCTCCAGTAGCCAAACAATCTTGTAAGCCTTGGTATAGTTCAGCTCTTATGGTATGTTGATGGTCTCGGATCCATCTTAGCTTATTAGCCTCAATTTTGACAAAATTGTCAACAACAAATTGTTGGAACAGCCGTTGTGCAAGCAAGATGATTGAAATAGAATGTGGACGTATCTGCAATAAAAATCATCTACATGGATTAGAAATAATTACGAAAATCAATTTATTAACACATATATGTGAGTGTAGTATCATTACTTGGAAGTAATAAGCGTAGAAAGCTCGGCATGGAATTGTTCTTCCATTATTGTCAACACTATTAATCGACCATCCATAAGAACCATACGGAAAAAGTAATGGATATTGTAGGGGATCATAATATCCTGTCGTGTCCATGATAGTCATTAATTCACCAGAATTTGACTGGACTAAAATATCTCTCGGATTCAAGTTTGCAACTTCTTCTCCACCGATAATCACTGCAGCAACTTGGGAAGCAGATGGTAAACAATATTGTGGCCGATTTGAAGGTTGTTCGCGAATGTGAAGTGCACATTGTTATATGTCTTCACGCTGTGCTAGAGATCGAAGAGTATGGACAAATGGATTGCATTGATCCAGAATAGCTTTGATTCTTTGTATAATGTCTCGTCGCAAGTGCTATTCTCTGCTAATCGATTCTCAATCTCATGTTCAGTGTCGTATATGTACAACTGAAGGAATCGTGGTCGACAATCGGACCCATTAGAGAGTAAACCACCTATCTTATGATATATGGAACCTTGAGCTCGAAAGGTATATACTCCTTGTTGGGCATTTGCTAAACTCTCATCTATGTGAACACCCATGGAAGTGAAGGCATGTATGTGATTTAGTTTTCTAAGATTATACCTAAAATCCACTCCAATAGGTGTTTGATCAGTGTATAATGATAGCAATTCTGCAGGAACTGGTATAGTTGGCAAGATTATCTTTCCGGACATACAACAAATCTGTGATGATTCTTTATGAAAAAGTCGAGCTTGACAATGTGAACATAGTCTTGGAGGACAAAGTTGGACATTTGGGACTCCTCTTCGCTCGTGAAAATTTATTGCAGATCGAGGATTCACTCTTTGCCTAATTATTCGTTCATCAACAATGTTTACATGCATGACATTATGATGGTTAGTGTTCGAAGTTCCACTACTTTCGCCAATTTCCCGGACACTATTTTGACAGTTGCCCATTGCTGTATGAAAATTCAATTTATAATAAGTTGTGAGCATTTTAAAAATCTTATCTTAGATCTTATAGTAAACATAGGCACATTCAACCTTTCTAAAAGACGGGTGTGAAATAATGATATTGATGATGAATGTGAGCTATGTGTGTTTTTTTTAATTAATATATTTATTATAGTTTAACAAATTAAATCTTTGCAATTTTTTTTGCTTTTTGTTAATTAAAATTACTATTACTTTTATTAAAAATGCTAGCAAATCAATTTTATTGCATGAAATAACGCAACAATTAACTTTTGTACATGATGATATGTTTTTATGATAATAAATAAATAGTAATCTTAATTTTATAATAATATTCTATTGGTTTCGTACACAGATAGATAAATAAAGAAGTAATTAATCAATAAGCTTGTGTATAACATTGTCATTAAGTAATGTGAACATTTTGAAAAGTCTTAAAAGTGAGACTATATCAAACTAAGTAATAAACTCACACGTAAGTCTTGAGGTAGGGTCTGCAAGATTGTCTCTAGCATTGGAGTTACTTTGATTGGTAATGTCTCTTAGAGAACTTGCCGTAGCATTTTGTTGAGATTTCCTCCTTAAATTATATGACATGCGCCTTTGAGCATTTCTTGTATTAGCCTCTTGTGTAAGTTGTTCAGGAGTCATTCTTTCTCGCCTTAATCTCCGATAATTTGATGAATTTGGCCTTTGATTTTCCATATATTGGTACCTACAACCATTCATTTAAGGGAAACTTATTAATAACTTTTGCTCGAGTTTTTGGCAAATTTAAATATCCGAAATTGTCAAACTGTAGATGCTCCGTGTCTATATCCTATCTAGATTAATAACTTTTGCTCGAGTTTTTGGCATTAAGATGAGTGTTGCATTGAAAATTTATTTTCAAATTTGTACAATTCATTAGCACTGCTATGTACATAATGTGGAACATACATACTACAGTATTTTATTCACTTTTATTAAAAATATTTGGCAATAATCCACATTCTTAAAATTGAGACAACAATAATACGAATTATTACTCTGGTATTAATAATTCACATGTATCTTGTCTGTAGCATATGCAAGAATAACTGAGTTTCTTTTGTTAACCCACGGTTTGTAGTAAAAGGTGCTTGGACATTTAATTTATGCTCACTTAAAGGAAGACTAATTCGAGTAATGGGACCTTAAACATAGTTTAATCCAAACATCAAGACTTATATATTAGCCATTCAATGCCATAGGAAAGAGACTTAGGATTAACGGACTTGTATGAAAGACATACGGAGTACTATTTTGACAACTCTACAATATCATATCATACAACTTAGTAATTGCAATTCACTAATACCCCAATTAAGGTATGAAAGATGATTATTAGTTACTAATGGCTCTTATTAGTATAGGAGATAATATTAAAAAAGTATCTTGATATTATCTTCTAGCATATATCACTCCCGTATTAAGCTACTATCCTACTGAATATCATATCATATCTTTTGATCATGCAATTATTTTGTGATCTTCTAATATTGTATAATTACCTTTTCTCAATATCTTGTCAAAGATATTATTACATTCTTTAATTTAGGAGAACTCTTGTATATAAATATTGTACTCTTAACTTCTTGAATATATGAAAAACACTTTACTCTTTCAATTAGATGATTAACAATAGTTAATAAAAGTAAAAAAGAAGAAAGAAAGAAAGAAAGGACCTGCAAATAAATTGATGCAGTCGATCGAGCGGGACCTAAAAAATCACAACCCCAAGGTATACTCGTAGTACTTGGCCGCTAGCCGAGATTGCCCACTTTTGTTTACTGTCAACACCAATCAAGCCTTGTAGTGGTCCATTTTAAGCATTATGATAGTATGTTTTTGTTGGTAATATTAATGTCTATAAGTTTATCAATGCAATTAATTAACTATGGTTTCTTTTGCGAATAGATAATGAGATAGAAATGAAGGAGGTTGAAAAAAAAGGAAAATGTAACCATCAAGTTAGATGATCAAATCTTAAACGTAACTGCTTACATGTTAGTTTAGTATCCTTTTTTCAATTTTTTTTTAATGTTTATTTAACTTTACTATTGTACCCTTGCAGACTTTGTTTTGAAAATGGATAACTGAACGTTTTTTAATGTTCTACAGTAGATCTTAAATAGCCTTTAAAAAGGATAAAATTATAGTAGTTAATACATTAAAAAAAAATTAAAAAGATTAAATTATTTATTTTTACTTTAAAAATAATTCCACATAAACCACGATACACATACACTTTTGTTTTGCTGGAGTTTTGCTTAGTCAAAGTATCTTATTATCATGTTTTCGTTAGTTGTTCCATGAAATAAGGAAGTGGTTTACAATTTTATTTTTTTTTTATTTTTTTGAATAGGTTTACAATGTTTAACTTTGTATATTTTATTCTCTCCAAAAAAAAAAAAAAAAAAAAAAAACTTTGTATTTTTTATTTCTTCCGGAAAAAAAAAATAAAAAATTGTATAGTTTATGACTTCAAGATATTTATAGAACTCGTATGTACTTCAATTAAATGCACTAAGTTAATCAAATTTCATTTTTTGTCCGTTTATCTATTTCTTGATATTATGTCATCAAACAAATCAATGACATCTCTCATTTATATGACCTTACACCCTTGTCAAAATAAAAGAAACAAATGTTAAGGTGGTAATGACTATGGAGATGAATTAAGGGAGAAAGAATTAAAATCTATTTGAGTATAGAAAGTTAATTTACATATAGTCTGATTGATAATCATCTATTAGTCGCCTCAATAGAATTAAGATAACTTTTTGCCAAGCTGTATATATTATTAACTTAATCCTTTATTTGTATAGTATTAACTTAATCCTCTTATAATGTAAGATAGTCCAAATTATTATGCTTAAACTATTAAGAACAATATAAGTCGTATTATAGTTGCATACTCTAAAACTCACATTTATATACTTATTAATTTTTTTTTTTTTTTTAAAAGCGTGGAGCAAAGAGATTTGTTGTCATGTTTTTTTTTTTTTTTTTTTTTTTTTTTTTTTTTTTTTTTTTATGGATTATGTACAATCTTTGTTTTTTGTCATCTAATTTAAAAATACAATAAAATAAATAAAGTATTTAAAATTCATCTAATAAAGTATTATACATATATATCTAATAAATCTATATAATACACATATATCTATTAAAACCTATAGAATATAATATTTACATAAAGGAACCCATCAACTAAAGTACTTAAAAGAGTACTAATAGAAAAAGTGTCGAGACTTTCTAAAATATGTACAATCTAAGTAAGCAAACACATATACACATAAAAAGTTCCTAAGAAATAGTTGAAGATAGATTTTCGCCCATCTTATGATTTTTCCACTGAGTTGTTGATATAGAAGATTGAATTAGAGGTAGTGAAAATTTAGAAAAAAAATTATTATGTATTCTACAATGTAAAAATTATTAATAATTAAATGATAAAGGTAGTACAAACCTTAGGAGTAAATGTGCACATTCTTCTTCCCAACTGACGGATGTCACAAAATTGACTTTGTAGGGTAGTAGAGGAGAATGCGTACTTGGAGAAATTATTGTGAAAACATATGCATGGTACAAACTCAATTGACACTTCTCCTTAAGTTTTGATCCCTCATTTACCTATAATGGTATAGTGGGACAACAGTTAAAAAATGAATTAAATTAAATATATAAATTAAAATAGTTGAAATCAATAATAAATATTGTAAATATTCATGTAAATGTATTAGTATACCGGTTCATCAATCCATTCCTTAACTTCAGATATTATAGAACGAAGAAGATACTCAATTTGTTTGTTGAACAATATTAGACGCATTGACCCACTTGAGTCTCTAATAGTAATTGTAAGAGCAACCCTAACAAAATATAAATGAATAAGAAAGCTACGACTAAAAAAGTATAATGTTGCAAAAACTTTAAATAAAAATTAAATAAATAACTCACCCTTGAATAATTTGAACATCATTTTTGTGACACTTATAACATATTACTTGACCAACATTGTAGTACACCTTATTGTTGCAAATAGAGCATGCATCATACCAATTGAATTTTTTTTCATTTATATCGATCAACATTCCAAGTATTATGTAAATTTTCCTCTGAAATAAATGACACGTTTAAAAAAATATTTAATAGACATTTAAAAATAGCTAAGTGATATAGTAATGTAAGGTAAAAATCATAATAAAAATGTAGGTAAAATTGAGATGAAATTACTTTTGGCATTGAGGAAAATTGAGATATTGTTGTACGTGGTGCATTTGATGTTGTAAGTGCCTTGTCCAGTGAAAGGTCACATGTTTGTATCCACTTGACTTTTAATTGTGCAAAATGATCATTGTGAAACCTGAGATAAATACATATGATACAGTAGTGAGTGGAAAAAAAAAAATAGTATCACATACATTACGTTTACTTTATATTATATAATGGTTCTCATCGTTTTATGCCTATCAAGAGTATCTAGTTGTTATGGTGACATTTCAATTCTTATCCTTTTTAATGTCAAATAATTTTGTAGGTGATAACATATATCAAATAATTAAAGTATATAATTATCTACACGTTTTTGGGATGACTGTGGTTTTAATTTTTTTTTTGATAAAATAGAAAAAGAGAAAGGAAAAATAACTACTACATTAATAATCTTAATCACATGAACAAACGTAAACAATTTATAATGGAGAGACAATAGGAAATTATTGGACTACACTATAATTATGTATAGTAATATTAATAAACAACAAATTTTTGTGTCAAAAATAAATAAATAAATATATTAAATTAAAAACATTAAATTTTAAGAGTCACACACTCACACGCTAAAGAAAAAAAAAATGCTCATCAAAGAAACAAAAGTTTTTAAAAGTAAAGAAAAAAATACTCACCACTGCATCAAGCTAGAAGAAGTAGGATCTATGTGGTTTATATACAACCTTGTGTATTTGCCCGTTGTTAAAAATAATGACCCTGAAAAATATAATGAAGTTAAGGTAAAAAGTAACAATGATACAGTAGACAACACAAAGAAAAATGTAAAATAAATAAATTACCATTAAAATATTTAATTTGTAGCCCACACCCTAGCAAGATGTTATTTTGGTGAATGTTTTCCAAAATGTGTTTGCCGATTTCATTAACAAAATCATTCCATATGGTCAATCTCATAGCAAAGCAACTGCTACAATAAAAATTATTATGTTAGTAATGAAAATATATAATATTTGGATAGATTAAAATAAAAATCTATAATTACCTTTGGTCGAGTATAACAATGTCTTGTTTAATACTTTCTTCATTGTCAATCGCGATAGTTCCAGTTGAATAAATGATAATTCCCATGACATCTACATTATAAACAAACAAAAAATTGTAGAGTTAAAGTAATACATGAGTTTAAGAAAAAGAATCTATATAATCATCAACTGACTACTTAAAAAAACATCAAATTTTTTGCGAAATTTTTGAAGGAATTTACACCATGTAGGGAAACTAAATTGTAGAAACTTTTTGGGAATTCGTCATCATTTGTATCAATAACTGACACCTTTGTTTCTCGAGTTATATTCAATTGGTATTGATTTGGTATTAACCTTAACCAATCATCGGCATCAATTACATGTGCACCTTCAAGGCTTCAAACGAATATACCAATCCCTCCTGTAATTTTCCAACAAACTGATCGACATCATTTGAGAATATGACACATTGAATTGGCTCTCCCTAACAACAGGAAACAAAAAAAATAATAATAATAAAATTATAGGAGTTAGTAAGTTTTGTCAGTAATAAAAGTATGAGTTAACACCAAAAGTATAAAGAAATAATGGTTTACCGTAGCGTCAATTAAAATCACTTTCCATATTTTTCGACCATGTCTCGTATTTTGAATGTCAAACAATAAGCCGGGCTTTCACATTCCACTTTCCAGAATATGGATGTAAATATATAAAAGGTGCATATGGTGTAGACATATTGTAGGTAAACCTCAAAAATATAATCGTTGAATTTTAACCATAAAAGATTGAGCAATAGGCTTAACTTTTTTTGTAAGTGGAGTATGAATTCATTCAAATTGTATGAAGATGTACTGGGAGCAATAGACTACATGGGACTTTATTATCCCAACAATTTTGTTTTGTTTTTGACAACTGTCAATGAGATAAAACGTGGATAAGTTAAAAAAAATCCAATTTTTTTTTTTTTTTAAGTAACCAACTAAACGTGGTTTTACTGGATCAATTTTTTTAAAAAAATCCAAATATTTTTTTTAAGTAACCAACTGAAACGTGTGTGAGTTGTGGTTTTATTATTTTTTTTTTACAAAAAAATCTTTAGATAATTTAAGTTGTTTAACTGCTTTCTTTTTTAAAAAAAAATAATTGACTATTATAATTATCCATTTATTATTTTTACCATAAAAGATAAAAAAACAATATATTGTGATTTTTTTTGTAAAAAGACGTTAAAATAATATGCTGTGAAGAATTTTTTTTTTATAGTGGATTGTTTTTTTTATTTTTTATTTTTTTTTACAAAAGTTAATTTCTTAAAAAATAAATAAATTAGGAAATAGAGAAGGGCATTTTGGGAAAACATAAATTTATCACCCAAAACCCCCCTTTCTCTTTATATATTACTATAGATAGATATATATAATTGACTGCTGCCTATTATATCATTATACAAGATTACAACGCATAATCCAAGGCTATGAAATATCCTAAAAAAAGATCTTTGTATCTAGAAGAATATTTTCATCAAAATATATAATTAGTTTACCTTGACTGCTGCCTATTATATATCATTATACAAGGCATAATCCAAGGCTATAAACTAGGGAAGGCTATATATATACGAATATTTACTTAACAAACTACAAAGATATTTAGCTCTGAAAAAAAAAAAAAATTACATTCGTGTTTACTCTCTAGGTAGGTCTGAACTATTTACTCTCTAGGTCTTCCAAACACAATTATAGAAGAGAATATGGAGGAGATCCCATTAACAACAATTTATGAACTTGCTGATGAGTTATTGATTGAGATATTTGTTAGACTTGGGTGTTATAAAACAGTGATTAGATGCAAACTCGAACCCTAAATATCTTATAGAATACCTAAACCATAAGAATAATCTTCCCTTACACAAGAAGGAACAACTACCATGGACGTTTTTGTCAACGATGAGGATGAGAGTGATGAATCCTAAAAAAAAAATCCCAACTCACAAGGTATTTAATTCTTCAAAATTCACCCTCACTTTTCTTCCTTTTAAATCGTTTATAATTGTAGCGACTTGCAAAGACCTAATTTTGTGTTTAGATATGAGTGACGAAAAAGATCATCATAACAATCAGTATTACTACATATGCAATCCATTAACAAAGCAATGGGTATATTGGTAATAATAATAATGAGGTACATATACCACTCAATTTTTATAAAAAACATAAGTGCATTGATGAAGACGAGGACAGATCACTTCTGTCAAATTCTAAATTGATTGGTATTCATCCAAATAACAAGCAATTGTTATATCTAGAAACTCGTAACGAAGAGGTGGTTTTGTTTGAAAGAAAATCATTACACTGGAAGACTTTGGGGAATTTGCATCGGGATCGTTTTCGTTCTAATTGCAGACTTGAGCTCCAATACTTCCACTCTTATGACCAAATATAATGATCTAAGTTTTTCTTCATCTTATTTTACATGTTTGACTCATCAAATCTACCATACACCATTGGTGACTCTTATTTCGGTCTTTTTTTTTTTTTTTTTTTTTTTTTTTTTTTTTATTGGTAGCTTTATTATGTTCAATTACTTGTTTAATTTCATTCTTGTGTTTGAGAATTATCAATAAATTTATTTTGCTTCTATTATTATACTTTTGTTTATTTCTTCCTGTAATCCTATGCCCGTACAACAATTTACCTTTAATTATGTTTTTTTCATAAAATCTGAATTTTATAAGTTAGTTTTTCAAAAATCCTTTTAAAAAAAAAATTCTAATATATACTCGTAAAAGCTTGTGCATTTGGATCGTTTTCGTTCTTTTTACAGACTTGAGCTCCAATACTGGCTACACCAATTCCACATATTTTCTACGAGTACCAATTTACTCCAATACTTTTTGCTATTCAAATATTACAGTAAATTCATTGTACTAACTTCGTTTAAAATTATATGCAGCAATTTAACATGAAATGTGAGTAGAAAATGTCTAATTCTAGCAAATATGTGGGTGTTTTTTCAACTTTTAACTATTCTGTACAACATTTTATTCAAAATGTATGTACTCTTACACTTTTTTTTTGTCTTTTTCTTTTTAGAACTAACTTTTACAATATATAAATACTCTACATATTGATCAATAATAATGGTGATGCATTATCTATTTTTCCACTA
The DNA here is from genome assembly GCF_001683475.1 of Chenopodium quinoa. Lineage (NCBI taxonomy): Eukaryota > Viridiplantae > Streptophyta > Magnoliopsida > Caryophyllales > Amaranthaceae > Chenopodium > Chenopodium quinoa. Next base: position 2,995,766 of record NW_018745454.1, read on the forward strand.
AATTTGTTGTGATATCAAGAACGAGTTAGATATTAGGATCTTTCTTCTAAATGGGGGCAAATGGAGAGATTGCGAAAAGTCAAATGAGGTCGAAATTTAGAGATAGCAAGAGTAAAATGTTTTTGATTCTTTTTGTTATTTTTTGGAGGCTTATCCCGCACCTTCACCAAATTTCCTCCGAATGAATGTAAATTTTTTGAAAAGGGACTACCACAAACCTTATTATGTGGCATAACTTGATTGGATATACTTTGTTATGTAATCTTTGACTTTTCAAGTCATGTTTTAATAAAAAATCATTTTTGTAATTAATTTATTATTTTTACTTTCTTAATTAATTTAAGAAAATCAAAATTAGATTAAAAATCAAATACCGCCACCGGTCCACAGTCGTCGTTCCCTTTGCCCCCCTTTTCTCGTTCCGACAGAATCGCCGATTGGACTCGCAACCTCGCCCAAAATTCGGCATTAAATGGCGCTTCCATCACCACCTTAACAACCCATCTCGCCATCTCCCTAAATGGCGCTTCCACCACCACCATAACAACCCATCTCGCCATCTCCTTTAAAAAGCATGCTCACCGCGATCAGCTTTACCATAACAACCATCTTATTGGTGATGGACAACATCAACGCCGCGTTCAAATCACCAGTTGAAATTTAGAACAATGAATAACAAATTTTTATTTTAATTATGATTTTGTTAAGTTAATTAAGAAATTAAAAAAATTTAGAAATTATAATCCGAAAATAAAATAAAAGAATTTAAGAAATTACAAAATCAATTTTAATTAAAATACACTTTGAAAAGTAAGGATTACATGGCAAATTAAATTACGGGTCTGTTCTCATACGATTATTTTCGGTTTAGTTAGTTCAGCTCCTAATTTCCTTCTCTTATAAAATATTCATTTTAGTTCAGTTCAGTTCACCTCGGTTCAGTCAATGAAACTTGTGGTAGTCGCTTTTCAAAAGACTACTGTAAAATCATTTGTAAAATTTATGCTAAAGGAACGTCATTATTAAAAAGGAATGAAAAAGTATACTTCCTCCATGTTTTAGTAAGTGTTACACTTACCAAATTCGGCTGTGTTTTAATAAGTTTTACACTTTTTTTTATGGCAAAAAACTACATTAAAATATTATATCTCTTTTCTATATCCCCACCCAAACCCACTACTACTTTTTTTTATTGTTATTATATATTTCCTTTCACATTCATTACTTTTCAATAAACTATTAACCGCAAGTAATTTTAATCATTTTTATTGGTGTTTAGAGAACCACAAGGGGCGGGGTGAAAATCGATCTCAAGATCTCCTAGAACAGAGAAGGAGCTCTAACCACTTGAGTCATTATAGCTGATTTCTACAGGCGCTTGTACGGTGCAACTTACAGTCGTTTTGTAGGAAAGAACATGATATGTAAAAGTAATGATCATATTGGTATAGTGAAAAGGACACACTATTAAAATGTAATGAACATATATCTAGAGTGAAAATAACATACTATCAAAATGTAATGAACATATACCTAGAGTGAAAAGAACATATTTGCACAAAAAAAACGAAAAGAACGTATATTTATGTTCTTTGATTGTTAGTATAATGTACTTTTATTTGCGACATAATATTCATTGCTTATTGTGAAATGTTTATTGAATTTTGTTTTCAAATTATGGTGGTTATATATCGATAATGTTTATTACATAATATTATCATGTTCTTTATTAATATTACAGATGTTCTTTTGATATGAAAAAAATATATATAATTGAATGTTATTTACAAAACAACTATATGTTCTTTATGAATTATTGTATGTTCTTTACAAAATAGTTACATGTTCTTTTTGCGTTTTTTTGGTTGTACCAAACAAGGTACAACCGTCTGTACCTTGAGTCATCCCTCATTGTATAGTCTATTTTAATCATGTGTTATTTCTTTTATTTGTATCTCTCTAGAGTTGTCAAAATCTAACGTGACAACTCAATCCAAAATCAACTAATTAAAACTCGATTCAAATTTTAACTTATATGAACGCAATAATTTAGCGTGATTCAAATTTAAAATAGACTGGACAGAACTTGACCTCACCAATCCGATTCACAGCTTGAATCGACACCTCTTCTCATAGTTAGCAATTTTTAAGAGAACGGAGTTACTTTACTTGGTAATTCTGAGTTGATTGATAATTTTGCGCTCCAGTTTAGATCCACTGTGTGAGCGAGCTTTGATCTCCACCAACAATGGCGGTCTCCCATCTTCATCAGAGACCGACACACAAACGTCCTTCTTCCTTTCTTAATCGCACAAATCTCACCCTCGTTTTCTCTCTCCTCATAATCCTTGGTTTCTTCTACCCTTATCTGGGAATCTCCCAACCCTTTTTCTCAAACCCCAACTTCGCTTTTCAGTCTAAATGGCGAAATTACTCCCTCCAAGAAGCTGTTTCATTTGTTGGGCGAAATGGGACTGTCATTGTTTGTATAGTTAGTGAACCTTACTTGGATTTTTTGAACAATTGGTTGATTAGTGTTACCAGACATAAACATCAAGACAAAGTTTTGGTGATTGCTGAAGATTATAACACTTTGTATCGGGTTAATCAAAGGTGGCCTGGTCATGCTGTGCTAATTCCTCCAGTTCTTGAATCTAATTCTGCCCATAAATTTGGTTCCTTGGTATGAAATTTGTTGCCATATTTATTTCAATATAATTTATCATATTGCTGATTGATTATTATTGCTATTGGGGATTTGGGAATTTTGTTTTTTAGGGTTTTGATCTGATTTTGGTGTTTGAGCTTTTCAATGTGAACTTGTTCTTTACAAGGGTTAGTGTGTTAGTAAATAACTTGTGAAATTGTGATGTTACTAGTTCATATATTTAGTTTTTGGAGTTGTTCATGCGCAAAGATCATATCCCAATGTCTTAGTCTGTAATTTTGATTTTTGATCATTGTGGGGAGTGGGTTTTGGGTCTGTTTTAGATAATTGAGCTTGTTTATGTGAACTATTCTACTGCTTTATTAAATGGATTGCTACATCAGGAAATGAATTGTGATGTTAACATACTTACATCTGATATAAGCATGGCTGCATGGAGAGTTTTCATATAAGAAATATCAACTATCTTTTCTAGTTGAAATTGTCAATTAATGCTTCAATAATGAATGAGAATTTTGAAACTAGCTAAGCTATAAGTGGCCCTCATCTCTCAGAAGATATGAAAGGGGAATTTTGTTAATTATCAAGGGAGGAGGGGGGGCGGGGTGGTTATCCGGTTATGCGTGAAGTTTTTATGTCATTGTGTATAAGATGATCATAGGCGAGTCGTTTTGTAATTTAAGCTATGGAAGGATGTCTGGTTTGCCATTTAAAGCTTCTGTATAATAGGATGTCTGGTTATGTATGCTCATATGAGGTGAAACAAAGATTGTCATTACTCGGTTTTCTCTTAATATATAGTTGGCGTTATGGCCATGCTTGAATTTAGAGAGATCAGGGGTAACATAAGGGAATGGTGGATGGGGGACAAGAAAATACAAGTTAATCACCAGGATAAAACTGCAGTGTTTATCCTGGGCTAACCAGGTAATTTCGCTAGGTAACAGTAGGTGCCCTTGATGGTAATCTTAGAACTTGGTGTATGAATATATTACTTAACCAGTTGGTTTGTATAATTGATACACAAATCTTAGCAGTCTGATCCATCCATTTGTTAACATTTCTGAAAAAAATTGTAACTTAATCTTTTTAACCTCTATATCTTTGTTTCCAGCTCAACTGTTGCTAATCCATTTATATTTCTGCCTGAATTATGTTGTCCCTTGTTGGACTAAAACCAAAAAGAATATGGATCCAATATCCCCATGAAACTAGACTTATGTATCAGATTCACCTTGCAAATTTTTAGCCAAAGAGGCAATGTAAATACATTCATCAGTTGGTTGCTTGAGAAGTGCAATTATTATTTATTAAGGCTCAAACTCTAACATTGCATGGAATAGGATTCCTAGGGTATTCCTAGTTGCTAGAATAGTAGGCGTGGGTTCTGATTCCAAGTGCAATGTTAAGAAGCTTATCTCCAAATTCATTTTGCAATCCATGATGGATCCTGTAGGGTCAAATGAGTGCACTTTAGCATGATCTGAAAGGAAAATTATCTGTAACCTTTGATCAACACTGCTAGTATGTAATATACGTACCTTAGGAAACTCAGGAGGTTACTTGGGAGCAGGGTCGAGCTTTTCTTTATACTTTGTGTCCATTAATGACCTGCCTAACTGTCATCTGATCGTTTGTGCAGGGGTTCTTCAATTTTACGGCTAGGAGGCCTCGCCATCTTCTGAATATATTGGAGCTTGGATATAATGTCATGTACAATGACGTTGATATGGTTTGGTTGAAAGACCCATTTCCTTATTTGGAGGGAAATCACGATGTCTACTTTATGGATGATGTGGCTGCGGTATGTAGGCTGATATTCCTTGCTATTTTACTCTTATAGTCATATGTATACAGAATGCTTCTGCCTGAGTCTGGTCTGTGTGCTAAAAACTGAGAATATTTTACACATCAAATTATCTATGCAAGTACAGTGCAGCATTCAGCAATGATGTCACTTGTTTCTGCTTTGATGTAAATAACATTGCATAAACGCCCTCTTTAGGTGTTTAGGTTTGCATAATCCTGTTTAATGATCATGACGGGTCTAATGAGCATGTTCTTATATCAACTACTCAGTAAAATCAGAGACCTGTGTATAAGTTCAAAAGTAAAAAACGCATCCTTTGCTAATAGTTATGGATGATAATTTTTTCTTTCATAATTTTTATTCTTGCCTCTGCTTCTTATATCTAGGTGAAGCCTTTGAACCATTCTCATGCCTTACCACCTCCAGGGAAAAAGGGACGACCTTATGTTTGTAGCTGCATGATATTTCTGCGGTCCACGAGTGGTGCCAAGTTGGCTATGAGAAAGTGGCTTGAGGAGCTTCAAGAACAGCCATGGACCAGAGCAAAGAAAGCTAATGACCAGCCTGCATTTAACTGGGCTTTGATGAAAATAGAAAAAAAGGTCGGTCTTTTTACCTCCCTTAGTCACCTCCCCTTTTCCTTTTTACTTATGCTTCCATTCTCCTCCCTTACGCTTTACAGCTGTCACTCCAATGGATTGAGAATAGAGGAAACTTGCTATTCGTTGCCAAAGTGTAGATTTGTTTAGCAAATGATATGTGATAACTCAGTGAAGTTTAGGGTAGTTACATATGTGACTATTGCATCCCAACCAAAGGGGGTGGGGTTAAAAAAGGAAATACGGAGTATGACCTGCACTGTACTGACTTTTTTTTTTTTTTTTTTTTTTTGCTGCTTTTGCTTTTGATTTCTGATATTCATTTTGATAAGCTTTTGGGAGAGCCATAGTTGGTCAATTCTCTGAACAAGGAATGAAGGAAATACTGTATACACCACAAATATGTAAAGAAATTCCATATCAGAATTTTTTTGTTTGTATAAAGCTGACTTGGAGTAACTATTAGCCTAACCTAAGGATACTCATTGGGTTGTATTCTGTACTGGACAACAGGTGGATATGTATCTGCTCTCCCAGTCTGCATTCCCAACTGGAGGTTTGTACTTCAAGAACAAGACATGGGTACGTGAAACTGAAGGTTCACATGTTATCATTCATAACAATTACATCCTAGGATTTGAGAAGAAAATAAAGCGTTTCCGTGACTATAGCCTCTGGCTAGTTGATGATTATGCTTCAGAATCTCCACTTGGCAAGCTATAGAAGTATCAAAGGGTATGGTTATGATTTCGAGTACTACACCTAGCGCTGAACTGCATTTGTAATCTGATTTGGCTGAGCTGCAGCATGTTTCAGCCACTAGCTATGGCATATGCTCAATTTAGAGCTGCTTTAGAATTCCTTCTTTGGCTGTAGTCTCAAGCGAGCTCATTTCAACGAGAGTTTGGCATTCATAAGCTGGATCGCTGGCTGTAAGCTTTCAGAAACACAAGAATGCGCAATGATATCTTCCAATGTCTTGTCTTCAATTTTGATTATTTATAATTATGGGGGTTTTGGGTTTTGGTGTGTTCTAGAGATTTGAGCTTGTATATGTGAACTAATCTCGATTGAGAATCTTGAGTTAATATGTTGTATGGAGCTCTTCATGCCTCACAGGCATCTCACTGAAAAGAGAGATTTCATGATATTTTACTAAGGTCTATCTTCTTCGTTTTGCATATAGAAGGCTGAATAATTACGCCAAAGAACACTGTGAAACACAGAAGGATATATGTGCTGAACATTCTCTTAGCTCTTTATTGTAAATATAACTAAAGTGTGTAATTTTTTGACAGAAATCAAAGGCTCAAATTTATTAAGTAATCAAGTAATATAACTAAAGTGTGTAATGATTCCTTAGTAATGCTACGATATTACATTTGTTGTTATAGAGGACGTAGGACTAAAAAATCAAGATCTTCAATAATCTGCTGATAGGTAGTGGGAATGAAACAAGCGGTGATATTCTCTCCTAGATTAGTCACAAAGTCACAATTGGGAGGGGACTGGAACCTAACCACCCAAAACTGATCCCGAATCCGGATTAGCTCAAAGGGTGAACCGGGTAGAACACCAAAAAAAAACAAAGTCATAGCGGTTCAAGAGCTCAATACTTTTGGCCAAGGATATAGTAAACGGATGTGGAACTAAACCGGTTTGATTGACTTGCACTGTTACGAGTTCTTTAAATTCTGCTAAACTTGCAAGCCCAAGACATTCGTTAAGCCTTATAGAAGTAATGTACCTTAATGCTATATTTGGATCCTCCAGTCCTACTTGTTCATACACATCAATCTCATCATCAAGATGTTCCTCATCCACTTCACCCACCTCCATCACTTGATTTGCTTCACCCTCCACTTCACCCTCCTCTTGACCCCATTGCAATTCCATTGGATCACCCCCCTCCTCCCCACCAAAATCAAAACCAACACCAACATTCTCAAGACCAGCATCAAGATAATCATCACCCCCATCATACCCTCCATTTACTCCACCATTAGCTTCTAATATGGCACCAGAAGCTCCATCTACATGTTGGTCAAAATGCCTTCCATCTAGTGTCTTCATTGTGTCTGAAAATTGCCAAAATTTTAAGCCAGTTACAAACTTTCCATCAATCTAAGAGGTTATTAACAGCTCTATATGGATTCAACACCACACACAGTTATAATGCTACATTGTATTGTAAGAGAAGCAGATGTTCAAGAAATTTAATGCTCACCAAAAGCTGATGAATACAGTTGCTTCCAGCTAAAAGAGACGTCTCCTGGATCAGGAACTGCTAGATCGCGTAAGCTGGCATATTTCCACTTGTATAACCATTTGCAGGTAGTGGCAAGCATCACCAGAGACCTTCCATCTTGGCTATCGCAATCGAGACATCATCCTCAAACCTTTGAGCACAAAATCAGAATTCAGTGAGAAATTTCAATTTGTAACCATTATTCAAAACTACAGAAACTTCAAATAAAATAGTCCTTGTCTATTCACACAAAATCATGCTAATCAAAAGTTAAAAATCAATTGTTGAACCGTTCAATTCCACAAACATAATCAAGATTTAAGAAAAGATGATTACACACAAAATGATTCCAACCACTGCATTTTCTTTGTTAGAGCTAAATCATGAAGTTAAGTTAGCTGAATTATGAGAAAATCCTCACTAATCAATTCAGCATTCATACTAGCTAAACAGATATATGAATAAGCTTGAAATACATACTGTAATATTCTTGCTTGCTTCCCAATATAGCGACCTGTCTTCCCATCATAGTACTCTGGCCAGCCATCATTGGTAAGGTGTTTCTCCACCAGCTCTATGGCATTTCCGGCCATCTGAGGCCTCGCAGTCTTGATGCATACAGATACCAGTAACCACAGCAGAACTGCAATATGAGTATGATTAATAATAACGCATAAGCTTAGATATAATGTTTTGTAAAGGCATGACCGCATGAGAAATGCACCCTAGAGAAAAAGAAGAAGAAGAAGAAAAAAAGTGAGCTTCTGAGGTAAAACGCTGCCTCGGTCAGCGTTTTTCCTCATTTTTATTTATTTAATTTGTTTTGAATTGTGTATTTTGTGAAATACAAAATAAAAAATAAAAAAAACTGAAATACACAAAAACGCTGCCTCAGGCAGCGTGTTTCTAGTATTAATGAAACGCTGCCTCAGTCAGCGTTTTAAGGCCTGTTATAGCCTAACACAAAAACGCTGACTGAGGCAGCGTTTTTGTGTATTTCAGTTTTTTTTATTTTTTATTTTGTATTTCACAAAATACACAATTCAAAACAAATTAAATAAATAAAAATGAGGAAAAACGCTGACCGAGGCAGCGTTTTACCTCAGAAGCTCACTTTCGTAAATAGTTTGGCCACGCGTCTATATTCGTAAATAGTTTACTAATAAGGCTTAGTTTCGTAAAAAATCCGAAAGACGCGGGAGTGAGAGAAGTCTCGTATTTTTTGTATTTGTTTCAACGGAAGTGGTACCCTTAGCTCATTGCCAATTTGCCATTGTTGTTATATGGAAACGACAGCGTTTCAGTTTTGTTATCGGGTATGATTTTTGGGTATCATTTTAAAATGGAAAATTTGCAAATTACCACCCAAAAATAGTTCCATTTTCTAAATAACCACCCATTAAAATTTTATTTTAAATTACCACCCACTAAAATAATTAATTACGCAGATTACCACCTTTTTAAAATTTCTGGTTGATTTCAGGTGTGTGGGGCCCACAGTCATTATATCCCTCCTAAATTTTTTTATTTTTTGTCGATTTCACTATTATAAGCTACTCAAATACTTAAAAATGAGAATCACCTTATTCTCTTCCATTTCTGCCACAATAATTCCAACAACAAATAAACATAAAAGCTTAAAACATGCTTCAACCAATACTAACAGTAATTAATTAAGTGTACAAATTGCAAACACAACTTACCCAGTACTAACAGCAATTCAATGACAAAAAACCTAAATTGGGCAAAGAACATGAACCCTAAATAACTAAACACTCAGTTTCCCCCAATTAAATAGGAAAAGAATCCTAATTTGCGAAGAAAGTAAACCCTAATCAACTAATCAGCAAGTTTTCCCCAATTTAAGCACAATAAGAACCCTAAATTTAAAGAATGTCATAGGTTACCTGATGCGAATTCACCTCTGAGGTTTCTTCAAAATGCTACAACAATTACAAGGGAGTGAAATTTGAGGAATTTGGGGAATTTTTGAAGTACAAATCGCAAATTAGGGTAGGAGAAATGTTATATAGGGGAAAATCGGGGGGAAATTCATTTGGGAAGGAGAAACTAGCCGTTAGTAGCCGTTAGGAGGGCCCCACTCATCTGAATTCCACCGGATTTTGAAAAAAGGTGATAATCTGCATAAAAAATAATTTTAGTGGGTGGTAATTTAAAATAAAATTTTAAATGGGTGGTTATTTAGAAATTGATACTTTTTTGGGGTGGTAATTTACAAATTTTCCACTTTAAAATTAACGATTATCCGTTCCGATTCGATAAACAATTTTTTTTTCCTACTTAAATCTATTATTCCAATATTTAAACCCTTACTTTACTTCATAATTACTACGAATTATATAATATCAATTATTAGTAATAGTAAAAAAAAAAAAATTGGTCAAGATCGTGTAGTATTGTTGTTAATTAGTGTTAAAAATAATAACTAATTTATTAAGTTTAATTATCACTATTGGATACCTTATTGGCTACCTGATAACCGATTCGAAAATTCGGGTACCCGAAGTCCGGGTACCCAAACTTATCGGTTCGGTTTATGGATATCACTTTTAGTGATATTGGTTATCAGGTACCCGATCCGTTAGTACTAACGGTGAAGGTACTCGTCCCATGTCCACCCTTACATGCCTAGATATTTCGAACCACCACGGGATGTTCAAATTTTCTGGGCGTTGCACTCCAAACGCCCATAAACTTTGATCGTCTAGCGGTGGTTTGAAATTTCTAGGCGTTTTTGCCTTGGTGGTTCGTAATTACTAGGAGCAGCAATTCTGCAATTGCTGGTAAAAGCAATTTGCAGAATGTCATTGATAATTTTCCCAAAATCTGAAGGCTCAAAAATTCCCTTCTTCAGAGCATGAAACACCTTCTCTTAATCAATCAATCGTCAATCAATATATATATATATATATATATATATATATATATATATATATATATATATATATATATATATATATATATATATATATATATATAGCTATACTAAAGGCGAAACCAGAAATGACACTTGTCATAACCTGGTTAAAATTTTTCCCTCCAAAAAGTGTTTTTTTTTTTTTTCCCAAAGCTTCTTAGAGAAGTATTTAATTTAATACTTACTTTACAATAATATATTTCTTTTCTATTTGGCAAGTATAATCATTTTTACACATTCAACAAAGATTTATTTATTTATTTTATGACGGGAACAATACAATAATGTAATCTTATCTATAACTTTGTAATGCAATCCATAGTTATTTTCATTAGTCGTGCATGCATTTCTTCCTCCGTTTTCTTTAATGATTTTAAAAAATCATAATTACAGAACTTTCATCCTATTTTGCAATTTGCTATTATTTTTTACAGTAAAATAATTGTATTAAACTAATGATAAATATTGAAATTACCGTGCATGGCACGGGATCTAACCTAATACTTTAAACAAGCAATTACATCTTAATACGAGCCCACGAGCCCACATCATCCAAAATTTCGCACATCCCTCATTTTTTAGTTGTTCTTAGGGCCTGTTCTCATTGACTGAACTCAGCTAAACTGAACTGAACTTAGGGCCTGTTCTCATACGTTGAAATTCAGTTCAGTTCAGCTCAGCTCCTAATTTCCTTCTCTTATAAAATATTCAGTTCAGTCCAGTTCAGCTCCTAATTTCCTTCTCTTATAAAATATTCAATTCAATTCAGCTCAGCTCAGTTCAATTCAGTCAATGAGAACAAGCCCTTAATAGAGCTAAACTGAACTTATTAGAGCTAAATTAAGCTGAACTGAATTGAATATTTTATAAGAGAAGGAAATTAAAAGCTGAACAGAACTGAACTTATTAGAGCTGAACTGAACTGAAAATAAAAGTATGAGAACAAGCCATTAGTTTTGTTGCTATTGTTGTTGTTGGTGTTATTGTTTTTATTATTTTTGTAATTATTGTTGGTGGTGTTGTTATTTCTAATTGTTATTGTTACTTCTTATAATTATAGTTGTTCTTATTGTGTTAGTTATTTTGCTATTATCATTATTATCAAATTTTTGTAGACGAGGTAAGAATGTAATTTTAGATTATAAATGCGGGTGTTACCTAGAGATTTGAGGGCGACGTTTAACGTTCCACAAATAAAGGTTTTTTTTAAAGAAAGAGTTCTTTAATAATTAATTAAAATAATAGAAATGGACCAACTAAATTATAACATGTGGCATAAGCAACCCAAATAATCCGTTAAATTACCCCCATAAACTAACAGGTCATGACTTATTTTGAGAAAATACCCTATAAAGGTCAATTTATTTTGAGTTAATCTAAAAGTTTGCTTATTTTGGAAGATCGAGCAAAAGTTTGCTTATTCTTGACAAAATTTCCTAAACTTATTGTACATTAATTGTAAAGTTTCCTAAAATATCAAAATTTACCTTAAAATAAATAAAAGTTACCACAACTTGTACATGACACAAAATCAAATCATACTGATTGAAAATTAATACAGTAATACCCTTCTAAAGCTTATCTCAATGATTATTTATATTAAGACCATATTTTAAGGTACCCTCAGAAGACTAAAAGTTATCTTAAATTTGGCAAAAATTACTCGAACATTGTTCTTAATTAAAAATTACTGTAAAATGAGTGTTTACAAAAGTTTTTGAACAAGGAATGTTGGGTTTGGATTTTGTCACAAACAAAGGGATTTTTTTTTTTTTTTTTTTTTTTTGAGGGAACGATCAAAGGGATATTATTTTTGCAAAGATAATTATGTTACGAATTGATAAAATTTTTTAAAAATTCCAATTTGATTTATATCATATATAAATCTTGTCAAAAAAAGACTTGTATCTGAAAGAATATTTTCCTCAAAATATTTACATTGACCGCTGTCTATTATAACTCCGTACCGTACGTATCATTATACAAGGCATCCAATGCTATAAACTTTATTTTTTTTTTTGACAATCCAATGCTATAAACGGAGAGATTTCCCATAATATTGTTGAAATAAAAATCAATTCCCATAATACATTGATTTAAAAATAAATTCCCTACATAGTGTCCACGTAGGATCGTTTTTTTGCTTTAGGTTCAACTTAAAACCGCTAATGGTGATAGCGGATTTAAAAAAGAGACCGCCTCTAACAATAACAGGTCTCTTTGCGTCCTTGGTTAATTCACAAGGCATAGTCTAGGAAAAATATTTCAAAGAAACCGCCTTTCAATACGACAGGTCTCTTTGTGTTCTTGTTAATTCTTAGCCCACAACAAGAAATTACACTTATAATTTCAAAGAGACCGCCTTTCAATAAAAACAGGTCTCTTTGACTTTATTTTACAAAAATTGCAAAACCGCTAATACCATTAGCGGTTTTAAGTTGAACCGAAAACCAATCCTATGTGGACACTACTTTGGGAATTTGTTTTTAAAACAAAGCATAATGGGAATTAATTTCTATTTTAACAATATTAAGGGAAATCGTTCCTATAAACAAGGAAAAAATATATTACGAATATTTACCAAACAAATTACAAAGATATTTACATACATCTTAACTGTATCTTATATATAGTACATATCACAAATGGATTATGAAGGGAGGCTGTAGGTGTGAATTGTTTACTCTCGAGGTCTTCTAAACACATTTAGAGAAGAGAATATGGGGGAAAACTCATCATCATCAATATTATCACCATCAATATCATCATCTATATCATCATCATCATCATCACCATCAATATCATCATCATCATCATCAATACCATCATCACCATCAACAATACCATCATCACCATCAAGATCATCAACAAGAATTAATGATCTTGCTGATGAGTTATTGATTGAGATATTTGTTAGACTTGATAATTATATAACAGGGATTAGATGCAAATTAGCATCAAAGCGTTGGTTATCTATACTGTCGAACCCTAAATTTGTTATGGAATACATAAACCATAAGAATAATCTGAAGGAACACCTACCATGGACGTTTTTGTCAACGATGAGGATGACTACTAGACGGATGAATCCTAAAAAAAAAATCCCAACTCACAAGGTATTTAATTCTTCAAAATTCACCCTCACTTTTCTTCCTTTTAAATCGTTTATAATTGTAGCGACTTGCAAAGACCTAATTTTGTGTTTAGATATGAGTGACGAAAAAGATCATCATAACAATCAGTATTACTACATATGCAATCCATTAACAAAGCAATGGGTTGCTCTCCCACCGATTCCAATTTCATCACACGTCTGCTTTTGGGCTAGATTATTTTGCAAATATCCTGACTGTCAAGGAAACATCGATTGCAGCAGGCTTAGGGTTGTGGTTATTCATCCTATACCCATGTTCTATGGCCCGATAACTTTTGATCCTTATAAATCATTCAATTCTATGGTTTTTTGTTCGGAGAAATCTCTATGGAAAAATATTCATCTTCGGATTCCATTGTTACTTAGAAATAATAAAAATAATTTAGTTTTCAAGGGTGCTGTATGTAAGGGAATGGTTTGTATTCGGCACGATTCACATTTCGGGGTGTTCAATCCATTCGACATAACCCCTAATACTGGTGATGAACACGAAGCCAGAAAGATTGGACCATCATTTTTTCCCGGAGATGGAATACTTTTGGAATGTAGAGGGCGATTGATTAGTATGTGCATAACCGTTACACATAGGAATCCCGGTTGGGATGTATTATATGGTGAAGTCCGAATTGATGGTGATGAAGGAGATTTCAATGGACTTGATGATACTCTTAATGATAGTAATAATAAAGATGATGTATGGTTACCAAACTGCAGGGTATATAGCCACAGGTGCATTGACGACTTGGACGGAATAATTATGCCAAATACTACTACTAGATTGATTGGTATTCATCCTACTAACAAGCAATTGATATATCTTGAAAATAAGGTGTGTAGCAATGAGGTGGTAGAAACCAGTGACAATGAGGCCAATTCAAAAGACAGAACTAGTAAGTTGGTTTTGTTTGATAGAAGCTCGTCACACTTGAAGACTTTGGGAGAATTGCATCCCGATCGTCTAGATTCTCCTTGCAGACTTGAGCTCCAACACTGGCCTACACCACTTCCACGTATTTCCTACTAATGTACTATTCTGCTCTGCCCAGAAACTCAAAAGAACAGGGCCTTAGTAGTGGATTAAATGAGAATCCAAATACACCAATTCCACATTAATTTTGATCTTTATAAATTTATTCAACTAGCGTGTAGCCCGGGCGTTGCACCAGTTGCTACTTTAATTAGACCTTGTGATTATCAATTATATACACTTATTTTCATGTTTTTAACATAAATTATGATTGACTTAGATGGTTAAGTAACTGTCTTTCTTATTAAAGGTAGAGTGTTCAAATTCCCTTATCATCATTTTTTTTATATGCAACATTCTAGTTGATTGATTAGTGATGATGGGACATAATGAGAAGTGGAGTAGGTGACATGGCGTGATCTACGTGGCACAGAAACGTTCTTAGTAACGCCTTTTAATATATTACAGTAGTATAGATAAATATAGATTCACCTTATTATCATTCAAGGACGTTGTTCAAAATGTGTACTCTTTTTTTCTTTTTACAAACCTCTCTTAATCACTTATGAAAAAAAAAACTTCTACTATATTTTTACTAAACATATATTGTTAAATGAGTTAAATAAGAATGTCATAGTCCATATAAGTATACTCCTATTAATTAAAAGGAGACATCTGTCCCGCCGTTGGTTAGTTGTTCATATCAATTCACATGCACTGGCTGAATTAGCTAAGCTACTATTGTTAACTACTCGCAGTACGAGCTGAGTATCCTTCCCCCACCCCCCTTTTTTTTGAGAAAAATTAAAATGTTGGACAATATAATACTAGTATTATCCTTTTCCATTACAATTTACAATCATACGGCGTGTTCTACTGTATTTATTTACAAAATAATAGAATTCTGTGTTTCTTTAGATTGAAGCTTTAGCAAGAATATTCTTTAAAAAAAAATATTTCAAGAATAATTGTTTAGCTGGTTTGGAAGTTGAAGTTGGCAAAAATAGGTCCAATATTATTTGTTTAATTTGCGGAGATATTATTTTTTGATTGTTTATATATATATATACTTTGTAAATTATAATTAGTAACTTTGACAACTTTATATTAATATAATATTTAAATTTAATTTTTGTATGTATTTTTCTCGCAATGCTAAAATATAAATGTATTCTTGAGTAAGACAATTGAGTTTCAGTTTAGTGTTGGAAATTTTATTGAATATTTTTTCATTATGTTGTTTATATGAAAATACTCGGTAATAATTTTTCAACAGTAATTAAAAGAAGATTCAATAAACTTGATACTATTCACATCAATCGAAAAGGATCAATTTGCAAACCACTATACGTAGCAACTAGCAAGTTAAAGCGATAATGAACATAATAATCTTGTTAGCTTACAGGTAGTTTTCTAATGGATGCTTTGACGTTTAAGATCCTACTATTGATACCTCACAATTTTAGTATGAGTACTTAGAAAAGGGTATGATAATGGATACAATGATTAAAATTCTAAGGCATGCGCCCAATGCATGAAATGATCAAGAATTTTTTATTTTTTTATTTTTTTTATTTTTTTTTACTATTTATACTTTATATTATAGTTATAATTATATTTATTTTATTTTTTTGACATTGGATGAAGTGATCGAATTTGGATCACATACAATTAGTACAATTTAAATACCAACCGATCTTCCTGCCAAAAAAAAAAACAAAAGAAAAAATTACAAATCCATCTTACTAAAAACAGCTTGCATTGGCATACGTAGGCCATACTTATCAGACTTGTTATTTAATTGGTGACCCATATTATGAATTTCCTCTATAGTAATGGTCACAACCTCACAATTATTTATTTATTTGAGACTTCATTCTCTTTTTTTAATTTTTCAATTGGGTGATGTATTGCGTCAATTATGGTAAGTTGGTAATTGATATTCATATAAAAATTAGGGTCTAACCATTCCTCATTATGGTCATAATAATGTGGAATGTATTTGATCATCAATTGAACTCCTTTTGAAATAAATAAATAAATAAAAATTGAAGTCATTAATTGTCCTTTTCATTTGGACTTTTCAATAATAAAATTTGACAAGTATTATGATGGAGTTATTATTTGAATGTTAACTAGCATCCTGGCCCATGTAATGCACGGGTTATTCATATAAAATTGTATTGAGAGATAAGTGAGGAAATATCAATAAGTCATTATAGGGTATAATATGTAATCGAAAACATGATTAAAGAAATTAAAATTTTGGAACTTTAATCCAAAAAGGGCTTAAAAAGAAGATGGAAGGGCTAAAATTAAAGAGAGAATAGGAAAAAGGTTTAATTAAAGGGGAGAGATGAAGATGAAGATGAAGATGAAGAGATGAAGTGTATATGAAAGATGAAGTATAAGTAAAGAATTAAAAAAAAATGGTGTAATAAAAAATTAATAGTGTAAGATACTAAGATGACATGTGACAATATGGTTAAAGAAGTGTAATAGAATGGATGAGGACATGTGTCTTTCTTAGTTTTTTGGTTATAGTTTTTAAATACTAAGTATAGAGTATAGATATAGATATGTTATATATGTGTACATTTATAGAGTTTTTATTTTGTAACTTAAGCCGATTGATTAAATATGTTTCAATGTTTTGTTATATCGTGGCGGGGTTATTTTATTAATTGACATAAAATTTTTAATACCAATTGGCCTATAATATAAAGACCAATAAATAATGCATTATTACCATCACTAAGTAGGATGTTCGTGTATAAATGTGTTTTTATTTGGTATAGCAGATAAACATCAAAAGTATCGATATTGACTCTTGAGTATTAAGGCATAAAGCAATACATGTCCAATGAACAAATTTTCATCGAAATGCAAACATTTACATTTTATTTTCTTCATTATTTTCCTCTACTTGTCTCCCCAATAACTAAATGTGAGTTCTATCTTATTTCAATTCGTAATCTAAATATACTTTAAAAAAATCATTTATGTACAAATTAGGATTTAATCAATATGATGTGATTATAATCTTAAAAGTTAAATCATCCATTGCATTTCAAAAAAGGTATTGATAGAAAAATCCTTCACCAATCATGAAGAATAATTCACCCTAGTCGAAACTACCCTATTAGGTATAAATAATATGGAGTAATATGGTACTTGTATAATTCATTTGGTTCCTTGAATTCCAAATTGAATCTTTAATAATACTACTCCTAATTAAGCCCAAATCATATGTAATTGTCATCTTAATAAAGATATTAAGATGATAGGAGTATATAAGAGAGAAAAAAAATATTGAGAATTTATAACCTCATAAATATTTGAGACCTCCATTTCTCAATCTTGACCTTCTACCGTTAATGACATTATTCATATGATCGTACCTATAAAAATTGAGAGAAAAAAAAAATTATCCTCCACAATAGTCCAAAGCCCGGGTTAATTTCATAGTGAGTGGGAGCGAAGTTGATGTTCATGCAAATGGGACCTTTTCTTAGAAAAAAAAATAAAATTAATAGAGAATCTTTTTTTTTTTTTTTTGAGAGAAAATTAATAGAGAATCTACTAGACGGAAGGAAAGAAAACAAAAAACAAGGTTATCTTAAAAATAGAGAGAAAAATCCTTGACATTCTATGATCCAAAGATGACTATATCTGCCACCTCACTAGTATTTTATTTATTTATTTGACAAAATAAATATTTTATTGACTTAATTTTCAATTTACACTCCATATTTCTCAGTCTTCCCTTTCTTGCTCACAAGCGTACTTATTGGGTTTTACTGCTGCTTAGCTGTTTTTTGTAAAATATTCAACTCCAAAAATGTTATTTTCTACTCTAATTTTCTTTCTATAATTTTTTTTTTAATAAAATTTCCCCAATTTCATTACCTTCCTTAATTTTGTCCTGGTAATAAAGCTCTGTTCTTTCTTCCCCCACTTATACTCACCAGCATCAACCTAAACCCCATCACTCCATTTTTATTTTTTTTTTAAAAAACCCATTAATTTCTGCTTCGGACAGAGGAATCTCTGCTCCTTTTTATTGGAACTTCAATAATAGTTAATACCCTTCTCTAGATATTAGAGATAATTTCAGAAATTTTGATTTTTCAATCTGGGTTTATGCCAGTTTGTTAAAAATTCTTAGTTTTTTTTTCAAGATTTTCAATCAATTTCAGCTTGATACAGAGAAATCTTTGCTGTTTTGATTAGAACTTCAACTCTACTCTATACCCATCTTCAGATGTAAGTGATAAATTCAGAAAACCTGTTTTTATCAATCTGGGTTTATAGCAATTTCTTGAGGTTGCTATTTATTTTTATTGAGGTTTATTTTGATGGTACTACTGTAAATGGGTTCTCTTGAGAATGGGGTTTTGTTGAAGAAAGATCAACATCATAATCATAGCATTGGGAGAGTTTCTTCATTCTCAAAACAACAAAGACCCAGATCGAGATTTACAAGGTTTTTGCTATCAAAGAGAATAGGCTACTTGCAATGGATTTCCACCATTGTTGTTTTCTCTCTCTTCTTGGTTTTCTTCCAAGCTTTTCTACCAGGTTCAGTGATGGAAAGACCTGGGGATTCACGAAAAACTTTGGATTTAGTTGGTGAAGATTTGATGTACTTAAACCGGATTATTAATGAGCTTGATTTTGGTGAAGATGTGAGGTTTGAGCCAACAAGGTTGTCTGCCAAATTTCAGAAGGAAGCTGCTGAGGTTAATTCATCTTCTGGGTTTAAAAGAGGGATTAGAGTTGGTCATAGGAAGCCCAAACTTGCTCTGGTTAGTACTCTAATAGCTGCTTTATGGTTTTTGCTGATTTTATGGTGTTGATGCTTTTTAATCAATTTTAAGTGGGTTTTTATTTAATTTCTAATTTCAGATTGATAGAATTTGTGCCATGTGCAACTTATTTTGTTACTGAATTTTGAGTGAAATTTAAGCAATAATAGTTGTATTGTACTTGTGCAGTTTATGAGCATGTTGGTTTGTTGTTTTAAGTATATACCAATGTGTTTGATTTTTGTGTGTTGTTGAAGGTTTTTGCGGATCTGGGTGTAGATCCATATCAGATACTAATGGCAACTGTGGGAACTGCACTGCAAGAGATTGGTTACACAATTGAGGTAATGTACTGCATTTGTGTGGCTGAAGTTGGTGAATGGATTAATTGGTGGAGTGGTTAACCTCGTACCGATAGCTATTACCTAATTGTTGTCTTTACTGAATGATGATGTTTGCTGGGCTGTTGCAATCCTTGTTAATAAATTTTTTGGCTATATTAATACAAATGTGTCACAAAATCATTCATTTTGCATGAGTGTATGTCTGAATTATGAAAATGACACCCTCAAGTCCAGAATTCTACTCTGTAGTCTCATGATATTATTTTGAAGTAAAGAGTTTTAGATTAAAATTATAGGCTGTTGAGAACAAATTCAATTCTCCGATTAGGATGGGTTAAGGCATGGCGATAGGTAGATTATCATTTTTTAATAGTTTATGTCAAGTATGCAACGGATCAGGTTGTTGCGTTTGTGAAGATGAGGTACAGAAATTTCCATGAACTTATAGCTGAATTGAGATTAATGATTTATGTTTGAGAGATTAATTATCTGCTGATAGTGAACACTCAAAGCTTGCGGAAGAGATAGGGAAAAGGAGAGACTAGAGAAATAATTGAATACCCATGGATGCACAGTTGTTAATCAAAGATATATATCTGCTGAGGTTTTTGTGATGACATGTTCATATTGGTAGAAACAACGAAAATTCGTGATGCTTGCCAAAGCATAGACTGAAAATTAGATGATAGTGCCACGGCTAAATTCTAAGCAACCTATGACATTATAAGTTGGTTTAGAGGTCAAAGAGATATTAAATGTAGGAAGAGAAATGCCATTAACTGACCAAGATTTGCTATATATATATATATATATAGTGATGGGGTGTAAAGGAAAAACAAGGTTGTCTTTACATGCCATTAAGATCACGAGGAATGCTTACGAGACTATGAGATTGTCTCTTGACGCTGTATCCCCTTTACACTGGGCCCCTGAGAGTGGTTTGGCCTTCTGTAAATGTGTTATTTGCTGCTTTGGCATAGGTTAGTTTGTGTGTCTACATTATGAGTATTTAAAGTGTTATTCATCATTCATCAAGATGTTGGTACATTGTCTAAGCCAAGCTATCAAATCCACAAGATAGATGAAGTGAAGCAGTACAAAAAGTAATGATTGGCTGTTTCATGTTGTGTAAATCTAAATGTCAGTTTGGTGTAGATGCTTCTACGACAGTTTGGACACCGAAGAACCATAGATTAACAAATTGGTTTTGTGTTGATTTTAACTTTTAGAAAGGACCATCAATCAGCTAAAACACTAGTTCAAGCTAGTTTACTAGAGTACTAGACCATGATGCATGTTGTGTATAAAGATTTCTAATATGAACCTTACATGAAGGAGGGATACACAGATTAAGTATTGTCTGTGAATAATAGAAAGATAAAGAGATATGGAACATTTAATGGGGAGACTAGATAACATATTACCAAACATGAAAGGGAAATATTATTATGAAACTTACTAATAAATTAGGGGAATGTAGGCAATTCATATTGAATTAATGAAGTATTATATTTATACACCATGCATGATTATGTTGCCAGCTTTATGATTTAAAATAGTTATGCATCTATGTTTTCTGAGGTAGTGAATCGGAAAGCATTTAACATTGCCCTGAACTCCAACATATATTGATGTCATTTCTATTTCATTCCCCTACTAATGTTCGTAATGGTGGGTTTGACCTCAATCAATGACTTCTTTCCCCGTTAGTAATATGTTGTGATGATTGCCTTGAAACATTTCAGGTATTTTCAAGTGAAGATGGTCCTGCGCACACTGTGTGGCAACATATAGGAGCTCCGGTCAGCACAATTGAAATCAAAGACCACTGCAGAAATAGTGTGGATTGGCTGAAGTATGTTATCAGCCTTATCTTTTGTGGGGAAATGTATATTTGGTCCCATCTTAATGTGCTTCTCATGAGACTTGTGCTGTTGTTCCCTTGTGCCTTATCATATATCCACTAAGTTTTCTTATGGTACTAAATTAGAGGACATGTTATTGAATAGAATTTAAAGCTGATGCCACTTATATCACATGTTAAAATGGAGAGCTAAAATAAAATTTGTCAACAGATGAATCTATTCATAAGCAAAGGTATCTTGATAATATCTCTGTGAATATATTTACTTGATATCTAGGTGGCATAATGACTTGTGTTACATCGAGAATAAAGTTGAGGATGATCAGATTGAGAAGTTTCAGATTTGGCATAATTTTGATCTTTATGGTTGATCCACATATCTCCATAATCATTTGTGAATAATTTACCGTTATAAAATATTTATTATGAATTACGGACATAACTTAATCTGTTTGCACAAAAACAATCCAAATATGAATAGTCAATCCCCTAGGTGCAATTAGGACAAGATCATTCTCTACCAGAAGCATGCTTGTAGATCTACGTGTTTCCATATTGTCTGTGCAGATGGGGCAGGGAGTGGGTGGGCTGGGGTGGTCAATACAGGACATTAATTTCCATATTCTTTCCTCTAACTGTTGCTGTTTCCTTTGCAGCTATGATGGTATACTACTTAATTCGCTTGAGGGGAAAGAAATCCTTTCTTGGTATGCTTCTCAATTTGTGTACAAAAAATGTGTATGTTGTAATAACCCTCAATTTCAAACTTTCAGTTGCTTATTCTGGTTCATACTTTCTATTTTGAAGTGTTTTCAAGTTTGACTTCTGTTGCAAACTTTTTGAAGTTATATGTAGCTTGTTCTATGGGAGTCATATAATGAATGATGTTGTATCATGCTTCAAAATTGCAGCCTTTGGTTTAGTGATTAAATTCTTATTCATCAATTTTCTTGTGTCAATATGTTTTATATAACTTAATTCTTTACCATTTTGGAAAAAAAAAAAAAAAAAAAAACATTAGATTGACTTGTTAACTTATTATACATTGAAAGAAATAGAGAATGTTGTTGTTAATTAGAATTAATTGTGAAGGATATACCCTATGAGTTCCGATGGAATTTACGTATTCTATCAATCTGAATATTGAATCCATAATTTCTGGTGCTCCTTAAAATGATTATAAATAACTGAAGAACAATGAACTTAATGCATTTGTACTGTTTCCTTTTACTTGCTGACAATCCTTCATTGAGTTTATGTGCAAGTCTATTGCAATGAATGATCATACTTGTTACAGTTTTATGCAGGAACCTTTCAAGTCATTACCCCTTGTTTGGACCATACATGAAGACCGACTCGCCACTCATCTGAATCAGTACACTGTAAATGGAACAGTTGAAATTTTAAATGATTGGAAGAAGAGCTTCAGCCGTGCTACTGTAGTTGTATTTCCAAATTATGCCCTTCCGGTACGAACATCTATTTTTAACACCTGTATTGGCTAGACTCTAGAGTTGTTAGTCATCTTACTGTCTGTATTATTTTCATGGGAGTGATCATATTCAACCGACTGTACAGTTGTGCACTATAATCTAGAATAATGACTGCAAGTTAGGTATGTTTCACGTGATAATATTCTTTAGGTTTAAGTGGGGTTTTCTCGTTGCACATAATCTATTGCTTATCCAATTCCCAGTCTCACTAATAGGCTAATTGGTCTTTTCATGTTTCTCCCTCCTCTGTGGTGTCCTTCTGTAAAGTATTTATTATCAAAGAGCTATCTTAGACTTTGTCTAATGCTATCAAATTCCTTTTATAGATGATGTATTCGAAATTTGATACGGGCAACTATTTGGTCGTCCCGGGTTCTCCAACTGAAGCATGGGAGGCAGATAGTTTAATGAGCTTTAATCAAGAGCAGGTCTATGCCAAGATGGGTTTTGCTGCTGATGATTTTGTTATTGCTGTCGTGGGAAGTCAATTTATGTACAAGGGTTTATGGCTGGAACAGGCCCTTATATTACAGGCTTTAAAGCCACTTCTCACAGAAATTCTTCCTGACGATAAATCTGATTTTGGTTTCAAAATCATTATTTTAACTGGCGATTCTACTGGTAATTACACCAAGGCTGTGGAGGTATAAATCTGACTGCTAAATCTTGAATTTGATTAGTACTCCTTTGTTGACATTAAACTGAACATGTTGATTGTTGAATATTCACTGAAGGCCATTTCTACAAGTCTGGATTATCCAAAGGGTATTGTGAAGCATGTTGATCGTAATGCAAGTGTAGATGATGCTCTCAGGACTGCCAACCTTGTCATTTATGGATCATTCCTTGAAGAAGAATCATTTCCAGATATCTTAATCAAATCCATGTGCTATGAGAAGCTCATAATTGCCCCTAATCTCTCCATGATAAAGAAATATGTATGTGGCCTTTCTTCAAATATTTTTTTCCCTTTAAACTTGTGAATTTATGATAGATCACATTAGTAGACAATCTTTAAAATATAATTGCTATTAGTACTCGTCGCTACTTCTTTGTTCTAGAAATTACAGAGGACTGATATTGTGCTCAGTGTATAGAAATTTTTGGAACCACCTGGGTCATTCTTTTCCAATTGTAAATACATGCTATCAAAGTAGACTTTCCTGCTGCTGTTTCCATACTGATATGCACCGGGTTCCAAGTTTTTATCCTTTTTCACTGATTGCCTGTCTGGCATTTCATTGACATTAGACTGTAGAGAAGTGTAAATGCTCGTGCATGAGCCTAAAAATCTAAATTGGGCCTTATAGAAGAAAAAAGAAATTAATACTGCCTTATTTAAGTGCTGAATACTCCTCTTGTATATATATACTGTATGGCTGTATGCTATGGTTGTTTGCACTAAGCTGTTTTTTCAGGAGATCCAACTTCTGACTACATTTTCAATAACATTTAGGTTGATGACAGGGTGAATGGCTATCTTTTCCCAAAGGAGGATATCAAGGTCTTAACTGCCATTATATCGCAAGTTGTTTCAAGGGGAAAATTGTCACCTCTAGCTCACAATGTCGCTTCAATTGGGAAAGAAACGGCAAAAAACCTCAAGTCAATGGAAGCTGTTGAAGGTTATGCATCACTTTTGGAAAATATCCTTAAATTACCGTCGGAAGTTGCTGTCCCAAAGTCTGCTTCTGAAATTCCTTCCAAATACAAAAATGAATGGCGGTGGAACATCTTGAAAATGATTCCTGATGCAAAATATAGAAGCAGAAATACTAGTGTTTACTTGGACAAAATTGAAGAGTTGAGTCGTAATAAAACAGATCCCGCCATTTCTACATCTGCTAAGGACGAGGATTTTTTATATAGCATTTGGGAAGAACAGAAACAATTTGATATTGCTAATGCTAGAAAGAGAAGAGAAGATGCAGAGGTGAGACACCTTCACGCCGATCAGTGTTCTTTCTTTCTATTTTGAAAATTGAATGAATTTTCCTTTTGTTTCCTATAGTAAAAATATGAAATTTTATGTGGTTTCATTATACAGCTTAAAGATAGATCTGATCAGCCTCGAGGAACGTGGGAGGATGTATATCGAAGTTCCAGAAGGGCTGATCACATGAAGAACGATTTGCATGAAAGAGATGACGGGGAGCTTGAAAGGACTGGTCAACCATTGTGTATATATGAACCATACCTTGGGGAGGGAAGCTGGCCTTTTTTGCATCATAAACCACTTTATCGAGGAATCGGTCTGGTAATTTATTCATCGAAAAAACTTGCATGGTTTCCTATATTTGATGCTATAGAATAATTTGCACTTTCAACTTTTTGTTTCATTCTCTTCCGATTTTTTCTTATTTCCTTTCCAATGGCTTAAAAACCTTGCCTCACCAGTAGCTAGCTAGTTGTTTTATCAATGAATGTTGTTTGTAGGCTTCAAGAGGACGTAGACGCGGAACAGATGATGTGGACGCATCCTCTCGTCTTTCTCTTCTCAGCAACCCTTATTACCGAGATGCACTTGGGGAATTTGGAGCCTTCTTTGCAATTGCTAATCGAGTTGATCGTGTCCACAAAAACGCCTGGATAGGGTTCCAGTCTTGGAGAGCAACAGCTAGAAAGGTACTTATTTCTGAACCTCTTTATATTATAGATATTTCTTCATCGTTTGTAGACAGCTAAATGCAAGGTTGATATTTTTTGTTTAATTTTATCAGAAAGTGTTGTCTAAAACTGCGGAGAAAGCTTTGCTTAAAGCTATTGAAACAGGAGAACACGGGGACACTTTCTACTTTTGGGTCCGGTTGGATTCGGATCCTAGAAACCCCATGAACAAAGATTTTTGGTCATTTTGTGATGCTGTAAATGCTGGTAATTGCAGGTAGGACCTCAAACTCCCCAAACTGTTGCTTTCTACGGAGTATGTGTTTTTAATGCCTTTAGTTGACACCTAAATTGTGCTTGTAGGTCTGCATTCTCAGATGCTTTTAAAAGGATGTACGGAATTAAGCAAGATTGGGATTCTCTTCCACCCATGCCTATGGATGGAGATACATGGTCTGTAATGCACAGCTGGTCCCTACCAACTAGGTCATTTCTAGAATATGTCATGTTTGCAAGGTATTTGAAAATTGAAATTTATGCTTACTATGCATGTCTTACATATTTGTTCATTTGATTTACCTTGTCTAAATTCTTTTCCTGTTAATCACATATGCTATATGTTGCAGAATGTTTGTTGATGCATTGGATGCTCAAATGTACGAAGAACACCACCGAAGTGGGCACTGTTATTTGAGCTTAAACAAAGTAAGGCTTCGGTTTTTTTTTTCCTTATTTTTCGTTATTGTGGCCCTTATCTGATCTATTTTTGGGTATTTCCTATCTGAGCTTAATCTTCTGAGACTACATATTACACTAGTATGATGCTTCCACCATGCCTCTTGGTAACTTTAGTTTCATGTTTTCTTCTACAATTTCAACTTCTGAACTATGAAAAATAACAGCCAAGTCATCAGCCAACTTGTCTGTCCCCTTGTTTCAAGCTTTATAGTAGTTTTCATTTCCAAAGTACAAAAATTGTATTCTTGTAAGTGTATATACTTTCAGCTCAATTGATGTGAAAGTAGTTGGCCATCTTGATTATCTTTCTAATAATGCAACAAAAAACAACACTGCAGGACAAGCATTGTTACTCTCGGGTACTTGAGCTGCTCATAAACGTTTGGGCATACCATAGTGCGAGGCACATGGTTTATATCGATCCTGAAACTGGCAAGATGCAAGAACAGCATGGATTGCAGAATAGGAGAGGTCACATGTGGTTAAAATTCTTCTCTTTACGCACTCTTAAAAGCATGGATGAGGAATTGGCCGAGGAAGCAGACTCTGAGAAAACGAAAAGGCATTGGTTATGGCCTAAAACTGGTGAGATCTTCTGGCAAGGTGTGTATGAGAAGGAGAGAGAGGAAAAGAAGAAGATGAGAGCCGAGAAAAAGAGAAAAAGCAAGGAGAAAGTTGATAGGATAAAAAATCGAAACTCGAAACATATGAAACCCATAGACAAGTATGTAAAACCCCCACCTGAGGAAATGTCAAAGATTACTACTACAACTAACAGTAGTACTACAGATGTGGCAAGGAGATAGTATTTGGTTTTCCTTTCCAGTTTCCTGCATTGGGTTGCTGCTAAAAATAGGTTATAGTTAATGATTCTTTTTGTATCAAGAGTTTTAGTTAATTCTCCTATTTGTAAATTTTTTCCAGAAAAGGATGCTCGAGTTTGTAAATGGAGAATAGTGGAGGGAGGGGGGAAGAGACAATGCATCCTTTTACGGTATTGATGTTGATAATATTCATTATATTTAGATGATGTCCATTCATCCCCATTTACATGTGTGAATCTCTCTGACTAATATTCTCTCGTGACTAATTCTCATCAACACAATTGAAAATGCATGCCTTCGGAAAATTAAGTACTCCTCGAGGAATTGAGTTCACTATTATTTTGCCTTAAATCTTTAGTAGATGGCCTTGTTAAGGGTGTTGTGTTGAAATAATTTTGATTCGATATTATAGTAATGGTCCAAATTGCTATATTAGGTATTCAAGAAAACCCATGAATTATGTTTTGGCACGTAAAAGGTCTCTATAGGTTCCATCCAGGTTCTTGCAAGAGGAGCTATCAATCACTTGTCCAAAAGGAGTTTACTTACTTCAGCCTCTACTATGCTAGTTTTGTGGAGGCTGCTACCACAAGTTCCGTTCAAGATTCATCCTGCGAACACCAACTAGTGTGACATGTTCTGAGATGTTCAAACAAGTTTCTCCGAGAAGCTTAATTTTGATGTTGTAGCCTTATGGCTTGAACTTTCCTAGACTTTTTGAGAAAATTACGTGTTGAAGACTGTGATTAGTAAAAATTAACTCCGTTCAAAAATAAATAATAAATAAAAATAAATAAATAAATAAATAAAATAAAATAAAAAAGAGTAAAAATTAACTATTTTTATAAAATACAATACGGAGTAACAAAGAATAATAATTATCACCATGAAACTTGCATTTCACAAGAAACAACCCAGTTTAAAGCTTGTGTTAAGCCTGTTTACTACACCAAAAATAAGTTTTCAGATTCACTATGAAGTAAAAACTCATTACATATTTTACTCTAAGAACCCTGACGCACCAAAATTGGATACAATACATCTACCCTTCTTTCAATTAAAAATTTGCGTATTCTTCATCTCCCGGGCAAGTCCACTGGACATACATATCAGTAGTCATCCAGAGTAGAGGTAAAAGCATTAAAATCTTGGCGCTGCATGAGAATAGACGAGCACATTAGATATGAAGAAGAACAAATTTCATTTTCAATTTCAGAAAACTGAGAACAAGAACAGCCTACCTCCTCCCATTGTAGCTTCGGGTAACCGCTCAATTGAATATCTGTGGCTGGTGATGTACATGATAGGCACACCAGGTATCTGATTACCCAATTATTTTCAGGGTTCAAAGCAACAAGATAATCAATAGACATGTTTTAAGCTTCAAAATTCATGATGACCATGACAATAAAAATTTTGATTCTTCTATATGAAAAAAAAAAAAAACAGAATTACCTTCCTAATCCGACGCTTCAAATCACGATCACAGGTCGCAACAATGTAGCATTTATGCTGTTTTCAACAAAGTAAATCATAAATATTAAGCCAAAACAAGTGGCACAAATGCAGAGTGTAAAAAAAAGGACAGGAATGAAGCTTTTGAATACAGAGAATTCAAAATGGGCATGGTATATAAGCTCTGTCTGTCCCCAGCATTTACACTGTTTGGATAACAAAACAGATGGGAAAAGAGGGGAAGGGTAAGACTACTGTAAGAGAAGGAAGAGGAGATAAAAGAGGGGTTCCAATTTTGGAGGGATGTTTATTAAAGCGGGGTGAACTAAATTTTAGTATAAACTTAATTATTTTTCAGGGGTAAACTAAGCTTTGTATAAACTAAATTCCCAACAAGAGATCACCAATTGAAGTCTCGAACTATAAAGTTAGCAGAAAACAAGAAATTTGTCCAAACATACACTAATGATAACAGAACTCATTCAATTGTTCAGAAATTCTATATACATGGCTGAGTAAATGCTTCATTTCTTTTAGATGTAGTAAATTCTTTTACAGTATCCTAGTCACATGTAGGAGAAAAAAACTAACAGGAAGGAGGGATGCCATTAGCCTCAAGATATAATCCCATTCCCACTTTCCCATCTCATACAAAAAATTGTAGCTAATGTATATAAATGTAACTCTTTGAAGAGGATATCAGATCTTCGATGCAGTTCACAATTGCCACAATGATATCTTTCTTTTTAATACGGTGCAGATAAAGGGTAGTTATTTCATCATACTGCAAACATACCTGAGTGACCCTGTCAACAATGCAATCATCAGCATATGTTCCCTTGTGAATACATGGAAGTCTGTCAAACCGAGGATCCTTGGCAATCCTGCATGTAAAGATAGATATAGACTGGTGATGGCCTCACATCAACATGGAAACAACTTAAGTCCCAAGGACACAAATCAGTGAAATGACACAAAATGAATGACCAAATTGATATCGAAGATAAACTAAATTCAATTGCTAATACAGGGGAAAATGATAGATATAGTTGTTTCATGACCAAATTGCTAATCAAAGATAAACTAAATTCATGAGAAAACACAGTGAGTATATTTGTTTCCACGATAAAAGGAATACCAAAAGCCGTATTCCAAGAAATAAATAGGTCTTTCACTTGTAAAGATGAAAAAGATGTAAAATGTACCTCAACGCTACACGATACTTTTGACCAAGCTTCTCAAGTTCGGCCATAACACAATCCGTAATACAAGGCGTACCTATGGTAGAATAATCAAGGTAAATACAACAGAAAGTATATAGCACACAATGTCTAAACTGTATATAAAAAAAAATGATAGTAATCACTCACATTTAGCATATAAGCAGTCCATCATTGCTTTCTCCAAATCCAACTATCCAAACATAAAACAACAAAATCATTAGACAAAACTAACACAAATTTACAAAGCCTAATTACCAACAAGCATATTTCTGCAATCAACCCAAGAACAGAGCAAAATTCCAGCTGAATAATATAGGTAAAACTAATAAAACCATGAATTGAGGTTCTCACTTTGTTTTGGATAGAAAAATTGATGAAATTAGTATCAACTATAACCCGATAAGGCGGTCCCAATGCAGTATTATACTTGAAAAATAGGGCAGATGATACATTAGGCCTGAAAATCATTCACACCCACAAAAACAACAAATTGAATCAAATTAACATTAAATTTGATTAAACCCAATAATTATAACTGCTTAATACTAAATAAATTGAAGAAATAAAGAAGCTTACACATTTCTAGGAAGATTAGCGGATTCAAGGTCTTTCTTTGTAGGGTTTAATACTTCTTGCTTGTGCCTGAATTTGAATAAAACAATAGACAATTAAGGAATTAGTACCTGTTAATTAATCAACAGAAGAAGATAGAGAGGAAGAGAGAGAACTAGTACTGTTTGAGGGTTTTGGAAGTGAGGAGCTTCTTCCTGACGGCAAATTTGGGGGCTGTTTTAGCTTTTCCCATGATTTCGCCGGTGATAAACCCTAAACCCTAGAGAGAAAAGAAAGAGAAAGAAGTGGCGCGGTGGAAAATTATGGGGTAAAAGTGGCGGAGGTGGCGGTGATGCGACAACGGCAACCCCTTTTTTATTATTATTAAAACTTGTACTCCCACAAAATTTGTTACTTGTAGAACTTAGAGTTTTGTCAAAAGGCAACTATAAAATGCATTTATGTTAAAAGGTTCGGGTTCGAATCCTACCAAGTGAGGGGTGTTTACTGTTTAGGGGTAGGAATTTCTTTATCCTCCCCTCTATTCTAAAATTGTAAGATTTGAATTTTGTTCAGAGTTCTCTTTACCGTATACTATTATTGTTCATCCATTTTCCAGGCTAAATTTCCTTGTGCAAATTATTAGAGAATAATTTGTACACTAATATAATATGTAGATATGTAATACTTACAATACTCGTATATAGAGCTGTCAAAAGTTGATCCAACCCGAAATACTGACTCAAACCCGATTATTAAAAAATTCATCTGAACCCGACAAAATGGTGACCCAAACTCGACCTGACCCGACTTAAAACCAACCCTAGACTCGAGTTGACCCGAGTATGTGAGACCCGAACCTGAACATGAACTGACCTGGAGATGACCCGGCCCGAATGTAACCCATAAATTATTCACCTGAACCGAACTCGACTTAACCGAAATTGACCCAAACCCATTTTAACCCGCCAAAACCCGAATTTAACCTGACTTGTTACTAACCTAACCTGAATTCAACCCGACCCGAATTTAATCCAACCTGTTACAAACCCGACCCAAAATCAACCCGACTTGTTATTAACCTGACTCAAATTCATCTCGACTTGTTATTAACCCGACCCGAATTTTGACATACCTATTACTTACCCCAACCCATAAATTTAACCCGATCTGTTACTAACCCGACTCAAATTTAACATGACTTGTTATTGATCCGCCTAAATTAAACCCAAATTGTTCCTGACCCGATTTCAAATACCTTAAATGCAATTTAGACCACCTTATTATTGTTGATCAAAGCATTTTGTCTTGGGAGACCAAGTCGGTCCAGGCCAGCAAAAGAATGGAGCATCATCCTCAAATTTAAAAGTTGAATATAGTATATATTTGTTGTATGGTCAAAGGTGATAATTATCTTCCTAAATTATAGACATTAGTTCTCTAGTATATTTCCATATATATTATAGTCAAAGGAAATAATTAGCTTCATAAAAATGATGATTATCTATTTATAGTTAATTGAACCCGAATATGACCTGGCTTGGAAATGACCCGACCTGATTGTAACATGCAAATTATTGACCTGAACATAATCCGACTTGAATCCAAGAATGACCCGATTTGGAAATGACCCAACCTGATTACACAACAAGAAAATGGCATGTTTCCGACCGAAATTTTCCGTCGCTAAAGGGTCTAAATCCGTCGCAAATCATGTTTACGACGGAATTCCGTCGTCGATTTCCGTTGTAAAACCTTTGGTAGGAAATTCATGAATTTTCGAGGAATATTCCGTCGGAAAGGTGTATTCCGACGGATTTTACGACCGAATTTAATCCGTCGCAGAACATATTGACTTTTTGGTTTAGTCCGTCGCTAATTTGCGACGACATATTCCGTCGGTGTGCTGTCTACAACGACGGATATTTCCGTCGCAAATGTAATTTTCCGACCGAAATATTCCGTCGCAAACAGCATTTTCCGACCGATTATTTCCGTCGCTGGTAGTGTGTGTTGCGACGAAAATTATTCCGTCGCTGGCTTACGACGGAACATTCCGTCGGAAAGGGTGGTGAGTTCCGACGGATTTAACTCCAGTTTTCCGTCGCAAATGTAGTGCTTCTGACCAATATAATTCCGTCGCAAATTGCTTTTCCTTTCGAACAAAAATATTGACAAATATTATTATAATTGCGTATGTTCCTGCACCAAATACCTGTGATAATTAAAACTATTATCGAATTGCGAAAATATTAATAAATATTATTTTCTTAAAAGCTATATATATCCAAAAGCTACATAATATATAGTAAGTTCTACAAAAGCGGGAACATAATCAAACGCTACATAAAATCGATCAAATTAAGTGCTTGTCCATACTACACAAACCTAAGCTAAGCTAAAAAACTACAGGTGTAGGGAATAATTTCAAGCCTTTAAAATCCCACTAGCTTGAACCCCACTGTGAATACACTAAAGTACGGTGGCGTCCAAAAGGGAAGAAGATAGAGCAAAAGAGTCGCCAACAAGTTTTTAAGGAACTTGTAAACCGTTCACGAGGTGAAGGTTACACCCCTTAACGATCCAAGAGATCGTCAACTCCATAAGGTCATGAACCAAATAAGGGTTCGGGGATGAAGGTACAAAATCCAACCTAAAAGAGATTGAACCTGCCCTAATAATAGGCCTCTACTTTATTCTGCTCGTATTCATGTGCGCTTTCTAACTAACATACAATCAATAGGATTAACCCTAAACTTGTTTAATCTATGTTGGTTGAATTTAATGCACAAATAAACTATTATTGACGATCACTTGAATTATAATCACATTAACCCTAACAAGATTATTAATTATCTTATTAAGCGCGATTGCAAATACCAAATTCCCTTTAAACATACAATAAAAGGCGATCAAGCAATAACAATATAAAAATATAATACATATCAAGCAACATAATAAATAACATCATTAATAATAATAATATCAATCATAATTAATGATAATCATAATCATGTTAAAGCATAGCAAGATCCTAGGCATGATACTAACAAGATTAATAACAAACCCTAGCATGTCACTAAGCAATAAAAATCAAATCTTTAGCCCTAACATGATACTAACAATCATAAATATTAGGAAGAAAATAAAAGGCATCATAACAATCATATTTAATATTAACATTAACCTAGACATGATACTAGGAATCATAATAACAACATAAACATGATATCTACATCATAAATCAATTAATCAATTAAAGTACTTACTTGGATGCCTCGTACCTCTTTTTAATAACAAAATACACGCGTTAGTAACTTCAAGGAAAATAATAATCAAAACAATTAAATTAAATAATTGAAAGAGAGATATAGGACCAAACCCTCAGAAATTAAAACCTTTCACGTCTAGGGCGAAGGCAATTTCGAATATGGCTAGGTGTTTCTAGATCTTGCGAATGCAGAATTTTGTATTAAAAAGCAAGAAAGAATTGAATGCTAAAGAATTAATATTTATTGAGAATTGATGAAGGATGAAAACTTGTGAATGAAGAGAGTTGATTAAAACTAATTGTTGATGAGAATTCGTGAATGATGATTGTAGATGAATGAAAACGGAGTTTTTAATACGATATTTATAGAGAAAATCAGCCAAAAAAGATAATTTAACAAAACAGAGTCTGAAGATCACAAAACAGCATTGGCGCCAACCCTGGCTAACTGGCGCCAGGCACCAGTGGCTAGCGCCAGTCGCCAATGGCTAGCGTCTGGCGCCAAGCCTGGTTCCAGGCGCCAAGTCCTGGGGTTGGACGCCAATCTTAATTCCAACGCGTTTTCGAAAATCTGATAAGTTTACCGTACTGGAAGATAAACTAATATAATTTCTTCGAAAATGCTATTTGATCTTGATTAAAACTCTGAAAAGTCCTAATTGAATTAGGAATGAAAAGAACCTTCTAGAAGATTCTAGAAGACTAAAACCATTCCTAATTGCATTAGGAATGATAAATCATATTAGGCCCTCCCCTAGATCATTGGGCCGTACATAAAGCTCAAACCGGGCCCAGTTTAGTAAATTGGCCATAACTTCCTCAATATTCATCGAAATTGGGCTTATAATATATCGTTGGAAAGGTCTTTGCAAGCCCCATCCAACTACACCACTATTGGACCCATATCATGGACCAACCAAACTGGATTGGATTTTTTCTTAAAATAAAGTTTTCCAAAACAGGGAGAAGAGAAAAGAAATAAAACTTTCCGCAACACTAGACCTTTCCACACTTTCGTTTCATTCGATTATGATTCGACGTGAAAGGTACTCATCACTGGGTTTGGTTTTGGGGAGACAAAAATGGGTGTCTACAGCAGGGGTACCCTGGCTTGCTCCTCCACTACCCGAATCATCCCTAGGGTCTCGACGCTGAGGCTGAATGGTGGAACATGTGTCGTTGTTGTTGCCGAATCGTCTCATGAAGTCATTCCACCTCTCCTCGGCTCTCCTCTCCATTTGGGCCACTTCAACTCGAATTTGAGCTTGCATCTCAACTTCCATTTCACTCCGAAGTTCACTCCGTATTTCACTCCGGAGTTCACTGC
The DNA here is from genome assembly GCF_001683475.1 of Chenopodium quinoa. Taxonomy (NCBI): domain Eukaryota; kingdom Viridiplantae; phylum Streptophyta; class Magnoliopsida; order Caryophyllales; family Amaranthaceae; genus Chenopodium; species Chenopodium quinoa. The sequence goes on from NW_018745454.1 coordinate 3,030,656, forward strand.
GGATCTCACTACGAAGAGCCTCGACCCTATGCTCCATCTGATCCTGCATCTGAGAAACAACGGATGGTGTGTACTGTTGTGAAGACCTAGACACCCGACCCATCCGTTCGCCATAGTACAACGATGCGCTTTCGCCAAGTCCCCCCACTCGACCCTTCTTGTTACGACCACCCACAGTCTCCCAATACAACTCATTGGGACTCTTTTTAATCCCTTGGGTGGTGGCTTCTTCAACCTTCTTCTGGTAGGACTCCTACAAGAAATACATTATACAATTATATATGGTTTTAATAATTTACCAACAACATCAGTTACAATTAAAGCAACATATAAGTGAAAATGGAATCAAATAACAATAAAAGAAGCATATTTCTAAGTTTAAGGGTTTATATCCTTAAAATGAAGCCATTTCAAGCCTTTATGGCTTCTTACATGCCTATTTCCAACATTTCTTAACTTTTTAACTCATTCTTTGTCATACCATCTCATATTTACATACTTATAACATATTATGGGTATAAATCACATAAAAGAAGAATATTTCTAAGTTTAAGGGTCTTTATCCTCAAAATGAAGTCATTTCAAGCCTTTATGGCTTCTTACATGCCTATTTCCAACATTTCTTAACTTTTTAACTCATTCTTTGTCAAACCATCATATTTACATACTTATAACATATTATGGGTATAAATCACATAAAAGAAGCATATTTATAAGTTTAAGGGTTTATATCCTCATAATGAAGTCATTTCAAGCCTTTATGGCTTCTTACATGCCTATTTCCAACATTTCTTAACTTTTTAACTCATTCTTTGTCTAACCATCTCATATTTACATACTTATAACATATTATGGGTTTAAATCACATAAAAGAAGAATATTTCTAAGTTTAAGGGTCTTTATCCTCAAAATGAAGTCATTTCAAGCCTTTATGGCTTCTTACATGCATATTTCCAACATTTCTTAACTTTTTAACTCATTCTTTGTCAAACCATATCATATTTACATAATTATAACATATTATGGGTTTAAATCACATAAAAGAAGAATATTTCTAAGTTTAAGGGTCTTTATCCTCAAAATGAAGTCATTTCAAGCCTTTATGGCTTCTTACATGCCTATTTCCAACATTTCTTAGCTTTTTAACTCATTCTTTGTCAAACCATCTCATATTTACATACTTATAACATATTATGGGTTTAAATCACATAAAAAAGCATATTTCTAAGTTTAAGGGTCTTTATCCTCAAAATGAAGCCATTTCAAGCCTTTATGGCTTCTTACATGCCTATTTTCTAAATTTCTTTACTTTTTAACTCATTCTTTGTCATACCATCTCATATTTACATACTTATAACATATTATGGGTTTAAATCACAATAAAGAAGCATATTTCTAAGTTTAAGCCAACATAATAAGTAAACCATACAAAATTATATTAAAGTTGTTACCGCTATGTTTTTGGATTTGACATTTGCAGGCACCATTCCTTTCCCAGGGACCTCCTTGAAGTGCGTCTTCATGAAAAGCTCATGTGCAGTAGGTAACTGCCCTTTGTTTTTCGCCGCCTTTGAATGTACATGCACAAAAACAAATAAAACTTGTCATTCCAATGTGAACCACAATTGTTACCTATTTACATGCCTTATAAAGAAACTAACCATCCTTTTTGCATGTTGTACAACTGAAATTGAACCCTGGTAGTGGGTTGGTTCAACCACATTGTCCATCGATCCGCCTCTTCTATTCTTCTTGTTTTGTTCGGACCGTTTCTTGTACGCATCATCATTGGCAACAATGTTCATTATCTTCCGGTGGACTTCATCAATAAGCCAGCCCGGCTTCTGACCTTTCATCTTGTGTGTGATTGTGTGAAACATGTCCTTCAACCGATATGCGAACTTGGATTCGAAGGTTGTCTTCACATGGTCCTCCAACTCGGGTGCCCATGTGCATTGCTTCTGCAATTGACAAACATTCAAAGTTAACAACCAAATCTCAAACTTCGCAATTAGTAATACATAGTTGTAAGTGTAAAATGACATACACAAAACAAGTTCCACCAATGCTCCTTTGTTTTAGCATCAACTTCTCCGTAATTCCTCCAAGGCTTTCGATAGTAGCCTGTTAGGGTACCGGAGATGGCCTTTACCACGGCTTTATCATCAAACCTATTTTAACGTACATCAAGATCAAAAAGAAAATAAGTAGTTCATGTTAGAGTATTCCATAGGTCATGATATAAAATATGGATACAAAGGGATTGAAATAACAACTAAATATATACCAGCACGTGGCAGGGTCTAGTACCACCCTCTGAGAAGACTGCGAGGCATGTTTCCCCTGAAGTTGTTGCGCCTGAAGCTGTTGCTCATGATGCTCAATCTACATCTGTGTTTGAGGATCCTCGTCGTCACCCAAATCTTCCGCGTCCTCCGCGTCCTCCATTTCCTCATCATCATCATATATCAAAACCTGTCTTTTCTCCTTTCCCTTTCTACTCTTCAACGTTTCTCCTTTTTTCCCTCCCACCATTGCAACTTGAAAAAAACGTTAGTAACATGCTATGATATTAACATTACAAAAATTAGTAGTACAATGAGATGTAAAAGTAATAAAATAGAACGACCAACTCCATAATTGGTTTTACAATAACAATCAAATTAAACCGAAAATTACATTCAAAGTACAAGCAAATGCATCCTATTTATTTTACAATAACAACCACATTTTCCTACTCGTGGCTTTCATCGCTACTATCACTACTGGTATTATCACTACTATCATCTAAAAACACATCGATGTCATTATCCTCGTCACTGTCACTAGAGTCGACGCTGGATTCATCATCTGATTCACTTGAGATTATTAAGTCGTCATCATCATCTTCGTCGTCATCCTCAACTGGGTCGTAGTCAGGAATGCCATTCGGTGGACAAAGCGTGGCATATACTTCTGGGGACGGTGCCTGCAAAAACTCAAGGTCTACTGGAGCATCAACCACTGACCTTGCTTGTGTTTTAAACACAGACCACCATTGAACTCGATCCCGTTTTAGGCTAGGGTAGGATGTGTAGTACACTTGGATCACTTGATAAGATATTACAAAGGGATCATACTTGGGGTATTTCTTAGTATGATTCACTTCAACAAGCTTATACTGTTCATGTATGTTCATACCCCTACCACAATCCATCCAACTACACTTAAAGAGTATAGTCTTATACTCTTTAATTGGACCAGTGTAGACAAGTTCAATTATATCGTCTAGAATGCCAAAGTACTTTCCACCGTCCTCATTAAACACACAAACACCGTAATTCATCGTAGACTTGTGTTTACCATAGGAATGTGTATGGAAATTAAATCCACCAACAAAAATCCGCTTCCAAGTTCGAACACGCTTGAAAGGACGCATGCACAAAGCTTGGAGGACATCCGAATTTGGTTTCTCTTCAACCACCTATTTACGTCAGAATAGATGAATTAATTACAGAGAATAATTGCAATATCTAAAAGTCATATTTAAAGAACAGATAGAACAATTCTATCACCTTATGGTGAAACCAATCAGAGAATGCGACGTCACATTTCTCCATGACTTCCTCTCTACGCAAAAAAGGTCGGGTACTAAGAACGTAGTCCTCAAACTTCCTATTAGGTCAATGACACGAGATAAAATTAGTAATTCAACCGATTTAATTCTTCAAAACTATGAAAAAATTTCAATCCTGACCACGTATACCTTTCGTATTCACCAAGAATGCCGTAGTTTCGTAAAACGAACAAATGAGCACGCTCGAGTTCCTTTTCATCTAAGTACCGAGTTTTACCCTCAGATGAGACACGACCGCTATCCTCCGAGAACAACTCCGGTAAGTCAGCGTTCTCCAATGTGGATTCCACGTCTACATTCACATTTCGACCAAGATCCCGAGTTTTTGTGTCAACTGACGCCTGGAAGTAATTTGAGCAAAAGTTTGCTATCTCTTCGGTGAGATAAGCATTGCATATTGAACCTTCAACTCGTGCCTTGTTCCCAATTTTACGTTTCAAGTGATTAAGGAACCTGCATTTAAAATAGTATAATTAATTGCGTAAATAGGTCATGACTATGAAGGGTTTGTATGAAAGAAATTAATGGGACTTTGATTTACCTTTCGAAGGGATACATCCATCTATATTGAACAGGACCACATAACTTTCCCTCATATGGAAAATGAATAGGTAAATGCTCCATAGAGTTGAAGAATGCAGGAGGGAAAACCTTCTCAAGCTTGCAAAGGATTTCAGCTATGTTTTTCTCTAATCGCTCCATGTCACTAACTGTGATTGTGTAACAACACAATCACGGAAGAATTGACTGATCTCTGTAACCGCATTCCAAATATGGGTAGGGAGCAATTCCCTCAAAGCAGTGGGCAACAACCTCTCCATGAACACGTGACAGTCGTGGCTTTTCATTCCATGAAGCTTACAGGCTTGTAAATCTACGCATCTGCTCAAATTGGAGGCATATCCATCTGGAAAACGCAACTGTTTAACCCATTCACACAACACTTTTCTTTGAGCCTTGTCAAGAGCGAATGGGGCTTTTGGCATAAACTCTTTTCCTCTATCATCTTCATCCATATGAAGTTGTGGCCGTTTACAATATTTGGCAATGTCATTTCGAGCCGATTGCGTGTCACATGTATGCTTTTTCACATCCATTATGGTGTGGATTAGCTGATCAAAGAAGTTCTTTTCAATGTGCATGACATCCAAGTTGTGACGGATGAGCAAATGCTTCCAATAAGGAAGTTCCCACAACGAGCTTTGCTTGAACCACCTCTTTTTTGCTTTTTTTAGGTGTTTCAATGCCTCCGGTCCATCAGTTGCCTTTGGAAGGTGTATCACACATTCTCACAATTCCTCACCTGACATGATGTGTGGCGGTGAACCTTTTTCGACTTTGTTTTTACAAAATGCAGTTTTGCTTTTTCGAAAAGGGTGTTCTGTTGGAAGGAATTGGCGATGGCAATCAAACCAAGAAACTTTGCCACCATGTTCAAGCCAAAATGCTTTGCTTTTATCCATACAATAAGGACAAGCCTTCTTACCCGCTGTGGTCCAACCAGACAACATACCGTAAGCTGGGAAGTCACTAATGGTACACAGGATGGCTGCTCGAAGATTAAAATTTTGTTTCCTTGAAATGTCATAAGTATTTGCGCCAACTTCCCATAAATGCTTCAACTCTTCTACCAGCGGTTGCATATACACATCCAAATTGCCCTTAGGGTTCTTAGGACCAGGAACAAGCAATGAAAGAAACATGAATTGTCTTTTCATACACATTGAGGGAGGCAAGTTATAAGGGGTCAATATGACAGGCCAACAAGAATATTGTCCCCCAAACTTATCATGAGGAGCAAAACCATCTGTACACAAGCCAAGTCGAACATTACGAGGCTCATTGGAAAATTCTGGGAAGCAATTGTCGAGGTGTTTCCAAGCTTCACTATCACTAGGGTGCGCCATTGTGCCTTGAACTCGAGGATTTTTCGAATGCCATGTCATTTCCTCCGAAATGTTCTTGGTTGCATAGAGCCTTTGCAATCTCGGTGTGATCGGAAAGTAAATTAAAACATTCAAAGGCACTAAGCTAACTTTGGAAGTCATCTTGTATCGGTCGCTACCACACACTCGACATGAAGATAACTGAACGTCATCCTTCCAAAATAACATACATCCTTTCGGGCATGCATGAATCTTTTCATGAGGCAACTCCAACCCCTTTACAATCTTCTTCACCTCATAGAATGTATCGGCCATATGGTTGTTGTTAGGAATAGCCTCATTGACCAAAGAAGCAAACCCATCAACACATCTATGGGGCAAATTATACTCGCACTTAAGACTAGTAATTCGGCCAGCCATCTCTAAGACAGACAACGAACTCCCTTCGTATAATGGTTGTTCGGAAGCTTTTAACAAATCCAAGAAATTCTTAGCTTGTGCATTAGGCTCCTTCTCTGCCTCTTCAGAATGCCCTTAATCTTCATTATGACCAAAAGCATCGAAAACCATTTCACGATATTCATTTGACGACCCTTTAGGAACTCCCGGAAACCCTTCCCCATGACACATCCACTCATAGTAATTAGGCACAAAACCCTTGCGGTACAAATGAATTTTAACCGTTTCCGCATCCCATAGCCGCTTGTTCTTACATTTAAAACATGGACACCTAACTTCATTCGGGTTGCTGCTCTCGGGATGATCTTCCACGTATTTAAGGAATTCATCTACGCCTTTCACAAAATCCGGATTAATAGAATGTCCAACCTTCCTTTCATACATCCAGCTACGTTCTGTTCGTTTCATGATTACAACTTCTACACAACTCACGAATATGTATAATTACATTAGTCACAATGCGTATTGAATATTCATTATCCATAAAAATGTTATGAATATGAAAATAAGATTGTAAATGATGTCCAAAGGTCCTTATCACTCCAACCTAACCCAGAGAACATTGTAGAGAAATGACAAAGCAGGATAATCCCTAGAATCAATAACAAGGCATACATTCACCACCTAAGTGAGAATAAACGTCTAAGGACAGTCCCAACCGGGGACTATTCAAGACATACTCCTAATGATTATGACTTGAACGGGTATCTAGGCAAATGATTATGCAAATGATTCATTCAAAAGTATATAAAGCCAAAAACACATCCATTGTTATAACACATTCATTATAACACATCCATCATTATAACACGCTCATTTTAAAATATGTCAAGCAAATATCACAACCATTATAAAGTAAAGAACACAATTAATTAAATTAAATTAATAATTATAAGTAAACCAAATATATCATAATCATCATTTAATTAATATAAATAATCATATGTAAACAATTTATATTCATAATTAAATTGATACAAAAAATTATTAATCATTACATTAACTAAACAAAACTAGTGAACATTACATTAAATAAAACAAAACTAATATACATTATAAAATTATCACAAATTAAACTAAGCTAACATACATCATTATACTAAACAAAACCAATATAAACTAACATATAATCCCGTACATTATTATAATAAAATATCAACCTAAACTAACATATCATGTCATACATTATTATACTAAATCAAAGCAATTTCACATGTCATGTCTTACATTATTATGATAAGCCAAATTAAACTAACATATCATTTATTCTAATGAGAGTCAGGATATGATAATTGAAGGAAGTCCCCTGAGATTGGGATAGAACCATTATTATAATAAAATAAACCAAACTAAAGTAACTTAAAATTATCACAAAATAAACTAAACTAAGAATTTTTAAAAATGTCATGTCACTAACCTCAAGATCTGCACTATTTATTGAGATTCAAAGCAAGTAAATGTTCAAATCCTATAAATAGTAAAAATTAATATGTCAATTTTTATAATAAAGGTACAATTATTTTTTAAAAAATAAAATATATATAATAAATGTACAATTACCGGCTGTAGAACGGCGGGTGGTGAAGATGGTGGTGGTTCTGGTCGGAGCGAGGACAATATTGGAGGAGGAACCTGTCCAAAATGGGTGGTGGTGGTTAGGGTTTCATTAAAAAAACAGAAAATTTTAAAATAATAAATAAATAACCAGAAATTAAAAAAAAAATAAAAAAAAGCAAAAGATACCGGCGGTAGTGGCTGATTGTAAAGGCGCCGGCGGTGGTGGCTGTACAAAGCAATGGTTGCATTTTCAGACTAAAATTTAAAAATAAAAGTAAAAAAAAAAACAAAACACAAAACAACACTTACCGGCGGCGGAGAACTGCGTGGTTGGGCGACGCGGGACCTCTGACCGGCGCAGTGGTGGCTGTTGCAGACGGTGGTTAGTGGAGGCGTGTTTATATTTTTTTTTTTTAAAAAAAAAAAAAAACAAAACCTACACTTACCGGCGGCCGACCAACGGAAGGGCGGATCTCCGGCTGCGGCGAACGGCTGGGCGACGTTTCCTCTTCGACGGCGGCGGATCTCCTCTTTCTTCTTTCTTTCGTTCCTCTCTCTTTCTTCCTCTCTCTTTCTTTCGTAGCAAATGGATTCAAAAATCCAAACCCTTGACTTTTGTCTAATTAATTTTCCGACGAAATTAATTTCGTCGGAAAATATAGTTTCCGACCGAAATTAATTCCGTCGGAAAATTTGCGAGGAATTTTCCGTCGGAAACTATGTTTTCCGACCGAAATTAACGTCAAACTTAAATCCGTCGTTGCTTATAGGATTTGCGACGGAAAATCATGTCTGTCGGCATAATTCAGTCGGAAATTGGCCCATTTCTAGTAGTGTTATAACCCGCAAATTATTGACTTGAACCGAACCCGACTTGAAAATGACCCGACTTGATTATAATCCGAAAATTATTGACTTGAACCGAACCCGACTCAAACCCGAGAATGACCCGACCTGATTCTAACCCGCAAATTATTGACTTGAACCGAACTTGACTCAAACTCGAGAATTAAACTAACCCGTTTTAACCCATGAAAACCCGACCTATTGTTCACCCAACCCGAATGTCACCCGACCTGTATTAACCCGACCTAAACCCTATAAGAAATATTACCCGACATGACCCGACTCAAGCATGACCCCAACCCAAACTCGACCCACATAGGTTTTAAAATTAATCCGAATTGACCCGATCCAAGTTGAACTGACCTACTCTTATCGACCGAAAACCGACCCGTTTGCCCGAATTGACAGCTCCACTCGAAACCTCCAAAATTTCTCAAAAAACGTGGATATTAGCCTTCAATTTTGGAATTTTTTGACCTTTTTTCACCTAGAAATAAAAATTGCCGAAATGTTTACCATGGTCCCTAATACCCTCTGAGAGTACAATTGGCTGGGTGGAAACATCCAATTTGCCTTTAAAAGACCAATTTACCGGTTTACAACTTGCACCAATTTCATTAACTCAACCTTACCACGAACATTTATGACAACATATAATCATAATATATGGATCCAAACGGAATTATATGACCCCGAGATTTATTCCCTAAAATCTCATTTTTTTCGACACCGGGCCCCGAAACATTTGAAATTTCTCAAAAAAACGTGGATATTAGCCTTCAATTTTGGAATTTTTTGACTTTTTTTTCCCGGATATAAAAAATGTCAAAATGAATACCATGGTCCAAATACCCTCCGAGAGTCCAATTGGGTGGGTGGAACCATCCAATTTGCCTTTAAGCGACCAATTTACCGGTTTACAACTTACACATATTTCATTAATTCAAGCCTACCACGAACATTTATGACAACAAATAATGATCATATATGGTTCCAAACGACATTATATGACCCCGAGATCTATTTCCTAAAATTTCAATACTTTTCGGCACCGGGCCACGAAAACTCCAAAAATTCTCAAAAAGCATGGATATATCCTTCAATTTTTGAATTTTTTTGACTTTTTTTCGCCCATAAATAAAAATTGCCGAAATGTTTACCATAGTCTTTAATACCCTCCAGGAGTCCGATTGGGTGGGTGGAACCATGCAATTTGCCTTTAAACGACCAATTTACCGGTTTACAACTTGCGCCGATTTCATTAACTCAAGTCTACCACAAACATTTATGACACCATATATGGTTCCAAACGGCATTATATGACCCTGAGATGTATCCCCTAAAATCTAAAGGCTTTTCGACACCGGCCCCGAAATCTAAAAAATTTCTCAAAAAACGTGGATAAAAGCTTTAAATTTTAGGGTTTCATAAAGGCTTTAAAGCAACTTGCATCGATCGATTTCATTAACTCAAGCCTACCACAAACATTTATGAAAACATATAATAATCATATATGATTCCAAATGGCGTTATATGACACCAAGATGTATTCCCAGGAATTTCAAGACTTTTCGACATCGAGTCCCGAAACCTTCAAAATTTCGCAAAATGCGTGGATATGTCTTCAATTTTGGATTTTTTTTTTTACTTTTTTCGCTCGAAAATTAAAATTGCCAAAATGTTTACATGGTCCCTAATACCCTCCGGGAGTCCAATTGGATGGATGGAACCATCCAATTTGACTTTGAACGGTCAATTTACCGGTTTACAACTTGCACCGATTTCATTAACTCAAAACTACTACGAACATTTATGACAATATATAATGATCATATATGGTTCCAAACGGCATTATATGACCCCGATATGTCTCCCCTAAAATCTCAAGGATTTTCGATACCGAGTCTCGAAACCTCCAAAATTTCTCAAAAAACGTGGATAAAAGCTTTAAATTTTGGAATTTTTTTGACTTTTTTAGCCTCTAATTAAAAATTGCCGAAATGTTTACCATGGTACTTAATACAATTCGGGAGTCTAATTAGGTAGGTGAAAACATCTAATTTTCCTTTAATTGGCGAATTTACCATTTATGACTTGCACCGATCTCATTAATTAAAGCCTACCACAAACATTTATGACAACATATAATAATCGTTTATGGTTTAAAACATTATTATATGACCCCGTGATGTATTCCCTAAAATCTCAAAGTTTTTCGACACCAGACTTCGAAACCTAAAAAATTTCTCAAAAAACGTGGATATTAGCCTTCAATTTTGGAATTTTTTGACCTTTTTTTCACCCATAAATAAAAATTGTCGAAATATGTGTGTAATATACTCTGAGAGTTTAATTAGATAGGTGAAAACACTTTTTTCTTGTTTCCTATTTTTTGTTTTTAATTTTAAAAACAGAAAATTGAAAAAAAAAGATGCCAAATAAACCCTAAGATGTCACAAAATATGCTTCAAATATTGTTTCAAAAAAAAAAAAAATTCAAAAATAATGTCACAAAATAAAATGGTGGGGCTAGTTTATAATTCTAGAAGGGCATGTGATGTGACAACGAAAAATCCAGAAGCAAAAGTTGCGGGAATAATCTGGAATCACCTTAACGGTTGAATCTCTGTCTTTCGCGCTCCTTCTTCTACTCCATCATGTCAGTATTTAAACACTCTCCAGAAGAATCCATTTCTTATTACTGGGGAAAAAAAAACTTCAGATTTTTCTGCAAATCACAAAATTCAAAGAGCTCGTAGCAAAGCTTCAACCTAATTGTTCTGGGTTTGTGGACTGATTTTACACTGTTAACTGAGTAATTGGGAATTGCGGATCGTTTGGCGGTTTGTAAACAAGCTGTAAGTTTTCTCTTGATTTTGTTTTTGTTTTTGGCGATTAAATTTTATTTACAATGCTGCATTTTGATTTTAGATTAGAAATGCTGTTAATTATGTTTCTATTGATGATGTATTCAATTTCATTTTCTTCTATATGATTGTATATTGTTGATTAGTGATTAACTAATTTTCTATTGTCGGTGAACCAAAAAGCCATATTAATACCTGAATTTGATAAGTTTTGGCTTAATTTAACAATACTAGGTAGCAAATTATATGCCCTTACTCAATTTTGTACTGGCAAATTAGTTATACTCAACAGGTTCAATTCCCAAATTGTGCAAATGAGGGTGGTTGAACATTGGTGCTGAAGAAATAATGAATTTTGGGTGATCATTGGGTTTCTCAAAGTTTTGATGTTTGATTGAATGTATATTAGATAGGAAAGTACCATTGAAACCAGCAAAATTACCTTCTGAATTGTCATGATTGTGCATAAAATACAGTGTTGATATGATTTGGTACCATGGAGTATAAGGTTGATTCAAATATGTAATAATAATATGGATTGATGTTGATTAGTATCCGGTGGAAGATTTAAGATTAGTTTATTTATGGTTAAGTTGGTACCTTGGAAATTTTCGTCCATTGGGTTTAAGTTTATTGTTATGGGAAAAGTTAAGAACCTAGTATCAAATGTATTCTATCTGTCTGAATTCAAGAGTTACAGCAGAGGTTGTCATCTTATATGAGATTGTTATGATTTGTGGTCGAATTATTATGATCATCCTTCTCTTATTTGAGTGATGGGAAGAGTGCGGGTACCATTCAACTATAGCAGAGTAAAACTATAGGGACAGCCCTAGCTCGGAGTACTTAGAGGTGTAGACGTGTAGTACTACTTGTATAGTTGTATGTATTATTTTACACCCTATACTTTGAAGCAATAATGATGAGCATGTCTTAAGCTGCTCAGTGATTCCTAGCTCTTGTTTTTAGTTACCATTCCCATCAAGGTTAGAGATTATGTTACCTGATGCATTAGGTAGCAAATTCACATGGTCACATAGCTTGGAGTTCTGGTGTTACATGGCCTAGATACCTGAATAGTCAATATAGTTTTGCTAAGGTGCTCTTTTTTTCTCAGTATGCATTAACACACTTGCATTTGGATATATAATTTGCTCATGTTAACTGTTAAAAGTGCTTTGTGATCCTCATACTTGTTAATTTATTTACTCACAGTTCTGCTGTTTGTTCTTGTTGCAGCTGTTTTGGTAGCATATCTACTAGACTAGCAAGGTTTCGTCTTAAACAAGCTGGTAAAGATGAATCCAGTTTACAGAGGCATGAATTCTTACCCTTATCAGACAAATCAAATGCCTTCTACTCAGTATTATCACCCAAGCTGGGAAGGTGTTCCTCAAATGAAGGAAGACCCACCAAGCTCCTCTTGCATGCCTGAGTATTTGCCTCCCAATTACGGTTATCCAGCTCCGATGCAGTGCCATAGTTGCTGCTCTCATGGTCAGCATCCTACTTATTACAATTTCAGACCACCCTGCTCTCATTTCCCACCACCACCACCAACTTACAATCACTTTTGTGGTGGCTATCCTCCTTACCCTCAATTTCACCCTATGTACTATGCCCCACCTCCAAATTATTCCATGGAGCTACCGAAATATGAATATGAAAAGAGTGTATCGAGAGATCAACATCATTGCTGTGAATGTTCAAATCATCCATGCCACATGAAAGGACGGAATAGTGTCAAGATTGAAGAGCATGAGCCAGATGTTGAGGCGAAGAGATCTGAATCATTGTTGCCTGCTGGTGCAAAAAACTTTCAATCTCCAATCATGTGGATTCCACCTGAATATTTGATGAACAAAGAGCAGCCGAGAAGGTTGGTGGAAAATGAGGCCAGTGGACAAGTATTTCCGTACTCGAAGAAGCCTCTGGTGCAATGGGGACCTAATGAGACAGAAGCACAGGATAATGAAGGCTTTCTAAACAGGAAGCCTCACCAGGATGTACAACCAGCAGAACAAGATCCAAATGTAAGGAATGGATGGTTCCCATTGGACTTAAACCGCATCAAACAGCTAATGGATGGTGGAGATGCGATGCACAGTCGTGGCCAAGAGAACAGAAGCCGGAACGAAATTGAAGGCTCTGCATCTGGTAGGACACCTTACCAGAATGTGCAATCAATTGAACAAAATCCAAATACAAGGAATGGATGGTTTCCATTGGACATGAGTAGAATTAAACAACTTATGAATGGTGGAGATGTGATGAAAAGTGATGACCAAGAAAGCAGAAACCTGGGTGAAAAGAATGCTCGTGATGTGGAAAACAAAGATCTAAGTAAGCAATACCCTGTCATATGGATTCCTAATAATGGCCAGATGGAGGATTATTTAAAGGGCTGGGAGAATAGATTTGCAGGGAAAACCACTGCTGAAGAGTCTCCTGCTTTTAATGATGTACCCAGAAAACTAGAGCACATTGATAATGAAGCAGAGAAAGGGAGGACTAAAGCAGGAGATGATGGCAGTACAGTTGGAACTCAGGGGACTGAAAAAAAGAGTAACGTGAGAATCATCCCCGTAAAGCAGTTGGATGAGTCTGTTGACAAGTTGTCAAAGAAAGATGATGATCATAAGGTTGATGGAGCACCAGTGAGCAAAGCAAGTCAGGACTCAGCAAAAAATTGTACCAGCAAGCAGTCCACTAAGAAGTCTAAGCTTCCTCCAATTTGCTTGAGGGTTGATCCACCAAAGAAAAAAAATGGCAATGGAAGCTCAAGGTCTACTAGTCCACCCGGTGACAAAAAGCGACAAATTTTTCAGGAGCCCAGCTCCGTGAAAGATAATAAGCAACCAAATTTAGAGATAAAAGTCAAGGATGTAGAGGAGAAGGTGCTTGGCCAGAATAAAAGTAAACCTTATGGTGCAGGTGACACAAAAGAAGGCTCACAAAATTTGAAAGATGAGCTAACCAGTGCAGAGAATATGGTAATGCAACAGGCTGATATTGATAAACCAGAAGATAAGAAGGGTAGTGTTGATAAGGTGCAATCAAAAGGACCACAGGCAGCAATTGCTGGTGGATCTAAGCAAGAAAGCAATCAGAAGAGAAAATTCATGTCAGATATGGAAGCAGCTGTTGTTATACAGTCTGCATATCGTGGATATAATGTTAGAAGATGGGAACCAATAAAAAAGCTCAAACACATTGCCAAAGTTCACGAAGAGGCCATTCTGGTAAAAAACCTTGTTAAAGATCTCGAGTCTCGTGCCATAGAAGACAAGGAGAAAGTAGCTATTGGGGAGACGATAATGAATCTGCTGCTGAAGCTGGATTCTATACAGGTATACAATTGGCTTATTTTCTTCTTTTCCTTTACATCATTTCCTTTTTCTTGGCATGTCTTCCACTTATGTTTTAAATTAGTCACCATATATATTTTTATCACATAAGTTATGCTTACTTTTTTGAGTTCCAGGGATTGCATGAAAGTGTACGAGATGTCAGGAAATCTGTGGCAAAAGAGTTGATTAGTTTACAGGAAAAGCTTGACAACATAACGAGCCAAAAGTGTTCTGGCTTTGAGAAGGTTAATGAAAGTGTTGGAAAATCTTCTGAAGGCTCCAGCTTACATAGAGATAATGGTGCATCTGAAAGAGAGGGGATTAACTCAAATAACATATCTTCAAGTCAATCTCCTCTTTGTCAGGATGTTTTGGGCGGCTCTCAAAGTAACAATAACACTAAAGAAGAATCAGTGGTGGAATTGGAATCACAAATAGGACCTCAAGATGAGAATGTGATTTCACCAGCAAGAAGAGATGGGGATGTTGTAGCAGCTGGATTGGTTTCGGAAATAATAGAGCCGCCGAATGCAAGTGATAATGTCCAGGGACAATCACCAATAGAACCACCTGAAGAGTTGCTAGTCAAAGCAAATCCTGTAATGGACACAGTCATGGAGGATGATATAGTATATGGGAACAAAGATCAGGAAGCAAATCTACTATCTGAACTACCTCAAGAGGTTGTTGAGCAGGAGTCTTTAGTTACCATGAGCCCTGTTAAGGAGACAGCAGTGCAGAATGGTCTGGTTTCTGGAATTAAGGATCAGGAGGAACATCAGCCATTACTGCCTCAAGAGGTCAATGAGGAGTTGCTCTCTAATGATAACATCGCTGAAGACACAGCAGGGCAGAGTGACGTTGCTGGGAATGGGGAGCACGAAGCAGATTTTCTCTCTGAACTGCCTGTAGAGGTTGTCGAGGAAGACGACAAAATGGAGATTTCACTGACAGAGCATGATTTAGGCGCTTCCAAGCTCAGTTCTCCAGAAGATGGCAAGGAGCTAACTGAGGCTAAGACTTCAGGAAACTCGAACAATGATCAAGAGTTGGATCAACCTGGCGAGGGGCTAGAAGCAGGAAATGAGAGAATTGTAGTCAGTAAGCATGAAAATCACGAGGCCCTTGAAATGTCTAGCGAGGAGACCATAAATGGCCAGAAAACTGGATCTAATGTCGTCCCTGCAAACATTGAAATGCCAGTTCTGGAGGAGGTAGGCAGCAAGCTTCCAGAATCTGGTGAAGGGGAGGTCTTTGCAGTGGAACCTGGTGTTCCGGTAGAAGGTGGTGTTGAAGTCCCACCCCATAAAGAAAATGAGGACGAGTTTAGGGTGGAGAGGTTAGAAAGCAATGTGGAATGTTCTTCAAGTTCTACATCACTCATAGATCCATTTGACTACAATGAGTATACATCAGAGTTCTTATCTGGTGATCAGGGGAACGAGTCTGAAACTGTTAAGCCAGAACATCCAGAATCTGATGTGCAGCAATCTAAAGAGAAAGAAGGAACTATGGGAGAATCCTTAAATGATCGAAGCTCGGTTGTAGGAGATACAAAGGATGAGCAAATTGATAAGAAAATAGTAGAAGAGAATGAGAAGCTAAGAGAGATGCTGGAAAAGCTACTTGCCGCTGGGAAGGAGCAGCAAGAAGTCATATCTAGTTTGAATGGGAAGGTGAAAGACTTGGAAAAGAAGCTTGCAAAGAAGAAAAGCGTAAAATCAGCAAAGCATCCAAAAGTTAGAGTCTCCCGTTCTTCGTGTGGGAAACCTGCTAATGGCTCACCAAGAGAAAGGTCACTAGGCATTGCATCCTGAACATACTCTTGTAATGTTGAATTTGTGAGTGTTTGTATGAGTGCTGTGTATTGGAGTGACTTTCTGTGATAAAGTTGAAATGGTTGTATATTTTTCTCTGTTACAAATAAAGAACAGTTTTCTGTTTTTTTGGTAGAAGCTCCTCTTAATTTCTGCAAATCTGCAACAGTTAAATTGTTCAATCTTGTGAACCTGATCATCAAAATGATCACTTGAGTAGATGGCTTGAAGGAAATTGAATTTGAAAGTTGGGGTTTGTTAGGTTGCCTCTGAATGACTGACTGCTTTAAAGCTAATTTTACAAAGGAAGGGTTATTTTTTTACAAGGGATTATGTGTTTTATTTACAATTTTACATAGTGTTTAGTTGTTTACCGGTTTTTTTTTTATAGCTTTGTCTACATTGTGTTATGTACGGGGAGAAGTTTTTTTTTTTTTTTTTTTTTTTTTTTTTTTTTTTTTTTTTTGGTATTTAGAGAGCCACATGTACGGGGAGAAGTAAAACTGAAAAACTTAATCTCAAATAGTCAAATTGTATGTGAAATGTTTTTAAAATAAAATACTCGTAACAATAAATAATAGGTCAAAATTGTTTTCGTAACTCCAGCTTAAATACTTACATAAGTATATAGTACATTTTTATAGAAAATAAGAAAATATATATTTTTATTGTGAATTATAGACTTCCATCAATCTATATTAATTTACATTACAATCAATTAATCATAACCTTATAGAGATTAAAACCATATATTACCAAAAAAAAAAAAAAAAAAAACAACTAAATCCACCTGAAAAAGAAAATATCTCTACCATTATTATTTGCGTTATTGCATATCATTTACGTTATTGCCAAATAAATAAATAAAATTGCAATATTGCATATCATTTACAATCAATGACATATAATTTGCAATCAATAACATATGGTAACAAATAAATTAAAATTATTATGAATTTCTTTTTATAGGCAACATTATTATGAATACTTTAGCTGTCCAGTACATAGCAAGGGCACAATACAGTTTATATATACTCCATAGTATTTTTTTGAACAGTAATCCGTATAAATTAATTTTGCTTATGGTGTTTTTTTTTTTTTCCCAACACGGTAGAAAAACCCAGCTGTGCCATGCTATTGTATGACAACTGTCAAATTCTACAAAAAAAAAAAAAAAAATAAATAAAAAACAAATAAATAAATAAATAAAAAATAAAATGAAAAAGACAAAAAAACAAAATAAAAAATCAGACCGTATATATACACCATCACTCTCATTATCCACTCTTCTCGGAATTCACCACACTCCTGCGCGGCCATTTCCTCTCTCTCCTCCCCGCCGCCGCCGCTGCCTCTATCACCACCACCACCACCACCACCACAACCACCTTCATCAACACCCATTAAACCCATCAAAACCTTGAATTTCAAGAACTTTCTTGAAAGAAATGAATTCCCCTGCATCTCTTCCACCACTTACACCAACACCATCCCATCATCAAACTACCCATCTTCTTGAGATCAACCTGATCTCCGCCCAAAATCTCAAACCCCCTTCCACCAATCTCCGACGCCTTCAGACTTACGCCGTCGCATATATTAACCCCTCTCGCAAACTCCGTTCTCGCGTCGATCGTATCGGCGGCGAAAACCCTTCTTGGAATGACAAGTTCATTTTTAGGGTTTCCGATGAATTTCTCTTCTCCGATACTTCCTCCTTCACCGTCGATATCTTCGCCGTCGGTGTTCTCAAAGACGCGCTTCTCGGCTCCGTTAGGTTTCTCGTCAGTAATTGTCTCTCTCTTCATTCCGTCGGTGTTCCTTCTTTCGTCGCCGTCCAAATCCGACGTTCTTCTGGAAGGTTCCATGGGATTCTCAACGTTGGAGCAATGGTGATTGATGCGTCGTCGGAGTTAGGGTTTTCACTCGCCGGAAAATCGGCGATTGGTTACCGTGATTTCATGGGGGAAACTCATCATCGTCGCCGGAGAAATCATCACCGTCGTGGCGTTTCCGATTTCAGTTCCGGCAGCGAGTCATGCGGCGGTGACTCGGTTGATTACTCCGATGAGAGTGAGTCGACTGCATCGAACTCATCTTCGGCTTCAACTTCGAATGTGTTGAAGGAGTTGAATGGGAGGAGAGAAATGGCGGGAAAAAGTAAGGGAGAAGGTGGTATGATCCTGTGTGGTTTAGGGTTTCAGAAGAAGATACATTTCAGTCCTTCTGATCAAGATATCGAGGCTTTAGATGCGTTGGATCTCGAAACCGGTAGATGATGATGATGATGATGGACGGATGAGATTGAATCAGAGGGTTATGGTGGTATATCTATCCTTGATGAATTACTGCTCAAATAGGATATTAAGTTGCTTAATCTTTTTAATTAGAGTCCCAAAATTGAAATTTTATGTTGTTATTAATAAAAAGTAGTCTCTTCACTTGTTGGTACTTCTTTAGCTTAAACTGATTTCATAGCCATTGGATAGATGTATCATGTATGTATATAAATATGTGATTTTAATCTTTTGAGATGGTGATATATCTCAAGCTAATGTACTAAATATATTTGTTGCTTGTTCAATTGAATTGCTCCTTGAATTAGTCAATGTTCGAAAGTTTTTATGTTATGTTTGATAGTGCTATTTATATCGTACGATGTCTTATAAGGATTCATGTTAGTCGATCCAAAATCATTTTGAGATTAAGGCTTTGTTGTTGTTGTTTGTTTGATAGTGCTATTTCGATATGGAGGTACAATAAACTACTGTGGAGTATTTCCTCTGTTGCTGAATAAACTAATGGCATGAGGCATGACCATGACCAATTGTCCATAAAGGCCCATAAGGCCATAATTTTACCTTGAACCAGTTTTCCTCACCCTTGGGCTCCCATCCTCCAATGTTTTCCTTCTACACCACCATTGTCTCGAGGCCTCGAGTCCTTGACTATCAGTCTCATTAGCCCAGCCAGGACCTACCACAGTCACTCTCAAACCACCAGACATTGATTGTTGCTACATCAGTGCACTAGCCAAGCCTTAACAAGCCTAGTCAATCGAGTACCATACTACCATGTTATAAGGTTGATGTCTGATGGTTTTAAGCCTGTTGTTGGCACATAGTAGTAGATGTAAAGAGTTGAAACTTGAAATGGCCCAATCCAAAAATGAAGGCCCTAAACAAGAAAAGGGTTTAGGAGCCAAACTCTTAAACTGAGACTGAGCTATGTACTGCACTCATTTCTGACAATATGACAGTAGTAGTGGCTTAACCTCAACAAGTGAACAAGCTAAAAAGGTGAGCATAGCTGTTAAGTTGTTTAGTAGCCTCAGCTCAGACAGTGTCATGGTTAGTCTTAGAAACAGCTAACACAGCCTGGATTGGCTGGCATGGCTCATCTGCTATACATGCATGACATCATAAAAATCAGTACAGTAATGCTTAGGTTCTACTCCCGTTTTCATAGCCTTTTTTGCCTCCAAATTACAAGTACTTCTCTTTCTACACACAATTTCAGATCTTTGAATTTTGGTTTTTTGAAATATCTATGTATCATACGCACTTCAAGAGGTTCCACGTCGTGATGGTAGGGATAACTTCACTATGGAGTATTTTTTTTAAAGAGTACTCTATTATGCATGTGGTTGTCTCTAATGTGAAAAAAACGTACAATTTAAAAAAAAAACGTTTTAGCAGTACAAGATAGGTTTATTAAGCTAGTTTTCATCGATCAA
This sequence comes from Chenopodium quinoa, assembly GCF_001683475.1. Taxonomy (NCBI): domain Eukaryota; kingdom Viridiplantae; phylum Streptophyta; class Magnoliopsida; order Caryophyllales; family Amaranthaceae; genus Chenopodium; species Chenopodium quinoa. The sequence continues at coordinate 3,050,790 of NW_018745454.1, forward strand.
CTTGCAATTTCAGTCAGAATGTACAACTTCCATTCACTGCTTCACATGAATTTACAGCAACTAGGCAAATCATCTTCACATAACTTGGCCATGTTTTTATTCTTTCGAATGAAGATCAGAGTTCTTATACTATGTGAAAAAACGTCTCTGAAATGAAATTAAAAGCCATAGTAATGAATAATGATATTGTTTGGTACGAGTGCAATGCATTCATACATTATGTACATTACTCTTACCAATTTACCTTACATAATGAAAGTAGTTATTAATGTCTGTAAAAGTCTACATCAAAATCTCAGTTATTTACATAAGAGGTGAAGTATGTTCACTTTAAATGCAAAGATACATAAATTATCATAAACATGAATTTATACTTGATAGGTAAAGCTAGGAGTTTACCCTATCCACACAAAATTGCCCTATAAATATGTCATGTACGTACTGTAAACTCAATAAATCAACCTTCTGACTTCAAAAATGGACGGTGATTGATTGATTGTGTTTTGATTATTGGGGAGTTGTTGGCTACGTTAAATTGAATTGGAGGAAAAAGATGTTCTTGCAAATTGCAATTCATATATGTCTTACAATAATTTTGTCATTGTTTTAAGCAGCTATGAGTTGTTAAATTTCGAAACCAATTGACAATAATAGGAGTAACACCTCTACCTTATAAAGTGGAACCATCTATACTCTTTCTACCATGTGAGACACTCACAAGTGGGCTACAATGGGTTTCAACATAAGTTGATCATTAAAATATTTAATTTGATTTGCTGTACTTAATCTTGGAAATCTCTTCGTAAGAATTAGCATTTCTTTGAAATTTATTATGTAACTTCGTATTATATAAGTAAAAGGAAAAATTCACATGATTAATCCCAACTATTGATTGTCTTCCCAAATTAATCCCAAATATGGATTATTATAGAATAATTCCAACTATGAAGAGTGTCTTCCAAAAATGATCCCGTATGACTTGTAACCGGGTAAACAGGTAAAGTTTTTTTTATATTTTTATTTTAAACATCACTCTCTCTCCTCCCCTTGCCCAGCTCCATAACCACCGGTCCACCACTCCTATTTTGCTCCCCTCCACCACCCAGCCACCTACGTATGTGCACCATTTTTTTGCTTGCCCTTAATGGCTCAATGTCTCCTTTGCTGCTCTCTCCTCTTAATGCCATTGTTGACCACTGTCCACCTCGGCTGCGATCACGACCTTCCCATTCGTTCCTTTCGGTGGGTGGTTTGAACAAATAACCACCATTTATCGCTTTCTTTGTTAGCCACAAAACACCGCACACCATATCTACACCACTGATCAGCGTATTGCCGTATTACTACTTTTACTCAACACGCACCGATCAAGTTCAGCTCCTCCGATCCCTCATATTTCCATTGCATTTTCATTCCCTTACTTCATATTGCCCCTAATTTCTCTCCTCTTCATTAAAAAATAATGATTGTTGTGTTTTTTCATTTAAAATCAAAGGACAAACAACAATAATTTATATAATGAAAAATCATAAACGACAATGATAGTTTATATAAGTAGTATAGATAGGTTGTACAGTAGTTGTATGTTGTTGTATTGGAATTTTTCTCATTGATGTCATGTTCAATCAACAATGTAAGCTCTTCTCTTTCTGTCTTCTTCCCTGAACTCAATAATTTAAAAAGGACAGGGTCGATTTTTTTTTTTTGTAAGATATATTATTGCAGATTGTTTAAAAAAAAAAAAAAAAAAGTATAAGCCAATCACAATATGCCACCTCATACAAACAACCGGTTTAATAAGTTAAAACAGGTCACAAATCAATTCTAGAAGACACCTCCCATAGTTGGGATTATTCTAGAATAACCCATAGTTGGGATTAATATGAGAAGACATCCAATAATTGGGATTAATGGTATGAATTTTTCCTAAGTAAAAATATATGAACTTGTCAGACTTGTATACTCCATATTAGTTATCTGTCTTCTCTAATTTTTCTATATAATTGGACAATAGTTCATAGGTAACTTATATTTTATCAGTCTTATACTCCGTATAATACAGAGTAATAAATAAATAATAAAGTTAAGGTCATATAAGTAACACGAAGTACAGAGTTTAATTTTCCATTAGTTGAATTTATATCTATCATTAGTGGGTGACATTGAAGATCTTTCAGATCATAGAAAGTGGATGAGCCAAATTGCATGGCAATTAAGCTGGGAGTACAGTCATAATGTATAATTTACCAGTATGTTTACTATTTTACGAATAATAAAAATAGACCCACCAACAAAATTTCGAAGTGTCAACATCCAAAATCAACTTAAAGGGTATAAAAAGAAGGATCATTCAAGTGCAACAAAAAATGATAAAAGGTGCATTCTCGATATTATAGTTGGTTTCTAATTGAATGCAAGTACACTCAATCTTTACGACAGTAGCATTACCCCATTTCTATCTTCTATACTACCCACCATTTTTATATTTTGTTAACCTAATATTGCTTCTTTTTTTTTTTTTTTTTTTTTTTTTAGAACTGTTTTTTTTTTTTGTTTTTTTTTTAATTTTGATAACATAGACAATAGCAAATAAACTATTTGCATTATGTTAATGGAACGTGTGATTTTGATTAGGTAGTAAGCAGTATTAAGCACTGTATAATTTGTATTGATCCAACTTGAAGATTACGTGCTACAAAGAACTACTCTCAAAGACAATGGTGAGAAACTAGCTTAGCTTAGGAGATTGAACATGGCCGGCCAAGCTAGATGGTTCAATTATTAATTAAATCTAGTACAAGAATACATACCAAGATTGATTAGGGTTTGAATATATAAGAGAACATAAGATTTAGAACGTACATTAAGATCAAAAATAGAATAAACTTTAAAGTTTAAACTACTCCATAGTTACTCCGGTTAGTTCAATCTTTATGTCCGACTTAAAAGGATACAATCATACGAATGCTAAATTATCGAAAGTTATTTATTTATTTAAATTACTCAACATGACCCTAAACAACAAAACCTAACATTTAGAATCAAAAAATTAATAATAACTGGTGGCAGCATGGAAAGCTCTAATGATCAAAATCGAAGACCACTTTGTAATTGGCTACAAAGAAAAAGCATCATCTAAGATATGGAAGTAGGTCAATACCCCTGATTTTGCCTACAACTCAAAGTGACCCAACATCACCAATTCATTTTTATTTTAATGTTTCTAAATTTTTCTCAACAAACAAACAAGTGCAAAACCTTTTTACTTTTTAGTACTCTAAACACTACAACTTTGCATGTGGTGCTTTTCTAAAGGCCCACGCTTAAACGTGCATCCACCAATAAGCTAGTGCATTTCCCCCCTCTTTTTCTTCCTTTTTTTTATAATATATATATTTTAAAAAATAAAATAAAAAATTTGTAGAATATAAAAATTTTCGTACAAAGTATATGCTTGCCCTCTATACTAAGCATTGGAACCTTTTTTTTACTTTTATATGAAGGCATGCATCAATGCATGCATAATTTCTTTCTCCTTAACTGTTTTTTCTTTTTGTCCAAGACCATGGAAATTTGTATTTAGAGTAGGGTTAATCTTGATATAACCTAGTTTCATTGTCATCCACTACTTCATGAATTGAAATGCAATCATTTTATGGCGAACTAATAAGATTTCACTGAAAAAAGTAGGTTAACTTTAGTTTTTTGATAGTTTTGCAAAGTAATTCGAAAGTACCAAGTGAGTTGGAGTTAACGATCTCAAACCCGAAGACTTCAATTTATTAATTAGCACAATTTATGAGATGCATGAAAATGTTCTAGTTCATCCACTGTAAATAACAAATCTTTAATGAATAGAGCGAGATTATCTCAGATGTTAAGATGAATAGTGGGTAAATGACTAAATGCATACATCATATCGAAACTATTTGATAAATAACAAAGTAATAAGGTCTATATATATATATTTTAATAGTCTAATTCATCAGCGACAAATCTATCGGCCATGAATGAGCAACACACGATATTATATATGCTTGTATAAATTCTTCTCCAATATAATGGCAATGTTGTACATGATTAATTAAACAACGACCTAAGCCAAGCAATATGTAAACCCATCACTATCATAGATTGATGAAAGTGACGATGATCTCTCAAATTGGACAAATCTCACATTACCTTAGTTTACGTCCAAATTCAAATAATTAAAATTAAAAAAAAATAAAAAAAAAAAAAGGCACAAATTAATCGTGAAGGGTCGGCGCGTCTTTACTACTTGTATATAAGACTACGTATCCAAAACTTTTTGGCTTAGCACAAGTAGTTGAATTAGGAGAAAGAATGACAACCATGCATGATAATAATACTTTACAAATTTTTAAATGGAGTATATTATGTTTGGGTCAATTTAGTCTAATTGGGCCTAGTCACTGAATGATTCAATTAAAAGCCCAAGGTCAAGGTTCAACTCTCCAATTGTGCCAAAGTCAAAGATCAGTCCTCAAGGCAAGCCAATTGGGCTAAGGCCCAATTTCTCCATATATGCAAAGGTATAAAAGCCATCAATATAACATTTGTACATTCATTCAACAAAGCCTCAAGCAATTAATTCTCTTGCATAGTGTTCTCTTTCTACACACTGTACTGACTTTAGCATCGGAGGGGCCTTCCTCGGCAACACCCCCGGGGCTAGTTTACGTGTGTTTACTGTGCAGGAAACCTTCCGCCCAACATCACTTGGACCGAATCCAGTCTTCTCCACTTCATCGGACCTTCTACAAGGTCCCATTGTTTTCATCCGAAACAATTTGGCGCCGTCTGTGGGAAAGACTTTCAAAAATCTTTAAGCCAAGTTTCTAACCAAAATCATCTTGCAATTATCTTAGTATCAATGGTTAAGAACCGGAAGAGCAAAGGCCTCCGTCAAGGAGCAGGCGAAAAGCCTAAAACCCCCACACCATCACCCTCACCGGACCGGAACTCTCCCAAGGGTGCCAGCTCGGGGGGAGGATCATACAGGGAGGATTCCATTTCTCCCGTAATTCATAACTCTCATCATAGGCCGAGTCACTCTCGGTCTAGCATGGGTCATTCTGATCATAGGACGCATTCAGTGCCCCAAAGCCAACCATCGACCGTCCGCTCTCATTCCCATACTCAGCCGAGGACCCCGTTGACAGGGCCTAGCTTGGAGGAGGTGGCAAGAGCGCTGGCAGTGCTCATGGAGGCAATGAGGGCACAAAATATGCCGCCACCTCGTGATCGAACTCCTCCGCATACCCGGCATCAGCGGAGGAAGCTAAACCATGATGGTGGGAAACTTCCTTCCTTCCGGGAATTGGAAGAGTGGGAAGAGGATACCTGGAAAACGGAAAAAGAGAGGAAAAAGAACCCTCAATTCTTCAAAGGATCCTCAACCTCCCAACCAGAAACGCATAAGAGCAGCAGCTCAGCTTCTCGGCCAGAATCTACTCACCAAGAACAACCTGAGACTGTTCGCCGAAGCGTCCTCGACCGACTCGGCGGCAAGGAACCGAGCGTGCACAGTCGCCTCTCGTTCCCTGCGGCCGAGGCCCAGACTTCCCAGCCAGGGACGAAAACCACTCCTACCTCTCTAAGAGGGCGGAGCGCGGTCCCTTCGGCCAGGAACAAGGGCAAGGCCGTTATGCTACCCGCCAGTTCGCCATTCGAGCAATGGATACTGGAAGAGCACGTGCCCACGGTTAAAATACCGTCGCACATCACATATGACGGGACCTCGGATCCGAAGGACCACGTGGCCTCGTATGAGACTCATATGCATCTTTGCCCCAGATCCGAAGCGACTTGGTGCATATATTTCCCAACCACTCTCAAGGGGGTCGCGCAAGCATGGATCTCCAAGGGAGTAAAGCAAGGCTCTATAACAGGATGGGATGATCTGTCCTCCAAATTTAGGAGCAAGTTTTCCACGGCAAACCGCCGAGAGAAGACTACTGCAGAACTCATGGGTCTGCAACAGGGGGAGACCGAAAGCCTCCGAGACTATCTGACCCGTTTCAGCAACGAGTCATCCAGCGTCTCTCAGCTGGACCAGGGGCTAGCCGTTTTTGCAATGCAGAATGGCCTTCAGTCCGGGAAGTTCCTAGACTTCATGGTCATGCATACCCCGCAGACCTTGGAGGAAGCTCTGAATGCCTCGGATAAGTTCATCCGAGCTGAAGAGTGGAACAAGACAAAAACCCAACCTCAATCTGGGGGAGGGAAGCAAAAACAAACACCCTTGTCTGAAGGCCAAGGCCATAGGGCAAGGGGAAAGGCAAAGGCCTCGGAGCAATCTTCGGCCAGCGACCCAAAGAAGGAAAAATCCGCCTCATACACAGGCAGATACGAGTCTTACACTCCGCTCTCTCTTCCACGCGCCAAAATTTACAGCGTGACGAAGGAGGAGCAGAGTTACCGAAAGCCGAGACCACTCCCAGAGTGGTATCAGCGGAAAAATAAAAATCAATGGTGCGAGTTCCACGAATCTCCGGGACATAACACTGAGGAGTGTATCCAACTGAAGGACCAGATAGAGGACATCGTCCGGAAGGGATACTTGAAAAAATACATCGCGGATCACCGCGAGAAAAAATAGTCCGAGAAGTTGGCAAAGGACTCTCGGCAAGATCTCGACTTCCCCCGGAAGAACAGTAAAAAGCCGGAGGGAAAATTCTCTCCGATCAATGTTATCTCGGGAGGAATATGCTCTCGGATGGAGCATAAGCGACACCTTAGGGCTCTGACCCACCAGGTGAACAACGCTGACATTCAGCCTCCCTAGTCGCCGGTGCCGAACATGACGTTCACAGCCGCCGACTGCCGGGGGGTAACGTTCCCTCACGAGGATCCGTTGGTGATCATCGCCACGGTGGCCAACCACGACGTCAGTAAGGTCCTTGTTGACGGTGGCAGCGGAGCGAATATTCTGTTCCGAAAGGCCTACAATCAAATCAAGCTGAAGCCCAAGCACCTTACGCCGGTACCCTACCCGGTATCCGGGTTCAATGGGGCTTCAACTTACCCAGATGGGAAGGTGACACTTCCTGTCACCATCGGCTGCGATGAGGCAGCCAGGAATGTCATGATTGATTTTTTGGTCATTGACGCTCCTTTAGTGTACAACGTGATTTTGGGGAGACCCATAATTCATGAGATCCAAGGGGTCGTCTCAACTTATCATCAGCTGATGATTTACGTCTGAGACGTTGGCTTCCCCGAAAGGATACAAGGCAACCAAAGAGACGCCCGAAGGTGCAACTACCTCAAGCCATCCAGTAGTCGCCCAGATGACGACAAGGATGAGGAGGAGAAAGAAAAAGAAAGAGAGCCAAACACAAAAAAGCCGAAAGGCCTAAGTTCTTCGGCCCAAGGATCTGTGCCCAGAGAAAAAGGGCTCGAAAGGGAAAAGGCTAGCTCTTCAGCTGAACCGAAAGATTCAGAGAGCCAGCCGAAGAACAAAAAGACTGGGACACCTGCTGACATAGGCAGCAGGCCAGATTCTGAAGACTCCAGTCCATCAGCAATGGATATGGACCAACAGACTGAAACAGTTCGGTTGGCCGAAGGAGACGTTGAGAAATGTGTAACAATCGGGATGGACCTTGATCCGAACACCCGTTGTGAACTTATTCAACTCCTTCGGGACAACAGAGATGTGTTCGCTTTCTCGGCAGCTGATATGCCCGGGATAAGTCCAGACCTCATCTCCCATAAGCTTAATGTTGACCCAACGTGTCGACCAATTAAGCAAAAGAAGCGGAATTACTCCGCTAATAAGAACCGAGACATCGCAGCCGAAGTCAAAAAGTTGCTGGAGGCAGGCTTCATTGAACCTTGCCAATATCCAGAATGGCTGGCAAATGTGGTGATGGTTCAGAAGGCCAATGGTACCTGGAGGATGTGCGTTGACTTCACGGACCTAAATAAGGCTTGTCCGAAGGATTTCTATCCCTTGCCGAGGATCGATCAGCTAGTCGATTCGACAAGTAGCCATGCCTTGCTTAGTTTCATGGACGCATTCTCGGGGTATCATCAGATCTTCATGCACCCCGACGATCGAGCAAAGACGGCATTCGTCACGAACGCTGGGGTGTACAATTACAAAATGATGCCCTTCGGATTGAAAAATGCGGGGGCAACCTATCAAAGGCTGGTGGATCAAGTTTTCGCCGACCAAAAAGGCCGAAACATGGAAGTCTATGTCGACGATTCGATCGTCAAAAGCAAAAAATCTGAGGACCATGTTAAAGACCTGGCTGAAACTTTCGCCACCTTAAGAAAGCATCAAATGAAGCTGAATCCGAAGAAGTGTGTCTCCGGCGTGAAGTCAGGGAAATTCCTTGGGTTCATAGTCAGCAAGAGGGGGATTGATGCCAATCCCTCCAAAGTCAAAGCAGCGCTCGACCTTCCTGAGCCGAAAACAAAGCGGGATGTTCAGCGGCTCACCGGAAGAATGGCAGCCCTCTCGAGGTTCATTTCCAGAGCTTCGGATAAGGGGTTACCTTTCTTCAAAGCCCTGAAACTCCCGAAATCAAAAGAGCTCGTTTGGGAGGAAGAGCAAAAAGAAGCCTTTAAACAGCTTCGGGAGCATCTAGCTCAACTCCCGACGCTGGCTAGCCCAGCAGAAGGAGAAACTTTGTACCTGTATGTGGCCGTTAGCCCAGCCACCATCAGTGCAGTACTGCTGAAGGAAGAAAGCAAAAGTCAGCAACCGATCTACTTCGTTAGTCATACACTGACGGATGCCGAGACTCGCTACCCTCTACTTGAGAAAGTCGCTTTTGCGATAGTAGTAGCTGCTCGGAAGCTGAGGCCCTATTTTGATTGCCATCAGATAGTGGTCTTAACTGATCAGCCGTTGGAAAAAGTTCTCGGCAAGGTTGAAAAATCTAGTAGGCTAGCCAAGTGGTCTTTTGAGCTCACCGAATTCAGCATCAGCTACCGTCCGAGGGCTGCCATTAAGGCTCAAGCTCTAGCGGATTTCTTGGCCGAATGCTCATACCAAGAAGCGCTAGACAATGAAAAGAAAGTCTGGACCGTGTTTACGGATGGATCTTCCACCAAAAACGGTTCGGGGGCAGGAGTAGTGATAACTTCTCCCGAGGGCAAATCCTTCGAGTATGCACTAAAATTTTCTTTTAAGGCCTCGAACAACGAAGCCGAATATGAGGCAGCAATCGCTGGCCTAGAATTGTGCATCTCCCTGGAAGCCGATCATGTCTGCCTGAAAACAGATTCTCAGCTAGTTGCATATCAGATCAGCGGCAGCTACGAGGCCAAAGAGCCCTCCATGATAGCTTATCTTGCCAAGATCAAATCAGTCATTGCAAAGCTGAAAACTTTCGAAGTTCAGCTGATCCCAAGGGGTCAGAATACTCAAGCCGATGCACTCTCCAAACTTGCCAGTTCAACTCTCACTGAGCTGAACAGATCTGTATATGTGGAAGTGCGTCGAGAAAGAAGTGTCGACGAAGCACTTGAAGTGTGCTGCACTGACCCAGAGCCTAGTTGGATGGATCCCATCCTAGCTTTCAAACTTCGGGGAGAGACTCCCGGAGATAGAGCTTTGGCCTCCAAGATGAAGAGAACCAGCTCAAGGTTCATTGTCTTCAGGGGGGAACTTCTGAAAAAAATCCTTCTCATCCCCATTGCTGAAATGCGTGGGACCAACAAATGCAGATTATATCCTACGGGAGATTCACCTCGGCATCTGTGGGAACCACATCGGGGGAAGGACCTTAGCCCACAAGGCATTGAGGGCTGGATATTACTGGCCCACCATGATCGCAGATGCTAAGGAGCTGGTCCGGAAATGCGAAAAATGTCAAAAATACGCTCCAGTTATCCACCAGCCAGCAAGGGATCTTTAGCCGATCCTTAATCCACTCCCGTTTGCCCAATGGGGACTGGATATACTAGGACCATTTCCAGAGGCTGTGTACCAGAAAAAATGGCTGATAGTCGGTGTTGACTACTTCAGTAAGTGGATCGAGGCCGAAGCAGCCTCGAACATTACAGAGCAAACTGTCAGAAAATTTATCTGGCAGAATATCATCACTCGTTTCGGCATCCCGAGAGTATTTGTTTTCGATCATGGGAGGCAGTTTGATAACTTACCGCTGAAGCGGTATACATATCAGTTCGGCATCAAACTGGCATATTCAGCAGTATGCCACCCGCAAAGTAACAGATCCTAAACGCCCTCAAAAAGAGGGTGGAAGACCAAAAGTCCAAGTGGCTGGAGGAGCTCCCTGGAACCCTTTGGTCCCTTTGGACAACTGAAAAAGAGGCAACGGGCTATTCACCCTTTGAACTGGTGTATGGTGCCGAAGCCGTTTTTCCAGTGGAAATTGGCTCTGAGAGCCTACGAGTGCACCACTTCTCGGCTGAGAATGAGCAACTGATGAAGGAATCTCTCGATTTCCTCGACGAAGTAAGAGACTCGGCCCGAGATAGAATGGCTGCTTATAAGCAGAGAATCAGCAACAACCGAAGGGTCCATGTAAGGCCTCTTAAAATTGGGGATCTTGTCCTTCGGAATGCTGCTGCAGTTCAGAAAGGCCGAATCCATGGGAAACTCTCAGCTGCATGGGAAGGGCCCTACGAAATCTATGATGAGCTTCAGCCAGGGACATATCGACTTCGACAGTTGGAGGGAACTGAGCTGAAAAATCACTGGAACGCTGATGTACTGAAAAAATATCATGTGTAAACCCTTCGGGGCAGAACAATCTTTGTAAGTACATTTTGAATTAATGAAAGGCCTTGGAGCCACCATTTACATAAATATTTGCAACTTTTTATTCTTTCAAAGTTTTCTTGGTTCTATCTACTCTTTAAGGGTTTTTTATTCAGCCTCGTCTGAAACCTTTCCTTTCGGGTAACTGGGTTTCAGATTGCTGACAAAACTCGTCTTTTTAAAGAACACTGGTCTTTCAGCTGAAGTCAAACTTTAGTAAGACTTGTTCTCCAAAGGAATGAGTCCATGGACAATTCTGGAATATTGCCTTAAATGAGCCTTGTATTCCAGAAAGCCATTATCCGAAACATTGCCTTCAGTTGGCCCTGTGTTTCGGATATCCATTTTTTAAAGATAGACAGAAAATTAAGGATAACAGCAACTGTTGGAAACCGTTTATTCAGCCTCGTCTGCTACCTTCCCTTTCGGGTAACTGGGTTTCAGATTGCTGACAAACTCGTCTTTTTAAAGAACTCTGGTCTTTCAGCTGAAGTCAAACTTTAGTAAGACTTGTTCTCCAAAGGCATGAGTCCACGGACACGTCTGGGATATTGCCCTAACTGAGCCTTGTATCCCAAAAAGCCTTGTGTTTCGGATACCCATTTTTAAGAAATAAAGAAATTGTTTATTCAGCTGAAGTCATACTTCAATTTCTGGGGGGACAAGAGGCACTACCAGTGCGAGCAGTGCGAGTTTACGTTCAGCAGAATTGAAGAAACAGTAAAGCATTCAAAATAAGACAAAGCAGCTGAAGAAAAGAACATCAGTTTAATAATTCATGCTCAGAAATTGAGCTACAAGTTCAAACAAATTAAAAACTATATCGGCAGCCGCCCACAAGCGGAAAATAACAGCTGCCGAAATACGTACAGAAGCAAAAAATAAACTGTTTTGTACGACAAGGCAAGCTGAAGCAAAAAACAAAAGGCAAATATTCAGAAAGCGGCAAGTCTAAAGTTAAGCGCATGATGGACCGCAAGATTCTGAAGACGACTGCCCGAGTTCCTATGCTTCAGCCCGAGGATCAGACTGATCAGCATTGTTTGGCCCCATGGTGGTCTCAGCCCCAGCAGCAGAAGAAGCAGGCTTTGCACTCTGCCGAGCCTTCCTTTCCCTCTGTTCAGCCTCTAACTCCATTCTCTTAGCTTCTTCTTCGGCTTCCTCAGCCTTAAGGATTTCAGCTTCGATTGGAGTTGCATATTTCATATGAGGGTCTTCGGGATCCTGGACCCATTCAGCACATTTGGACCAGTCCAACTTCGGCTCAGCATGTAGGCAGACTCTTCGGCACACTCTGAACCCGTTTCTGAAACCCATTTCATACTCTTCCTGGGTGTAGACACGGACTTTGAGTAGAGCCTCAACATCAGCCAACTTCTTCTTTGTCTCCTCCAAGTCTTCCTTGGATTTCTTCAGCTCATCGGCGAGCTTGGAGGAGGAACCTTTCAGCTCATTCAGCTCCTGCTGAACTTGGGAAGCCTCTGTCTGAGCCTGGGCCACTTCTTCCTTTTTGACCATCAGCTGATCCTCAGGTTCTTGGAGCTTAGCTCTCTGAGCTTCAGCAGCAGCAGTAGCCTCTGAGAGTTGGACATTCCTGGCTTGGAGCGTCTTTTCAGCAGCCATTCTACTGGCTTCAAGAGCTTCTAGCTGTTGCTGCACTTCAGCTTGTGCAGCAGCTCCTTCCTGGATTCGGCTCTCAATGGTAGCCTTGAATTTGGAGATGTCCACTCCCATGTGCTCTTGGAGGAATTTTTCCCCTTCCATCAGTGGGGGAAAAACTTCCTTCTCCATAGCATCGCAGAAGGTTTTGAGGGCTTCAGCATCTTTTTTCTCATATTCTTCACCCTTCTGCTGCTTCTCTTCAGCTGCTGCTTGCTTCAGCTTAGCAAGCTTCAACTCCTCCTCGGCTACCTTTTTGTCGTGCTCGGCAGCGTCCACCCTATCTTGTAGGGTATCTATCAACTCTACAGTGAGAGTCTGATTGTGCACGAACTGAAAACAGGAGCACAAGTAAAAAAAAAATAAAAATAAAATAATAATAATGATAATTGAAGAGCTGAATTAAAAAGGAGATAAAGAATCACCTGCATCATCAGCAGTTGGTTAGACCTGGCTGGGTCAGGAACTGATCTGCTGGATTCGCCCATCCCAGCAGTGGCCTTCAGCGACCAGATTCTTGCCCTATCTACTTCGGACATGCCAGCAAAATCGCCGAAGTAGGCTGCAGCACCTTCTCGGTTCTGACCCCATATGAGGTCCCAGATGTGATCTGGGATTGGAATTCGGGGGGCCGAGAAACCCATTTCTCCAGATTGCAGCGTCTGGAAGGAAGAAAAGGATGACGATGGAGCTTCTTTAACTTTGGATGGCTCAGCATCCCCCTTCTTCTCAGAAGAGCCAATTATTATGACTTCTTCTTCTTCAGGTGTGAGTACGAAGGCCTCAACCTCTCTTGCAATGTCTGCCGTGAAACCCTCAGCACTGGGCATCACGGCATCCTCATTCCTGTGCTCAGCAGCACTCTCTTGAACTTCTTCTTGGACCCCTCCCTTAGGTTCGGGAGTTTTCTGATCCACCTTCATCTCGGGAGGTGGCGGAGGGGTCTTTGGAGGTGATTGAGGTGGTGGCCGGGGAACCCTCGGCAATCCATTGCCTTCCTCGGGCTCCCTTATTTCGACGCCGATGGTCATCGGCCTTCTCTGAAAGTCATGCGGGCCGATGATGGCCATTCTTCGGCGCCTTTTCTGAAGCGGCTGCTCGTCCATGTCTGAGTCTGAAGACTCTTCTTGTATCTGGTCTTCGGGACGAACAAGGGCTTTCCCTTCCTTGTGTCTATTACTCTCTTCAGACTGTAAAAGACGGGGGAGGAAGAATGTGAGTACAAAAAAAAAACAACAACAAACAGAAACAGACAAAATTGAGTCTAAAGGCTCACCGAGGTCTTCAGCAAAGCCTCGTCTTCTTCAGCTGCCCTAGCTGCAGCTTCTTCTTCAGCAGCCCTGGAGGACCCTTCTCCTCCTTCACAAGCTTCAATAACCCGTGCAACCTCTTCGGCCGTACGGGCAGCTTCAGCTTCTTCGTCTAGCAGCTGAAACCAGGGATCTCTCTTCTTCCACCAAGGCTTCTGCCTCTGATACAGAGCAACAACCTCAATTTGGAAGTGGGAAGAGTCTAGATGAACTTCCCTATGCCTCGGTTCAGTGATAGAGGGGGCCTGATCAATTACAACTCGTTCTCGGTTGACGCCAAGACGAGCGTAGTTAATGCCGACGTTGGTCTCGTCCCGCTCTGAAAAAGAAAAAGGGGAAAGGTCAGTTCAGTTAGGTTGGCACATCATAAAAAAGCGAAGTGAAAGAGGAGAAAAAGAGATAATTAAAAGGCCTCGGCCCCAGCCGAAGAAGCTTACCATCTTTAAACTTTCGGCTGAGGCCGACAGCTGCTAGCATGTTCTCTTGGAAAACATAATGCGTATCGGGGAGCCAAGTCTCCGGGATATGCTGCATTCGGCCGCTGCCCCCCCCCCCCCGGTTCGGCAGCTTGCCGAAGATGTTCTGTTGATTAAGGTTCGGGTCTGGGCCGTTATCTTCGGGGGGACCTAAACTTCCCATGTCGGGATCAGGCTCAGCAAGATACCTGGGAGCGCTGACGACGCAAGGGTGGCCCGGGTCCGTGGGTGCCCTAACCCAAATCCATTGACCTCTCCAGTCCTTGTCTGAAGAGTCGTTCGACCACATGGTTAGGTACTGGGGCCGAGAATCAATCCGGTACCACCTAGAACCATGACTTCCGTGCCCACTTTGAATATTTGGCACTAGCCGATGGAGCTTTTTGAAGCAGTGCAGGTTCGGCACATACCTGAAGAACTTGCAGACCCATAAGTATGTCATCACCCTTCGGATGCTAATGGGAGTTAGCTGACATAGGGAAATATTGTAATGGATCAGCAATTCTCGGACGAATACGTCCAAAGGGAACCTCAGCCCATACTGAAGTTGTCTTGTATACAGCCCCACATACCCCGGGGGTGGACGATGGATTCTATCGGATGCCACGGGCATTCGGCACCAATACCCATCAGCTTCAAGGATGCCGTAATGCAACTCAATTTGTTCGGCAAACCGATACTGTTCGGCATTCTCCACCCACCATGAGTAGGGGCGGTTCTTTATCATGGCCGAAGCTACTTCGGCATCCTCCCACTCCGAAAACCCGGGAAGGATATCCCAAAGGACAGCGGGAACTTCATCGTCCCGCCCAGAAGCGCTCGGCCCCTCCGTTCTCTGAGGAGGAGCCGAAGAAATTGGAGTCGCCCTAATCCCTTCAGCAGGGTCAGACTCTGCTCTTTGTCCATTCCAGGTCCCAATCCTGTTCCTGGGATCGGGAATTGGCCTTGCTCTCCTTGGAGCACGGGCTCTACCCCTAACTCCTCTCGCCATTGATAATTTCGAAGAAAAAAGTCGAAAAAAGGGGAAGGAGTTCAAATTCGAAGAAAAATAAACTAAAATCAAAGGAATTTACCTTAATCTGAAGCGAAAGTTGCCGATTTACGAATTGGTAGTGGCGAGTCTCAGTTTCTAAGCTTAATGCTCGGGGAATTTGCGAAGTTTTGATGCGGGTTCTTGGGTTCTCTCGAGAATTCTGGGTTTGTGTTGGTGAATAAGTGAGGAGAGATGACGCGCCTCTAATTATACCTCCAGAAATGGGAATACGGGGAGTCCGCGTTTCAATTTCTCTTAAATACCCCATTAAGTAACCGTTAAACACACGACCTTGCTATTAAACCGCCCATTATCCGTCCAACTTCCGCAATTATTCGCCTTAACTGTTGTTATCTCATTAATTACAGTTTTAATTACGGTTTAAATTCAAATTTTTAGGATTAATTAAATCATTCACTTCCCTCCTTTTCTGATTAAATCAAACCCGACCCGTCATCCTTCCAAATCGGGTCTGGGGGGCAAGTTGTTTGGGTCCAATTTAGTCCAATTGGGCCTAGTCACTGAATGATCCAATTAAAAGCCCAAGGTCAAGGTTCAACTCTCCAATTGTGCCAAAGTCAAAGATCAGTCCTCAAGGCAAGTCAATTGGGCTAAGGCCCAATTTCTCCATATATGCAAAGGTATAAAAGCCATCAATATAACATTTGTACATTCATTCAACAAAGCCTCAAGCAATTAATTCTCTTGCATAGTGTTCTCTTTCTACACACTGTACTGACTTTAGCATCGGAGGGGCCTTCCTCGGCAACACCCCCGGGGCTAGTTTACGTGTGTTTACTGTGCAGGAAACCTTCGGCCCAACATCACTTGGACCGAATCCAGTCTTCTCCACTTCATCGGACCTTCTACAAGGTCCCATTGTTTTCATCTGAAACATATTATATTCAAGACTATATTAAATACATATATAATTATTAAGAAGAAATAATTTGATGTGCAATAAATTAAATTAATGTGTGACAGTATAGCCTCGTTGAAAAAGTGAAGAAAGGCATAAATTGTGGTTAGTAGTATAGAATACTAGCTAGCTCATCAATGGTGATAGTACGTCTTTAATTAGGTGAAAAGTGAGGTAAGTATCTAATTTGGTTTTCTTTGTCAAAAGTAATTGCTCATTGCAAAGTGAAATCTGTTTTTTTGCTACTTTAAGAGTAGACATTTCTAAACTTAACTATTTGATGGATTGAGTGTTTTAGTATTGTCATCTCTATGTTGTTACTTGATGAGTTGTTTAGTATGTGACAAGTTAAGGTTATTGCTTGTGGCGGTAAATTTGGTTTTTTTTTTTTTTTTTTTTTTTTTTTTTTTTTTTTTTTTTTTTTTAAGTATTAATTATGTATTCGATGTTTGGTGTGTGGATTTCTTTATCCTTTCTCTTGACTGATCGAGTTGAGTAATTGAATTATGCATGGGTCATGGACTCATGGTGGATTTGTATTTTGTAATATATGACCTTAAGTTCATGTACACAAATATATACTCGTTGCTACTCTTACATATGGTCATGCCTTGTGCACTATATATACGTTTGCCAATATACGGGTGCAAGTAGTTTAGCGAGCTAGCTTAGTCAAGGAGTATGATCGTATTATACTCCATTACTTGTAGCCTTGTAGGCATCATGTACAATCATGAATTCTTGGTGTATGTATGAATGAACTAAGCAGTTAAGTACTATCAAACCCTAGAAAAATTTACTGCAAAATAATTTAGTTAGAATAGTAATGAAATTTATTTTATGTTCACATAAATCACATTGTTAAGTTGATTAACACGTTTTAATTTAAGCAACCCAACCACACATTTCAATTATTGGACACTAATCAAGTTTGTGGAACCCTCTTCCTACAGAAAAATTTAAATATAATTAAGACATTGGGTTCCAAAAAAAATAATGTAACAATTGTATTTTATCTCTAGTAAGAATCAAATGATAGACTTGATTTTATTTTATTTTATTTTTTTGGAACAAGAAATTGACTTGATTTAAGAATCTAAGAAATTGCCAAATCTAAAATTTAATACGGAGTAGTTTTCTGAGATATATATATATATACTTCATTTTTTTTTTTTTTTTTTTGAGATATATATATACTTCAATTTGTATTGAGAACTTTTGTACTTAAGGTTTTTCTCCTCTACTTATTTATTCAATATATAAGCTTCAGTAACAAGTCATTTTTCTAGCAAATATAAGAAAAGAAACCCAAAAAAAAAGTGTATACAAACTTCCAAATAGTAATTGTGAATTCACAAGCAGGAGTTCTCCAAGGAACAACATTTTAAATGAGGATTATAATTTGTGATCATGATTCAACATTTTAAAGTCATGATTGAATACTTTAATTAGTGATCATTCACTCATTTGGTAGATGAGAACAGTAATTAAGGATGTAGTACTTTCGAGCTTTCTCTAGGAGTAGGAAATTAGAAACTTCTTTAATTGACGATTTGGCACAACTTGAATAGTTTTACCCCATTTTCCTAACTAAGCTAGCTAGAGCTATTACTTTTCCCTCTTTCTTTCTAAAGTAGTAACCCTAGTTTTACGTACCCCTTGGGTCCCTCCGAAAATTATTACTTCGTAGAAACCTTATGTATTACGGATTATTTATGTCAAAACTCCCTAGTAAGTAATTAGTAATAACAATTTTTGTTAAGATTTTATGAGATGCGAGAAAAATAATTAAAAAAAAACCACTAAAGAAAAATTCATGCATAGATCCATACTCTAGGAAAATAAATAAATGTTCGTTCCTAAGAAAAACTAGAGTTTAAAGTTCAAAATAGAAACTTATTACAGAAATACTCACTCGATGTTATTACGAGTAATAGGTCATTTGAAGCCCTAAAATTATCGGGTATTTCAATAAAATTTAATTATTTTGTTTTAAATTAGAAGATTCCACATTACCACATCCATCCAGATTTGGTTTTGTCAATAGTCTTTTAGTAAAAAAAAATTGTTTCAAAAAGAATATATAATTGTTTGGTTATGAATTAGTGTTTATTTTAGCATATGCTAATCGCATATGTTCTATTCCTACCCTATTTCGCTTTACATTGACACCTCCTTATATCATGTTCTTACAAAGAAAAAGGAAAAGGCCAAAGAGTAAAAATTAAATTAAAGAAGAAAAATTATAAAGCATGTTGCGACGTGTAACGTTTATTTCTTAAAGTAAGGTTAGAGTTTTCATTAGCTGTCTAATAAATTATATTTTCCTTAACGTCACTTTGTTAGAATTAGGACAATCTTTCGTAATTCGGAGGAGCCTAATTTATTGGCATTTATCACTTATTAAGTCATTTTTTCTGGTATATATCAATGTATGTATAAGTATATATAACCAAAACATTTTAACTTTATGCATTTTAAAATCTACATTTTAATTGATAGATAGCTAATCATCTCTAAAATGTCACGTTTCATATTGTGTGTTATCCATACTGAATAAGGGTCTGTTCATATTTACTGAACCGAGCTGAACTGAATTAAACTGAAGTGAAATGAAATGAATATTTTATGAGAAATACAAATTAGGAGCTGAACTAAACTGAACTGATTGGAGCTAAAATGAATAGAAATTAAGCTGAAGTGAACAGACTATCGACTAAATTGTAAGGTTGAGAAAGCGTTCTCTCATCCTGTTACCATATAAATTGGTTTTTAATTAAACGGAATTTATTAAACTTTAAAATGGGTAACTTTCCTTGATGGATACAATTCAAGCCCGTATTACACAAAGTTACTTGTAAACGGCAAAATTAGTACTGGCCTTAGCTTTCACTTTCCAAATTTCTTATTCGAGCAGAAGTAAGAGGAGGTTTCCCCATGTGGAAGGAGCTAGAGGTTTGGACGTTTGGTGAATGGTTACGAAATAATTAAATGTTTACCCTAAATATAAAATTAATGGTGTGTTTACTCAATTATTCATGACTACGTACGAGAATGTGAGAAAAGGATCGAACAAAATAGAGATGGATAGCATAATAGTGACAACTAAAATACTCCTAAAGACTTGATTACACTCCACGTAAGGTATTGATTTCTTTTTTTTCTCTCTTTTTCTAAAGTGCCCAATCATATAAACTCTTGAGGTGTACAAAGTACAAATAGTTTTAGTGTACCAATTACACTAAAGGTGTGCTACGTATGAGTTAGGGCATGTTCTCTTACGTTGAAATTCAGTTCAGTTCAGTTCAGTTCAGCTCAGCTCAATTCAGTTCAGTTCAGCCCCTAATTTCCTTCTCTTATAAAATATTCATTTCAGTTCAGCTCAGCTCAGTTCAGCTGAGTTCAGTCAATGAGAACAGACCCTTACTCAGTATATTATTATGTAGGAGTAATTTATTTTATACTTCCTCCGTTCTTTTTTACTTGACCCGTTTTGACTTTTACTCTATTCACCACCCCTCCTTTGACCGTGTTTTGTGAATAATATGTAAGGAAAAACATATTTATGTTGGATCATTTTGAATTCGTCTCAATAAGTACTATCATAATATATAACTTTTATATTTTTTTAATTATGGAGAAATAAAGGTATTGACCGTTAAAGTTTTGCATTGGCAAGCGTGATAAAAGAAACAAGTCAAGTAAAAAAAAAACAAATGATTTTTCTAAACATAAGTTCTAAAGTTCTAATAAGTACAATCACAAGTACTGCATGTCTTAATAAGTTAAGATACATACATTTAAATAAAAGATTTATATATTTAAGTACAGGGAAAAAAAAGTTGAATAGTTATGACTATGATTTTGTGAATAATGAAAGGATTTTGGCTCACTCATCAATTAGGGAAAAATCTAGGATTAGAGATTAAATTATAAGCTCGATACCATGTGAATAATAAAAAGAGGGCTCACCCAAGTAGGGAGTCCTGACACTCATATATATAATAATTAATACTTCGTATAGAGTAATGTTATACAATTACATAAATGACCTTAGGGTTACACAATTAGATTTTTATATCAGTTAATTTCTTAAATACTTCGTATTATTTTAATGATTTAATGAGCTTCCCGTGAGTAGACTTTGATTGGATTAGTATATTTACTATATTAGTCATCCTATAGACTAATGGACCTATTCTCGAATGCTCAATAGTTGATATTGCTTCACAATAATAAAAAATCGTTTTACTATTGTAAAGTAGAAGAGTGGAAAGGGCGGCTTATATACTTAATCTGTCGAACAATAGTTGCAAGTTTTTGGTTGATGGAAATATATGTATAGTTTTGGTTTCATTGAGTGTTTGAATTTAATCTTTGTCCTAAGGTCAACCTTGGAATATTGCTTAAAATACATGAGATATTGCCTTTTCTTGCAAAAACAAGGAACAAAATTTTCTTAACAAATTAAAAATCCGAATAATATTTTGTTGAAAACCTAGGCAAATTATAAATATAAAAGTAAAAGTAATACTACATTTGATTTTATTAGTTGTAACTTTGAGGCATTATTTATGAGATATAAAATATTTCAAAGTTGCAACTAAAAAAATCGGAGATAGTATTTTCTTTACAACATACTTCTTCCGTGCCTATTTGTTGGTTTTCTTTGGCATATTTTCATGAAAGAAAAATGGTCAAAAGCATAACCAACAAAAAAGAATGGATAAATTATAATTTTAACAAGTGTCCCTTGTGTCTATCTTATTAGTACCATATATACAAAAAATAGATAGATTCAATACGTTAAAAAAAATTCAATAGGAAAACTTACAAATCAAATTATTAGCCATCCTATTTCAAAATTAGTCAAATCAAGGATTGCACTTTTTTTTTATACGCAAATTAGCTCATCAATTAACTTTTAAATTTAGATATAAAAGAAAAGGATTGATATAGCTTACCATAGAGTATTATCTAATCCCAATTCAAATTAGCATATCTTAACAAAATTGCCTTAAACGTTGATACTTAAACTAGACTACACTAAAAAAAAACTAAATCGAAATATAACGAATTACGATTTATAAGAAAGACTACATCATTTTTTTTTTACAAGCATTTTATTTATTTATTTTTTATTTAATAGGAGTATAGTTTTACAAAATTAAGATAAATGGACAAAAAGTGGATACAATTGGTTCTCTCCCAATAAAAAAAAAAAACCATAAAAAGCTCACAAATCTAGAGTTACAACTTGTAACTTGAAATACAACACAAACACACAACACCACCCTTTCCTTTCAGTTTTCTCTCTCCTCAAATTTCATTTGGTTGGGTGTTGTTTTTGGTGTGTGAGCACCAAAACCGCCTTTCCCGTTGCATTCTATATTACGCCTCTCGTTTTTTTGTTCATCTCAACTCAATTCTTTCAACCTATAAAAATTAACCAAATTTCTCAAATCATAAAACGCCAGAATTTTCTCTCTCTTCTTCATCCTTCTTTTAACAGAGACAAGTTTTCGTCTTTGTTTTATTTTACAACTATTTTATTTTTCCTGCTAATTTTTCACTTTTAACCTTTTCAATTTCTTTTAAATTTCCTACATTTTCTTCCTAAATAACCCCCATTTACTTGTTTCCTCTGTTAAATCTGGAAATTTCTGGTAAATCTTGGTGTACCCATTACATAGGAATTCTTGTCTGTGTTCTTGAGCTTCGGGAAAATAAATTATAAATTCAAAAATTTTAAAAAATATCTCTATTTTCCCATCAAGGTATTGTCTTTTTCTTGTAATTTAATGCCATTTCATTTTATTATTATGGGATTTGTTTGTTACTGTTCTTCATTATTTTCCGATTTCTGGGTGCTATTGATTTTTTATTTTTTATTTTATTTTTGTTCTTAATAATGTTGTTGAATCGTATCTTTTGGCTTGATTTAACATGTTAAACAGTTGTTTCATTGAAATTTCTGGTGATTTGTTATTTGTATAAATTGTTGCTGTTAGCTTTATACTCTAATTATTTGTTAGTTATACCTAACATTTTATTGTTATTATTCAACTATCATTTTGTGGAGGTTCAATTTTGGGTTTCAATGTTTAAAAGTTTGCAGCTTTTTCAAGAAATTACATGTGGTTTTCAGTTTAATGTGGGATAATTGAAGATTTGAATATGTCCACCTGATATATTTTGGGTATTTGGTTTTGTTTAAGCTGAGATTAGCTTTTATTATTTTTGTTGGTTTTGTTTGTACAATCTTCATATTTGGAAAATTTAAATTCTAAGTTTTGCCTGATTATTAATCTCACTAAATAATTATATGCATTTGTTAATTGTTATTTTAAATGCTATATATTTTGTATGCTGCAAAGAGGATTCCTTGGCACTTTAGTGATTTAATGTTAGTTGTCATAGCTGTTGCTGCTGTTGGTTGCTTATTTGAGCATTGTGGTAGCTAAAAAACCCGAAAACCCGACCGGGATCATTGATTTTGATTTCGTTTTTGTTACATTTGTTTAAGGATTTCAAGATTATGGTGGAGTTATCTTGAGAGCTGTTGCAGCTTTGCAGAACTTTTGAAGTTCATGTAATTTGCAGTGTTTAGTATTTTTGTGGTTTAATTTTCCTAATGTATTTAGGTTAATCCTGTTCAAAATTTAATATTGTTGGTGCTATGTGTTTGTGGTTGCTGGAATGTTTTCTGTTTGTAGGTGAAATGAAATCAATGTGAGACTGTTTTCTGTGCAGGGCAATTTTATCCCAAAACTATGGATGGAAGGGATACATGGGTTAGCCATTATCACTATGGTTCTGTGTTAAACCCTGTCAAATTCGATTCCTTTTCGGAGGTTGATGATGAGGTAAACAAAGACATAGTGTCTGTAGACTCGATTCTTCCAGATGACTTGTTGGAGAGGATTCTGGCCTATCTACCTGTTGCCAGCATTTTTAGAGCTGGTTGTGTTTGCAAGAGATGGAACGATATAGTGACTTCGAAACGTTTTTTGTGGAATTTTTCTGTCCATGTTCTATCACATAAGCCTTGGTATTTCATGTTTATCAGCACTGATGAATCTTTTGGGTATTCCTATGATCCTGGCCTTAAGAAGTGGTATGGCATTGACCTGCCTTACTTTGTTACCTCTAATTGGTTCGTTGCTTCCTCTTTCGGTCTTGTTTGCTTCATGAACAATGATAGCAGAAGTGAGCTCCATGTTTACAACCCCATCACCAAATGCAGCAAGAGGCTCATGGAGCCTCCAGGCATTAAATTCTCTGATTATACTGCCCTCACAATATCTGTTGATAGGATATCTCACAACTACAATGTCTCGATTGTGAAATCGAAACAAGTACCAGACAACTTCTACCAATGGGATCTCTCCATTCATATCTATAGCTCTGAAACAATGATGTGGGTGTCTCCACTCACGGAAGTTTTAAACGGGTGGAGAGCTGGTGATGAGTGTGTGATTTGTGACGGTGTTCTCTACTTTTTGCTCTACTCTACTGGTGGTGGAATGCCTGATAAACGCCATGGCTTGATCAAGTACAATCTCTCAAGCCGCTCACCCCGTGGCTTGTTGATGAGGAATTTTATCCCAGCCCCTTGCCCTTTAACGTGTGGTCGATTGATGAACCTCAAGGAGAAGTTGGTGATGGTAGGAGGGATCGGGAAACAGGATCGTTCTGACATAATCAAAGGGATAGGGATTTGGGTCTTAAACGGAAACGAATGGCAAGATGTAGCTCGGATGCCACACAAGTACTTTCAAGGTTTTGGAGAGTTCGATGATGTATTCGCTAGTAGCGGAACTGATGATCTGATATACATCCAGAGCTTTGGTGCACCAGCCTTGCTTTTGTTTGACATGAACCTAAGGCAATGGAAATGGTCACAGAAATGTCCTGTTACAAAGAGGTTCCCTCTTCAGCTTTTCAATGGTTTTTGCTTTGAACCTAGGCTTGAAGTTTCTCCTTAAGGTTGGGGAACTTTAGTTATTTGCTTTTACTACTACTAGTATCTCTCAACCCCACCAAAAAAAAAACCTGTTTTTCATTTGTCATTTGGTTATGATAACATCTATCTTTCAGAACAGTGCATAACAAAACATACCAGCTGGAAAAATGTCTGCATCCCCCCCAAAAAAAAATTGTTTACTTTTAAATCTTTTGCAATCAACAGCTGAGCTCAAGTACAAGTTCTGATCACCTAGGGATTGAAATTCAAAAAAAAAAAAAAAAGTAAAATTTTTCACTTTTTCCTTTTATTAATTATGTCTTTTTGTGTTTGTGCCATAAGTATAACAACAAATTGGTTGTTTTTATACAGTGCTGCAGACAAAATTGTCCTAGCTTTTACTTTTTTTTTTTCATTAATGAAGAAGACATTATTTTTTTGAGTAATATAGTATGAAATACTATGTTTGTTGTATACAAAAAATTATGATTATATAGGTTGTCCTTTTATGTTTTGGTTGGTTGTGAGCAAATATTTGAGTTGATTTTACTGATAATGGTAGAAAATATGTTTGTCTTGAGGGAAAAAGGTGGTGATATTTGAAGCTAATGCTTAGCTAGTTTCAGCAATCTTTGGAAGGCCCAAATCCAAGATTTTGAAAGGTGGTGCAACTGCCTTGAGATGGGTTTTTGGGGATTGAGGTTTCTTTATTTTTTTGGTGGTTTTGTCTTTCCTAGGAAGGGGAAAGGGACTTTAAAGTCAATATAATGGAATGGCCCTCCATGCCTATCTAGTTTTTACTTCCAATTCTTAGCATCAATTATTATGTCTTTGAATAAACTTCATATACAACTATGCATACAACATAGTTGTTGGCTGAATTATTCTATCCAAATACTACTATTACTTCATCCATTTGGGTTTAGTCCCCTTTGGTAATTAGCTGGTTTTATTACAGTAGTTTGTAAAAAATGCCGGGTAAAATTAGCTTGTAATTTGTAGCATTTTGTTATTTGAACATGTGAAATGACATACAAGTATATAGGGTAGTATGGATGTAAAGTTGTCACTTGGTTAAAACTCATAACCATCTAACCTAAAATACTCCATTTTTTTATTTTTCCCATTGTTTAGAGCACAACAAACTCGTTGATCCAACTCCTAACCAAACGACCGAAATAGTAAATTTATGCAGTCAACACTCTAAATTGGCCAAATCGGCACATTTTGATTCAAATACTCCTAACCAAACAAAGCCTTATATGAACATTGCTTGTTCTAGTTATACAATCAACGTGACAATCAAAGTCAGATTGAAGTAATATGCTGTATGAATTACAACATTATTGTATCGAAATTGTAGAACAACAAATGTCAATCTACAACCACTTTAGCCTTTCAATGATCTTAACCTACGAAGTTATAAAACTAACCTAATATCAACATAAATTCATAACAATAAATATATAGATGGCTATAGTATATACTTCTTCAATTGAATCCTCACTTTGTTGGAATGTAGAAAGTTGATGGTACAAGTGTACAACCTTTTTCTTCTTTATTAATTGTTTTTTGGGTAATGTTTGATTAGTGTAATTAGGACTAGGACCACAAACATCCTATAGTAGTAGGGAGATTGGGAATGCATGCCATTGCTCTTTTCCACTTTCTATTAACATATTCATGTCAGCTGGGAGATGTCTATACCTTAAGGCATGTGCCCTCCTTTTAATTATTTGTTAAAATAATTTTTAAAACATCCTAAAAATATTAAACCAATAAAAGTACTAGTTCTAATGTTGTGGCCTTTAAATTGTAGGAAAGTGTCCCAAATATGCAAGCTGGGGTGTTTTCTGGCAATGTTAAGTTGCTATTTAGGGTTAATATTGCCTCCCCTACAATCATCTAAGGCTGCTATACATTTTGCCTTTTGTTATTAAGGCCCTGTGGTCCTTTTAATCATGTGAATGTCTGTCTTTTATAAATAGTACCTAGGTTTTTTTAGGCAACTATCAATAGTTATCACCCTTTGGTTATGTCATGCTCGGTTTGCTATATATGCAACTGTGGTCCTCGCGGATTTAAAATTTTTTAAATGGAAATCTTAATTATTGAATTCTTGTATGTTCTTTTCAGCTTAATTAGTTCGGTTTAGTTCAATTTCAATCAGTTTAGTTCAGTTCAACTCCTAACTTCCTTCTTTCATAAACAATTCATTTCACCTCTATTCAGTTCAATTCAGTTTAGCTCCCATCAATTCAGTTCAGTAAATTAGAACATACCCAACTTGACAATTTTTCTATATTTAAAACATTGTTCGATAAATGGTTTTTTTTTTTTGGCTATTTCATTAAATTTTGACTTGTAGCTTTTTATTATGGTCTGATAGTCAATGTATGTGTTTTGTAATTGACTTTTTACTTAGCTAAAAGGCAATGTATGTTAACCTAACTTTACTGTTAGAGACCTGAGATATCAAAAAAATATATTTGTCTTTTATCAAACACATATAACCAATATGAAAATCGAAACAAACAAAAACTAGCCAAACCAATTAAGACTCAAGAGATGCAAAACAAGGCCTAAATTTAGGTGGATCATGTAAAATCATTTTTTATTTAAAAAGTCCAGACCTAAAAAGTACCTTTTCCTTCTTTTTTATAGTTTCTTTCTAGATGGGGCATATATTAAGAAATTTGAAAGAGAAAGAGATAGAAAATTATTTTTTACCTATGGGTAGATGGTAGAAGTTAAACTCAAGTTACCCAATTTTCACCTCTTACCCCAAATTGAAAATATTTTTAAAACAATTCCAAAATTTTATGGGCCTGACTATATCAGAAGTTCTAAAATTAGCATCCAAATCTAGATCTTGCAAATGTTGCAATAATTATATTAATATTCAAGCACTAGTAATATTACACAAAGACATTGGAGTTTCAAAATCATGGGTTTAAGTGGTCATGTTAGCCTGTTTAGAGTAGATTCTCCTTGTTTGATTTGGTAGAATTAGCTAGTTTAGTCAACTAGCATAATTAACAATTTTTACAAATGTTTGATGTTAGTCCTACAAATCAAATGTCGGTACCCTAATCCCTCAAATCACAATCAATTCTTCTACAAAGCCTAGAATTCTCTAATCCCTTTACATATAAACTGCCAAATTAGGGAAAAAAAAAAAACTTGCAATTAAAAAAAAAAAGGGAAAGCAACCTCAAATCAGCCATAAAGGGAAAGAGGAAACCAAATGGAAATTTTAAATATCAATCAAAAAATGTACCCATCAGTCACCATATTCATCTATTGAAAGCTCCGCTGGTTAAAATGACATTGATCTTATATAATGAATTATAAAAGAAAAATAATATATCAACTTTTGAGAGATTGTTAGTTTCATCAAAATATATATTTTTAAGATTTTAACTTTTTTTTTTTCTTTTTATATGAAAGATATTTATGGTCAAGATGTACAAGAAAAACTATGTAAAAGCAAAGTGAATTGGGTGGGTGGAACTATCTAATTTGTCTTTAAATTGTCAATTTACCGATTTACAATTTGCACAAATTTTATTAACTCAAGCCTACCAAGAACATTTATAACAATATATAATGATCATATATGGTTTCAAACGGTATTATATGACCCCGAGATGTATCTCCTAAAATGACAAGTCATTTCGACACCTGGCCCCAAAACCTCTAAAATTTCTCAAAAAACATGGATAAATGCCTTCAATTTTGGAATTTTTTGACTTTTTTTCGCCCTGAAATCAAAATTGCCAAAATGTTTACCATTAGCCCTAATACCCTCCAAGAGTCCAATTGGGTGGGTTGAACCATCCAATTTGCCTTTCAACGGTCAATTTACCGGTTTACAACTTGCACGGATTTCATTAACTTAAGTCTACCACGAACATTTATGATAACATATAATCATCATTAATGGTTCCAAACGGCATTATATGACCCCGAGACGTATCCCCTAAAATCTCATTTTTTTTCGACACCGGGCCCCGAAACCTTCGAAATTTATAAAAAAACATGGATATTAGCCTTCAATTTTGGAATTTTTTGACTTTTTCGCACGGAAATAAAAATTACCGAAATTTTTACCATGGTCCCGTACACCCCCCGGGAGTCCAATTGGGTGGGTGCAATCATCCAATTTGCCTTTAAACAACCAATTTACCGGTTTAGAACTTGCAACGATTTCATTAACTCAAGCCTACCAAGAACATTTATGACAACAATTAATGATCATATATGGTTCCAAACAACATTATATGACCCTGAGATGTATTCCCAAGAATTTCATGACTTTTAGATACCGGTACCCGAAGACTCCAAATTTCTCAAAAAGCGTGGATATTCGCCTTTAATTTTTGAATTTTTTGACTTTTTTTTTCGCCCGATAATAAAAATTACTGAAATGTATACCATGGTCCATAATACCCTCCCGGATTCCAATTGGATAGGTGGAACCATCAAATTTGCCTTTAAACGACCAATTTACCGATTTACAACTTGTACCGATTTCATTAATTCAAGCCTACCACGAAAAATTATGACAGCATATAAAGATCATATATGGTTCCAAACGGCATTATATGACCCCGAGATGTATCCCCAAAAATCTAAAGGCTTTTTGACAACGGGCCTCAAAACCTCCAAAATTTCTCAAAAAGCGTGGATATTAGCTAGCCTTCAATTTTGGAAAATTTTTAACTTTTTTTGCCCGAAAATAAAATTTGACAAAATATTTACCATGGTCCCTAATACCCTCCGAGGGTCCCATTGGATGTGTGAAACCAGGTCATCCAATTTTAAACGACAAATTTACCCATTTACAACTTGCACCGATTTCATTAACTCCAATCTAGCACGAACATTAATGACAACATAATACAACATATAATAATCATATATGGTTTCAAACGGCATAATATGACACAAAGATGTATTCCTTGGAATTTCAAGACTTTTCGACAACGAGTCTCGAAACCTTCAAAATTTCGCAAAATGCGTGGATATAGTCTTAATTTTTGGAATTTTTTTTTTTACTTTTTTCTCTCGGAAATAAAATTTTCCAAAATGTTTACCATGGTCCCTAATATTCTCTGGGAGTCCAATTAGCTAGGTGGAACTATCCAATTTCCTTTTAAACGGTCAATTTACCGGTTTACAACTTGCACTGATTTTTTTTAACTCAAGCCTACCACGAACATTTATGACAACATATAATGATCATATATGGTTCCAAACGGCATTATATGACCCCGAGATGTATTCCTTCAAATCTCACGGACTTTAGACACCGGGCCTCGAAACATCCAAAATTTCTCAAAAAACGTGGATATTAGCCTTAAATTTTGGAATTTTTTGACTTTTTTTTGCCTGAAAATAAAAATTGGCGAAATGTTTACTATGGTCCCTAATATCCTCCGCGAGTCCAATAAGTTGGGTGGAACCATCCAATTTGCCTTTAAATGGTGAATTTACTGGTTTACAACTTGCTCCGATTTCATTAACTAAAGCCTACCACTAACATATATGACAACATATAAGTATACAACGATCATTTATGGTTTAAAATGGTATTATATGACCCCGAGATGTATCCCCTAAAATCTCTAAGTTTTTCGACACCGGATCCTGAAACTTTAAAAATTTCTCAAAAAAAGTGAATATTAGCCTTTAATTTCGGAATTTTTTGACTTATTTTTGCTCGAAATAAAAAATTTCAAAAATATTTACCATGGTCCCTAATACCCTCCGGGCGTCCAATTGGGTGGGTGAAATTATCCAATATACCTTTAAACGACCAATTTACCGATTTACAACTTGCACTGATTTCATTAACTCAAGCCTACCACGAAAATTTATGACAACATATAATGATCATATATGGTTCCAAACGCCATTATATGACCCCGAGATTTATTCCCTAGATTTATAATACTTTTCGACACCGGACCCCGAAACCTCCAAAAATTCGCAAAATGCATGGATATTAGACTTCAATTTTGGAATTTTTTGACTTTTTTTCGCTCGGAATTAAAAATTGGCGTAATTTTTACAATGTTCCCTAATACCCTTCGGGAGTATACTTGGTTGGGTGGAACCATCCAATTTGCCTTTAAACGGCCAATTTACTAGATTACAAGTTGCGCTGATTTCATTAAGTCAAGCCTACCACGTACATTTATAACACAAATAATCATCATATAGGGTTCCAAACGAAATTATATGACCTCGAATTGTATTCCCTAAAATTTCAAGACTTTTCGACACCGGGCCTCGAAACCTCCAAAATTTATCAAAAAACGTGGATATTAGCCTTTAATTTTGGAATTTTTAAACCTTTTTCGTCCGGAAATAATAATTGCCGAAATTTTTACCATGGTCCCTAATATCCTTCGGGAGTCCAATTGGGTAGGTGGAACCATCCAATTTGCCTTTACACGACAATTTAATTACCGGTTTACAACTTGAACGGATTTCATTAACTCAAGCCTACTACAAACATTTATGACAACATATAATAATCATATATGGTTCCAAACGATATTATATGACCTCGAGATGTATCCCCTAAAGTATTAATACTTTTCTACACCGGGTCTCGAAACCTCCAAAAATTTTCAAAAAGCGTCGATATTAGCCTTCAATTTTGAAATTATTTGTTTTTTTTCGCCCGAAAATAAAAATTACCGAATTGTTTACCATGGTACTAATACCCTCCGGGAATCCAATTGGGTGGTTAGGTGGGTGGAACCATCCAAATTTCCTTTAAACGACCAATTTTCTGGTTTACAAGTTGCACCGATTTCATTAATTCAAGCCTACCATGAACATTTATGACAACAAATAATGATCATATATGGTTCCAAACGACATTATATGACCCCCAAGATGTATCCCACAGAATTTCAAGACTTTTCGACACCGGGCCCTGAAACCTCCAAAATTTCTCAAAAAGCGTGGATATTAGCTTTTAATTTTGGAATTTTTTGACTTTTTTCCGCCTGGAAATAAAATTGACGAAATGTTTACCATGGTCCCTAATACATTCCGAGAGTCCAATTGGGTGTGTGGAACCATTCAATTTTCTTTTAAACGACCAATTTACCGATTTACAACTTGCACCGATTTACCGGTTTACAACGACCAATTTAATTAACTTGCGCCGAACCCGACTTGAACCGAAATTGATCCAAACCCGTTTTAACCCGTCAAAATCAAAATTTAACCCGACTTGTTAATAACTTGACCTGAATTCAATCTGGTCCGTTTCTAACTCGACCTGAATTTAACCCAACCTGTTACAAACCCAACCCGAAATCAACCCGACTTGTGATTGACCTGACCCAAATTCAACCCGACTTGTTATTCACCCGACCCGAATTTTACCATACTTATTATTTACCCAACCCAAAAATTCAACCTGATCTGTTACTAACCCGACTCAAAAGTAACATGACTTGTTATTGACCCAACCTAAATTCAACCCAAATTATTTTTGACCTGATTTCAAATCACCTTAAATGCAATTTAGAGTTTTATACCACCTTATTATTGTTGATCAAAGCATTTTATCTTGGGAGACCAAGTCGGTCCAGGTCAGCAAAAGAAAGGAGCATGATCCTCAAATTTAAGAGTTAAATATAGCATATATTTGTTGTATGGTCAAAGGAGATAATTATCTTCCTAAATTATAGACTGTGCTTCCCTATTATATTGCCACATATATTATAGTCAAAGGAAATAATTAGCTTGATAAAAATAATTATTATATATTTATAGTTCGTTGAACCCGAATATGACCTGACTTGGAAATGATCCGACCTGATTGTAACCTGCAAATTAATGACTTGAACATACCCCGACTTGAATCCGATAATGACCCGACTTGGAAATGACCCAACCTGATTATAACCCGCAAATTATTGATTTGAACCGAACTCGACTTAAACCCAAGAATGACCCGACTTGAAAATGATCCGACCTGATTATATTCCGCAAATTATTGACTTGAACCGAACCCAACTCAAATCCGAGAATGACTAGACCTGATTCTAACCCGCAAATTATTGATTTGAACCGAACCCGACTCGAACTCAAGAATTACCCTAACCCGTTTTAACCTGAATTAAACCCGACCTATTGTTCACCCGACACGAATGTGACCCGACCTGTTATTAAACCGACCTAAAATCGACTGAAACCTGATAAGATCAGAAGTATGACCTGACGTGATCTAATTCAAGCATGACCCAACCCAAACCCGACCCGCAAAGGTTATGGAATTAATCTGAAATGACCCAACTTAAGTTGACCCGACCCGTTTACCCGAATTAACATCTCTATGTAGTATGTATAACCTTAATTCTCTAATTGGTGAGGAACCTTAAAAGGTCCCCTTATAAATACGTGAAAATCCTCCTTGTGGAAGATTCATCACTTAAAAAATTCTCCGTAGTCTCTGTCTAAGAGAATCTCGGCATCCCAAAGTAAAACCAAAGACAAAATTGTGGTTAAATAGCTAGAGTATAAGCAATACTATATTTAATTTTCAATGTGGGATGACAATGGGTCCAGGATGCTACCCTAAAATATGGGTATTGGTCCAATTTTTTAGACCCTATGGGTATGGGTATAAGTGGTATTGGGTATAGTAAGGTTTGGGCACAATGTATTCAGACCCAGACCCTACTCAGAGTCCCAGACCCTTCTTGCGAACCCATCAAACCCAGACTCGTACTTATACCCGTCCAATTTACTAAATTAAAAAAATTAAATCAAATAATACTTGTGAAACCCTAAGTATGTAAGGAGCTTATAGCCGCCTTGCATCGTACACGTTAGTCACCCTAGTAATTGATACAATAAGAGTAATGGCTATGATAATACTGGTTTTTTTTTTTTTTTTTTTTTTTTTTTGGACGGGGATGTTAATAGATGTTATTGCTACAATTATTGTTGTTAATAGAAGTGGGGTTAGCTAGTTTTGTCATACCAGTACAATAAGTTGAAATCCCACATTGATAAGAATAGGAAATATAATTCAGTTTAATTATGGTTCTCTATGTTCGAAGGTTACCTATCTGCTATAGATAGGTAGCTTGTGTCAATATTGAATTCGATTGCCTTCAGCTAGCTGATGTGCAAATAGCCATCCATTTTTGTTTTCATTTTGATGGACTAATTCAGTTTAGTTATATACGTCTGGGTGTACCGGATACTCATAGGTATTTTGTTTTTATTTTGATGATTGTTTTTCATTTATTAATTCATCAAATAAACAGCAACACTAACCTTGGGTTAGTTAGGTATACGGTACACCCGGCAGTATATAAAAATTTCTCAATTATTTAAGAAAACTCCCTCGAATATGTGCAGTTCAATGTAAAATTCCTCGATCCTCCCCTAAAAAAATGCAAAACACAGCATTAGGTATTATGTTCAGTACCAAACGCGTCAGCTAGGTTGGAAATAGATTGATTATTAACTACCATAACAGAAACTGCCGTGTTTGTTATTCCACAATATTAACGCCATCATTCCTAGACAAACAAAAAAACAAAAATAATCAATTAAAAAATATTATATTTTTATGAGAAACCCCCATCAAATAAATCATTAATCTTCTCAAACAGAAAATAATAATTCTGAATTTTTTTTTCCTATATTAATTAATTTCCTGAATTCAGAATTGGGGAGAACAAAGAAATTGTTGATGAATCGCTAGACTTCGCTCTATCTCTCTCTTCATTGGTTGTTTGGGCAAATTAGGTAAGCTAATTTTTGTTAATTAATTGTGTATTTGGTATTGTTTAAGATCTAGGATGATCTGAACGAATTGACAATTATGTCTATAAGTAATCATTTTTGTAGCTACTTTCGGATATAAAATTTTTTGCTGACATTCTCAAGTAACGAATTTGTTTGAATTTGTCCTCTTTAAATTGTTATTTTAAAGTTGGGGTTACGGTTGAATTGACATTGACAATCATGTGAATCTCGTGGTGTTATGTTATTGTATTATTCATATATGCATTGCATTTTGGGTTATAATGATCGAGTGTTAGATCTTAACTTCACGAAAAAAATGGAAAGTGAAACAAGATTTGACTTTTTGAGTTACAAGTTGTTATTGATGAAGCCTCTCCGACGCTCAAGTTAGTAATGGTGTATAGACAAGTTGTACAATTGGATAGCCAATGTTACCTTCACTTATCAGCCATATTGTATAACTCCGTAGTAATTAGTTGGTAGACACTTGGGTTTTTGGGCCATGTATAAGTCTTATATGTCATCTACAAATGGAGTATTAGGCCCAATAATCTACCTTTGTCCAGGGATGTAGTAGTCCATACCTAGTCAAGTAAGGCCACTTGATGTTTGGGTTATACTTCGTAGTTTGTCTATACAAGTAGTTTCCAATGCAACTTGTTATGTTATTACTCGTACTAGTTTTTAGGCCTGAGCGATGCCTTGGATTATTGCATGAATAATTTTTCTTAAACATAACATTCACGAATGAATTATATGGGAAACTTGTTCAAACTACAAGCTATTCATTTCGATTCTGATTTCTAATCCTTAGATTTCAAGACCTAATGGTTTGTACTACCTTAATCATGTCTAAGAAGTGTTATTGACCGTTAATATCTATACATCGGGGATTAGAAAGGAGGTTAAGCGTTAGTTTATTGTCACATAACGTTAGTAGTACTTGTAAGAAGTTAATGTAACATTCCAGTTTTGATTAAAATCATCTTTGTTAGTCTTAATAAGAGGTGGATTCAATTGAAGGTGTATGGCCTTGCTTAGGAAGCAGCTTTCGTTTTCATCTTCGAGCTTCAAATCTTCAAGAAGTACAAACATACATTACCCTTTAAACTCAAGTCATCCGCCTGGTACAATCTCTGAATTTGTTTGGAAAGATTACAGCCCTGTCCTTTTCAGGTTCTTGTTTTTAAACTTTTTTCTTACAATTTTATTACTAGCTGCATCCTCTGTGTGATATGTTGTGCCATATTATAAGCGCGATTTGTTTGTCTATAAACTCTCTTACAGAAATATACAAGAGCTTGGAGATGTTAATTATGATGATTACATGATATCAGTGTGCAACCATGAAAATCTCTTGGAATTGACAGTGCGCGGCTCTGGTAAGCCGTTCCAAGTATCTCATGATGACCGATTTGTCATAAAAACCTTGCGCAAATCTGAAGCTAAGGTAAATTTTTTAACAATAATTTTTCATTTTTGAAGTATACAGAATCATGTAACAATGTTTGAGCCCTTTGAAAATTGTATATTTATCTAATACTAGTATCTTGTAGGTACTCTTAGAGATGCTTCCAAGCTTCTACGATCACATTCAGAAGTACGGAAACTCCCTCTTAGCCAAGTACTATGGCCTTCATGCTACAAGACCTGGTAGCGGAGGTACAAAGGTAAAGATTAATTCGTGTACACCGGAAGAGATGAAATTTAGGCCTTAGCTTGCTCTGCATATTATGTTAGACCTTAGATAATAGTGTAGGATAAACATTGTTGTGATAGTTAAACTCCCTCGATCTCAATGCAGATATATTTTGTTGTAATGGAGAACCTGTTACGAACAGAATTGCAAATACACAAACGATATGATCTTAAAGGCTCATCACAAGGAAGAAGTGCCACTAAAAATGGAACTCAACCCATATTAGCCTTAAAAGACCCTGAATTTGATTTCTGCTTTTACCTCAATTTTTCCATTCAAAGTCAGATCCTAGAGTGAGCTTCCTAATCATAAGTATTTGTTTCGACGAACAAAAAAAAAAAAAAACATAGAGCAGCTAGCTGTAGAAACAGAAGATCAGCACTAAAATGACTTTGGCTTTGTGTTTATAGGCAAATTAAGCTAGACTGTAAATATTTGGAGGAGCAAGGAATCATGGATTATAGTTTGTTGCTTGGTATACATGTGGAACAAACACGTCGAGGTATGTACATGCTTATCAAGTCATACACTTCCAATTTTTTAATCACTCATCGTATAATATTTATGGAATAATCAATAATCTTAATATCTGCCAAATACTAACAGGAAGATTATTTGGAACAGAGAAAGTAGTATACAGGCAATGTACTTAACCTTTGTTCTAGTGATACACGTTCAATTTCTTAGGATGATACTACGCATCTTTCTTGTGCTAAAAGTTGTTTATTTTCAAGCAAAATTTTGCTTAATATTTGGAAAAATGATCAATTGACTCTATAATCATATCTTGCAAGTAGATTCAGAAAAAGGACGCCCGTGTCATGATCCATTACAAGTACAAAACGGAATGGACCGTACACAATCTGAGATTGTGGAACCATATCACAGTCGAGACCCTACTTTTTCACACTTCTTCACAACAGCTTCTGCAACAGAAGCTAATAGGTTGGTTTTACTCCCAACATGGTGCATATTTTGGACTAAGTAACCCAACTCGTTTAATTAAATGGGTCAATCGTGTAGGCTTTTTTCAAAACTAACTAGAAGACTTTCACGTGTCTAAAATATGTTGTAATAACAGGCCTAATGTTACAAGATTTGGAGCAAAAATTCAAGCACGAGCAGTTAAAGTGCGTCAATGTGTACCCAAGGAAAGCAACCACAGTTCCTCAAAATTACAAGACTCCAAGAATGTCTACTTGTTTCTAGGAATAATTGATTTCTTACAAGATTACAACGTGATGAAACGACTCGAGCATGCTTACAAGTCGTTGCACTATGATTCCAAGACAATCTCATCTGTGAATCCTAATTTTTATGCAACTCGGTTTCAGGATTTCCTCTCCAAAGTATTCCTCGTGGAAGAATCGAGTAGCCCTCAACCCGAAAGGCTAGTAATACAGAAAGCCACGAGTTTGCAGTCTTAACAAATTGCTTAAATATGATTTAGACATTTCTAGATAAGAGTTTTGTTACACAAGCACAAGCTTGTACGAGTATATATATTAGAATAACTTTTTTTTTTGGTTCTCTACCTTGGTTATACGTAAATTTGAGTTACTCGATTGGTCAATGATTACTCGATTGGTGAGGAGTTCCCTGATCGATCAAGAGTTATCTAGTCAGTATTTTAATGTGTATCAGCTTACCACACGGTATGATTCACTACACAAAAAGACGGTTTAAAAAAAGAATTCCGGTAATGCTCTTTTGGGTACGCACAACATGAACATCATGCAGTTTATAGTGGAAAGGATGGGTGCCCAAATATATGGGCTACGTATAATTTATTTGTGGGCCCCGCTTCTCCTCTCAACGGTAAGAGATATCAACGGTCCATAATGCCAGCCTGCCTAACTGTAAGTATATGGGTTTTCATTTTGTGGGCCCATAGTACTACTTATGCTACTGTATCATACATGCTGTGATATTAGTGAAGAGAAGTGATTCACAATTAATGTGAGTCTATTGAAAAATCAAGACAAGTCCACCACTAAAATGAGAGACAATACTAGTTCTAAATGCAAGTTTAAATACATGGAAAACTCTTGATGAGAAGGGTAAAAAAATCCGTATAATTTCGTAAGTGTCCAATAACTAAATCTCTAAAACTCGTATATTTTCAAAAACAGTTGATGCAAGAACTTTAACATAAACTAATATAATCTTAATTTGCTACAAATAGGAAGTGTTAATCATTACAAAACATACTATATTGTATTTAGTATTGTTGAGATAGTACATTGCATGCATGCTAGATTAATAAATCTAGTAATACATTTTTAGTAATATAATCTTAGGCATGCGTAATGGCACGTGTATAGTAATGAGTATAATTACATTCACCAAAATATCCGTACAAGTACAAGCTAGGAGATGGTTTAGAAGAACGAAATGAAGATGATCGATGTTAGCATGCATTAGGTCATCTTATTGATTATTCTTGACCTATAGAGTAAGCACTAGACATTCTCTAATATCAAGAGCTATATCTATATTAATCTATTGTTACGAGTATTTATGTGAGCCTAACCTAATTATCAAAATAATTTCATAATCTTTGTGTTTGTTCTTTATAGGAAACTGCAAAAGAGTACAATAAACCCATCAACAAATTAAAGAAGTTTTGGACCACAAACATTCATCTTGTAGTATACTTTGTAGACGTTGTAGTATATATTTATGGAGTCCAAAGTGTTGTCTTTTCTGACATTAAAATGTGGTGAAATTAATTGTTTTTTCCCCTGAACTTACAGCTGTACCAACTAATGGGACCCACATATGTACAATCACTGATAGATGACTCAACCTTATAACCTGTGATCTGTAAATTTCTGAATTTTGAACAACAGATCGAACAAGCAGTAAATAAATTTTGGTGAATAATTGTTTATGACATGTTTCAGTGACATAGATTGCACATAAAGTCTTGGCTTTCTAATCAAGAGCTACATTGAACAATACATACTACGTATTTTTTTTGTCAAAAATACAGTAGTGAATTTTAGAAACAAAGAAAGGGCTCCTATGATTTTTATTAAAAGGACGATTAAGGGTTTGTTTTCATTGACTGAACTGAACTGAACTGAACTGAACTGAACTTATTAGAACTGAGATGAACTGAAATGAAATGAATGTTTTATAAGAGAAGAAAATTAGGAGCTATGCTGAATTTAACTGAACTTATTAAAATTAAATTGAACTGAACTGAAAATAATCGTATGAGAACAGACCCTAATAGGTTTAAGAGACTATATAAAGTATATCTAAATAAGTTCGTCCTCCTTTTTTCGAGTTTGCAAAGTAATTACTATTGAGTAGTTCATTATATTGTTAATTCATAATCCATAATGTACTAATTAAATCATATATTCCTTTATGTTTAAGCAATTGCGCCTAAGTTGTCCATGGATAAACATAATACTACGTACTTAGTACAATTATTTGTGAGTTGTCCATGTCTATATCCGGTTCACATTATTTTATTTTTTCGAAACAACTCCATACATGATTTGTCTTATCCCATGCAAAAGAAATTATAATCATAATAATTTGAAAAAAATTTCTCAACTGAAATTGATAGCTAAGGGCCCTAAAGATTACAAGGATTCCAATGACATCCCATAATTTAAACCATAATCTATAAACCTGCTGATTACAAATAATGCTAGTTGAAGATTTTTACTATACCTTCATAATTGCGATTTAGAGTCAGCTATAGAATTAAAGTAAATATGGAATAAATAAATAAAATCTTCTACATTGGGTAAATATGTTAGAGAATCATATCGATATGATTCTCTAGCTTTAATTTCTTTGTACATGCAAATCTTCATACACCAACTGTAAAAAGTTGGGTGTAAGCTAAGGCAAAGAATCATATTTAATTTGAAATTATTACTGTAATCCGTGTATTTATTAAAGATGAAAATCAATAGCATTTAGATTTAGATACACATCCTGTCCAAAAAAAATAAAAATAAAAAAATAAATAAAAAATAGATACACAATAACACAAATGCATATTCTATAAATCATTAATTTGGGAATGTTTTGGATTTGTGGAGATTGATGTCAATTAGTTATTGATTAGAGTATATAATATATATGATGATTTAAAAATTTTAGGGAAATTCTCAATGGTGCTCATCAACTTTTTATTTTTCTCAATGGTAAACACTAGAATTTTCAATTATCTTTGGTAATCATAAATTCTTAATATATATTAACAATAGCATTAATGATATATTTTAGGATATAATCTTTAACTAGGGTTAGTTTTATATTAATAGTTAAATAATTTTTTTTTTAAAAAAAAAAACACCACCCATCCCCCACCAACCCAGCAGGCAGCCACCCCTCAAGCCATCCCTCGACCCACCACCCAATACTTCACCGGCGCACCAAAACCCCTTTTCCTCAGCACCATCGCCGTGTTAAACCCCTCCCCAATCGTATTTCCCTTCCAGAAACCCCCCTCCCTCTCCACGAATTCCCCTAAAACCATCACACCATCCCTTAAAAACCTTAACCGGACCTTCCCAGCCATGGCTAGGGTTCCGATTGGGGTTTTTTCGAGGGTTGTAGATGGTTTTTGGAGTATTTCGCGGGGATAGGAGGCCGCGCTGATGGGCTTCAAGGTCCGGACCGACCGGCGTTGGGGTCTAGCGCGACAGACGCCGAGTGAGCCCTGCATCGGGGCTGGCTGTTTGGGCGTAGGTGGAGGTGGCGGGTTGGGGCGGTTGGGGTTGAATTGGAGGAAGGGTTTGAATGGGGTTTCGGTGAGAGAAAGAGGGGGTTTGGGGGATGGGGCGT
Organism: Chenopodium quinoa; assembly: GCF_001683475.1. NCBI lineage: Eukaryota > Viridiplantae > Streptophyta > Magnoliopsida > Caryophyllales > Amaranthaceae > Chenopodium > Chenopodium quinoa. The sequence continues at coordinate 3,091,224 of NW_018745454.1, forward strand.
TGGTTTAGGGGAGGGACGACTGCTGGGAAGGCCGGCGCGCCGGCGAGGGTGGAGTCAAGGTCTGGGTGTCGGCAGGTGTGGCGTCAATGGTGGCAAGGGTGGCACCATGGCAGGGAGGAAGGTTGGCAATTGGTGGTGGCTGACTTTTGTTTTTTTTTTTTTCTAAACTTTTATTTAATTGTAAAAAATTAAAATAAACCTAACCATAGTTAACTTTTAATACAAAACTATCATTAATGTTATAAATAACTTTATGTAATAATTTCATGATTACCAAGGATAATTTGTTTTTTTTGCTATTTACCATTGAGAAAAAGAAAAACCTCAAGAGCACCATTGAGAATTTCCCAAAATTTTAAAAAGTCGCATATAACTATATAAGGATTTATTGAGAGAAATGCATAAAATGTTGCAATTGGACTTTTATTTTGGAGGCTTTATAAAGCTATAATGCTAATAGAGCTAATTATGGAGTAACATATTAGGAGTAATCCATTTAAAAAAATTGAGCCTTGGACTTGTATACAAATAATACGACATTCTACACTACTACGTACTAGATTTGTGAGGGTTTTCATTCCATAATAGTAGACTATGGTAGTTAAAGTGTCGTCAAAATATGTAAATAATTGGAATGAATATAACACGCGCATCAATATAATTAAACTCTCATTACAAAGAGCGATAATAAAAGAATCACAAATAATAGCAAAATTTATAATCGTACTATATTATTCAATAAATTGGCATAATATATACCAATTAGTTATTGCGAAAGAAACATTAATTCAAGCTCGGGTATTGAACTTAGGCATAAGGGCTTGGAGTAATAGCTCACGTAGAGAAAGCCACAAACAACAGCAATCCAAAGATTATAACAGGAACAAGGAGGAACATTATCGGCGGCGACGGCAGTGGTGGCAAAATCATTGGTAGAAGCACTAGACATACGAGCACTATGGCTAACAAAAACACATATTCGGACATTTTTCACGTACAATTATAATTTCTAATTATTAATAACTTTTCCCTTGTGAAATAAAATTAAGAGGTACTTCACACAATTGAATTTTACATTTTATATGTCGTATTTATAGAGACATCCTACCCCTAAACCCTTGATCTAAAACAAGAAGTATAAAAAAACTTTCATATATAAAACCATTCACAATATCATATATTTCTTATTATACAAAATATTTTAACAATATATAGCAAAATATAATAGTTTACATCTTACACAGCATATTATATTGTAGTCTCCTATTTATAAGACATCTTACCCCTAAACCCTTGACCTAAAACAAGAAAAAAAAAACAAATAATATATATAACCGTTCACAAGATCATATATATACACACAATATACTAATATTAACATATACAATTTGTAATGTTTACATAGGAAAATAAATACACTGAATGTTGATTTGAAATAAGAAATTTTTGCAGAATTTGGAGTCATAAAATCATTAATTACACACACTACTATAATTGCTGGTTTGTAACAAAATTGAAAATCACCAACCTTTTACAAGATCTCGTTTGAAACTATTCTTACCTTATCTCTCGTAAAATCAACATTATAACTATATCTATGCTTGTAAAGCTGTATATTACATACTGTATTTGCTATATTAGTTTAAGTTGAGTTTCACAATTGGAGATGGTCTTATAGTGTATTATTTTAAGCTAGAGGAATACATATTAGTACTCCGTACCTTGTATTACTCCGTATTAAAACCATGAAATCGTGATTAATGTCATCAAATTGGTTATTTTTTTTTCCTTTTTATTGTTGTTTAGAGAGTCACGCCTGGTGACAGGAATTGTTCTTAAGATCTCCTAAAATTGAAAAAGAAACTCTAACCATTTGAGTTATTGTTAACTCTAATGTTATCAAATTGTTGGAATCACCCTTTTTCCATTGTACGAGAAAGAATAATCCCAAATCCAATAACCAATCTACACCAAAACATTACCTACATTTTGTAGAGTTCAAACTTCAAACATTTCACGGCACGCAAGTTTTTTCACCCATGGTAGAAATAATAAAGTTAAAGTTAGCTTTTTTAGTCTCTTCCTATTATTCTACTCTACAAACTAGACACTAGTTGCCTACTTCACTACACTACAATTAACACTTCTAGCGGAGTAGTATGAAAATTTGAGATTGAATCAAGATCGCTTTTTTATTTGTTCTTGACAGTGTAAAAAAATGGAAGAAGAAAGAGAAACAGGAGTTTGAAAAATTGCAAGTTTAAGAATAAAAAGAAGAAGAAAATGGAGGAGAGAGAAAAAGGGGGTAAAGAAAAGGAGGAATTCCTGGGATTAAAGTTGAAACAACGCGGAAGATTGGTGGGGAAAAGCAGAGGAGGGGGGAATACTACTCCACCTCCTACTTGGAAATTTGAGCCCAATTTTCAACTTAAACAACAACAACAACAATTAGAAGAAGAAGAAGAACAAGTAGTAGTAGAACAAGAAGAAAAATCAAATCTTTCTAATATTGTTCATAATAATACTAATACTAATAATTGTGGGAGTAGTTCATCTGTTACAGCAAGACAATTGGGTGCAAATTTGTGGGAAGTTTTACCACATCTTAATTCTCTTGCTAAAATGAACCGCCGTCATCATAATCATAATAAAGGTCTCAAAAATAAGGGTTTGCAGATTCATACTGTTTTGGAGGACCCACCTGATGATGCTTCTCATGAACAGGTATTTTTTGCTTCATTATTATCATTTTTTTAATTTATTGTTTTCTGAGTTTGTGTTGTTTCTTGCTGATTTTTCTGGGTTTTGTTGTTTTTGTGAATTTTCTTGCTTGATGTGTAAACCCTTTTGCATATATGCTGCCTTAATTTCATTTTTTTCCGTACTGTTAGCAAGTTTTGGGAATTCTGTTGAGATGTGAATGCAAGTGGTTTAATCAATATCATTCTAGATCAACAAAATCAATCAAAAAAATAAAAAATAAAATTGTTGCAACATTTATGTCACTGAAATTTCAGCCTCTTATGTGTAAGAATTTGGGAGAATGAGAGTTAATTGCTGCAAAGATACTAAGTAAAATGAAGTGAACAATTTCCTGTATAAAGTTAGGATAAAAAGAGACATTGTAGGGACTGTATCCTGCGTGCTGCAAGTATGATTTTGGAGACAGGAAGAGGCATTAATAGCCGGCCGTGCTTCTGCTGAGATAGGGAACTGTATCTTGTATGGCTGTATGCTGCAAGCATGTTTCTGGGAATGGCTGTGCTTCTTCCGAGATAGGGTGTTGTGTATCTTGTATGGCTGTATGCTGCAGGCATGTTTCTGGAGACAGAAAGAAATACAGCCAAATGACCCAAACGCTTGCTCGATCACATGCATTGCCTTTACCTAGACTTGACCCGCACACTTTGTTTCACATCAATCTCAGTTTTGACTTATTAATTTGTCATTCAGTGACTTGTAATCTCTTGCTAGATATAGCTAGAGAGGGATTTAACATGAAGATACATAAGGTGATAAGGGATAAGTGTTTGTGTAGAGAGTCATCATGACTTTTTTTGTAAATTCATGATTCATTCCCTTCATCATTAAGAAGCATGCTTTTAAGATCATGTATAGCCTTTTCTGGTGTGAAGATTTCTTTTGTATCTTACCTTAGAATCTCTATATTCTTCTTGATTGCTTAATCGCCTTATCCTTGGAAGTGCAAAGCTTGGTAAGAACAAATCCCAATATTGATTTGGCCCATCATGGTTATATTGAGTTTGCAGATTGAGCCACCAGGATAACGCATATGGCATGCCTTGCAGTGTTTTTTTTTTTTTACCATGAACAACTCGTGACATTAAATGAATTCCTAATTCCAAGTTTCCAATTACGTCATGGCATTGATGTCTCTATAATTTTGGGAGGTTTCTGCCAGTCTGTTTAATTGACCTGCTCATGAGTTTCTTTTTGTGCTTGTTTCAGCCTGTAAGTGCGGGAAGCTTCCACAGGAATATAGCAGCATCGCTTCTGCGAAACCATCGAGCAGTGAACAGGAATGGCCGTGAAATTCAACCAGTGTCTCCTGCTAGTTATAGCAGTTCTATGGAGGTAAATATGCTTGTCCCTTGGTGTGTGAAGAAATTGGCATTTTTCTATTCTACTCAGAACCCTGTTGATTATCCAATTGTATGATCTGATTTGAATTAGTACATAGACATTGACATTTTGGTTATAACTAAGCTTGAGAGCAATCAGTGCTCACATAACACTTGTATACATACCTGTATTGTTTTCTGATTTTCTCTCTCTAATAGTTTGTGAAAAACATGGCATCTTGATGCTGTTCATAGTATAATACATATACAAGAGCAAAAAACATGTATATGATCTGAAAGCATGGTAGGAACTGTTGTTAGCATTAATATCTTGTTAATTGTCTGATCAGGGTTCCTGACTCTTGTGACAATCTTCCCGTTTTAATGTTGTCATCTCCAGCTCTCAACCATAAACTGTAGGGTTTCTTCATATGAAATCACATTTTCTGATCTGAATTGACCGAACTAGACAGAGTTTTTAATGGGTTGAAGCTTCCTCGCCTGATTACCCAAGTACTAGATATCTTTTGTAGTACTAGTTTCTTAGGTAGTCAAATTTTCTTAAATACACTGTCTTGTTTACTGAACAGGTAACACCATACAATCCTGCTGCTACTCCTAGCAGTTCTCTAGATTTCAAGGGGAGAATGGGTGATCCAAGCAACAGCCTTAAAACATCTACAGAGTTGCTCAAAGTTCTCAACCGCATCTGGTGCCTTGAAGAGCAGCACACATCGAACGTGTCAATATTAAAGGCTATGAAAACAGAGTTGGACAATGCACGAACAAGAATGAAAGAGCTGCAGCGTGAGAAACAAAAGGACAGGCAGGTGATAGATGAGCTGATGAAGCAAGTAGCAGAGCATAAACATGTCAGAAGAAACATGGAGCAAGATAGAATGCAGTCCGCATTGCAATCAGTGAGACAAGAACTAGAAGATGAGAGAAAACTTAGAAAGCGTTCTGAGAGCTTGCATCGCAAGATGGCCAGAGAGGTTTCTGACATGAAATCTTCCTTCTCTAAGGCTTTGAAGGAACTAGAAAAGGAGAGAAGAGCACGAATACTCCTGGAGGACTTATGCGATGAGTTTACTATGGGAATAAGAGACTATGAGCAGGAGCTTAGGTCTCAGAAATTCAGGAGTGAAAAAGAACAAGTTCATAGAGGACATGTTGATAGCCTTGTTCTCCATATTTCAGAGGCTTGGTTGGATGAACGGGTACAGATGAAGCTAGCAGAAGAAATGCGCAAGGATATGGAAGAAAAGGGCATGATTGTGGACAAGCTTAGGCCTGAAATAGAAACCTTCTTAAAAGCTAGGCGAACTTTGGATTCAAGAGAAGATGTTGACTTTCATAACAAAAGTTCCAAGAGTAGTGGTTTTCGCCGTCAGTCATTGGAGTCATTCCCATTGAATGAGACTACAAGCGCTCCTCAAAATGTTGATGAAGAAGATGAAAATGACTCTTCAGATAGTGAGTCAAATTGTTTTGAATTGACAAAGAATTTTGGTGGAGAGTATTCCAATGGGGTTCACACAAAAAATGTTGGTAATTCTTATGAAGAAAGGGGTCTTGAAGAAATACAGAAGAAAGATGCAACAAAGAGAAATGGTGAATGTCAAGAATTAAGTAATAATGGCCGTAGTTTATCCAGCTTGCAAGCACGCTTTGAGAAACACATGGCTCGGATGACGTTAAGTAATGGACACACCCTGAACGACAACCAAGAGGCTGTAACAGAAGAAGGTTTACTAGAAAGGAGGAGTAAACGATTTGGAAATCGGGCAGGGAATTCAAATCGTATGCCCGATAATTTATTGAGGAATAACTCTTCATCAATAGAGGGAGAGAGAATTCATCCAGAGAGTGAATTACCAGATAATCATTTCTTGTTAGCAGATCTTGCTAGTCCTGTGAAGAATTGGGAATCCAAAATTCTTTCACAAGACCATGAAATCTCTGAGTCTTCTTCGATATGGCCTAGGAGCAGTAAGGAAAACACGTTGAAGGCTAGGCTTCTAGAAGCAAGGGTGGAGGGGCGAAACATACAATCAAAAGTTTCCAAAGGTGCAACTTAACAAGCAAGGTTCTGTTATCATCTTTCTTCCTCGCTGCTGGCTGATGATCGGGTTAATAAAATTCAGATCGACGACAAATGATTATAATTCTCTGGAGTAAAGTCTGCATTGTGAATATTTGGGAGAAAACTGGCAGATAAATGTGCAACACTTTGGCAAGAAAGTTTTAACACAAATCTTCATCCTGTGAACAAACTACAAACGAGAAAAGATTCGGGCAAGGCATCACCTGTCTTTTCTTTGTTAGTTGGCCTGAGTAAGACTCAAAAATAAACAATCAACGTAGTTGTAACAATATTGATGGAATATAGAGAGAATTTGAGTCTGAATCTCATTGAACTGTCTTTTGCTATGCTTCTTTAAAGATGAACAAGAGTTGCAGCTGAAGCATTTGAAAAAAAAATATAGCTACTACTTTATGCATCAAGTAATGTCCTTTTATCCAACACGAAGCGTCTTCTCTGCATCAATTGGCAGGGATCTTTGAACTGTGTCATCTAGGTGCCAATGAGGTTTTCTTCAGTTATGATTATAAATCTGAAGTTCTGTTCTGTGTATGTTATGTACACTGTTAATTTTACAAGCAAATTATCTTTAACTTTTTGATTTTTATATTTCAAAACAAAGACTAATTAAATACTCAATTCTAATAGACTAATAGTTGAATGAGTGTCTACTGTACATTGATTGTTAACAGCCAAAAGTGAGCCTAATGCATCCATTTTTGACTAATTGTTTTGTGTTATGTCCATATGTTAGACAAACACACCTTCGTAACATAGGTAAAAAGACTCCGTCATGTATGACATTTTATATCCTTGATGATAATGTTATCACTTACTTCACTTATGAAGGCTTTTTTGGTTTTGACTAGTGCTGATACTACTGTTATTGAAAGCTTTACTTGTTCATCAATCAATCACAAGGAATTCCTCTTATAAAAGGGGGAACTTTCCCTGAGATGCTACATCAGTACATTGTGACTTGAAATTTTCAATAATTTAGAGATTTTACGGAGTATTGTACTAGTACAAGTATATATAATGTCCAGCACATATGAATCTGTAGTTGATCAGCAGCAACAACAGGCTTATGGATGGGCAGCTCGCGATTCATCAGGCATCCTTTCACCCTTTGATTTTTCTAGAAGGTTGTAATATTTTGATATTCTTTTGCGTGTTCACCCTTTTCTTTTTAGATTGAACTTGTAATCTGTTGAGCTTACTTAGCTAATGTAAGATTGATATTTTGGTTCAGGGCCAATGGAGAAAATGATATCACTGTCAAAATATTGTATAGTGGTATTTGTCACACTGATCTTCACTTTGTTAAGAATGATCATGGAATGTCCAACTATCCACTTATCCCCAGGTATGACTGTGGCTTTCTTATACGATCACTAAATCTAACTCGAGGAACAGTTGCAGATTTGTTTAGATATGATTATATGAATGCATATAGTTGTGATTATGATGAATATGATCTAGTAATGCATTTCCTATACAAAGCATATCCTAGTTCTTTCTTATTCTTTTGGAGGATACCGGAAACTTCACCACTATACACTAAAGAACAGGTTGATAACAAGATAAGGCATCTAACTGGATCCTGCTTTCATTGATTGTAGACATGAGATGGTAGGAACAGTTATTACTACTGGAGCCAAGGTAACAAAATTCAAAGTAGGGGACAAAGTTGGGGTAGGAACCATGGTTGATTCCTGTCGTTCGTGTGATAGTTGTGGCAAGCATCTTGAGAATTACTGTCCCAAAATGATCTTAACATATGGATCCACTTACTTGGATGGCACCCCTACATATGGAGGCTACTCTGATATAATAGTGGTAGATGAGCATTTTGCTGTTCGCATTCCTGAGAAGATGGCACTTGATGCTACTGCCCCTCTTTTATGTGCCGGCATCACTGTCTACAGCCCTTTTAAATACTTTGAGCTTGACATTCCTGGACTCCATGTTGGCGTTGTTGGCCTTGGTGGTCTAGGACACTTGGCTGTGAAATTTTCCAAGGCATTTGGTGCTAAGGTCACGGTCATTAGCACCTCACCTAACAAAAAGGAGGAAGCTATCAATCGTCTTGGTGCTGATTCATTTCTGGTCAGCCACGACCCTCAGCAACTGCAGGTAACTTTCATCATATGTATGCATACTTGATTCAACTTTTTTTTGTGTCAATATTGACCTGAGTTACTTGTACGTTGTATTTGTATAGGCTTCTGTGGGGACAATGGACGGTATAATTGATACAGTCTCAGCAACTCATCCTCTCTTACCATTGATTGATCTGCTGAAGACTCATGGAAAGTTGATCATGGTTGGGGCTCCAGGCAAACCTCTTGAGTTGCCAATCAACCCTCTGCTAATGGGTATGCAATTATGCATGATCGTGTTTCAGCTAATGAATTGTTATGTAACAGAAATACATGATTGGTTTTTGTGATTTTATTTGACAGGTAGGAAGATCGTAGCTGGAAGTTGTGCCGGAAGCATGAAAGAGACACAGGAGATGATCGATTTTGCTGCTAATCATGATATTAAAGCAGATATTGAGGTTGTTCCAGTGGAATATGTTAACACGGCCATGGAGCGTCTACTCAAAGCAGACGTTAGGTATCGTTTTGTCATCGACATTGGCAACACACTGAAAGCTGCACTAGGATAAATTCATTTTGCATACTGATATTAAGACTTAAGATGCTATAATAAGCTGTGACAAGTTTGATGAAATTCAAGTCTTGGCTTGTACGGAATACGGAGGGTTTTTTTTCTTCCTATGTAAAAATCATTAATGTTAATTTCAAATATAGTAATGTATCTACTACCTCATGCCCTCATCACAGTTTGATGCAATGTGGTTATTGCATATTGAGTTCTAGGGTTTTTTTTCATCCTCATTGTAATAAAAAAGTTACCTAATGTTTGTAAAAATAAAAGCGAACAATTATGAATGTATGCTCTTCTCTATTTCTAACCTTAATATTCACATGTCTAAAACATAATCAAACAAAAAAATCGAAAATTTGATAATATAAGACTCGAAACAGGACAACACCGAAAAAACTAGTCCAAAACCCGTACTACACCTACTCAGGTTCTGTTCTGTTCAGCTTAATTTTAGTTCTATTCTTTTTGATTTAGCTCAGCTTCAATCAATTTAGTTCCAAATTTTCTTCTATTATAAACAATTCTATTCAACTCTATTCAATTCAGTTCAGCCTCAATTACATTTCAGTTCAGACTCAATCACATTTCAGTTCAATTGTTTGCCGTAAATTGAAACAAACCCGTATGTTAAAATTACACGACATAAGTTGACAAGAAACCGAGCCTTAAAAAACAATGCAAAACCCTTGAAATCTCTCAAATATAATTGGTTCGATGGGAAAGATGGGAGGAGCGGTGTTCAAATGGGTGATGCAGATGCACAAGGATGTACCCAGAGCTGCCAAATTCTACTCCGATGGTTTGGGTTTCACCATTAATGTCTGCACTCCTCGTTGGGCCGAACTCAGCTCTGACTCCTTCAAGCTTGCTCTCTTACACTCTTCCAGGTTCCCTTCTTTCCTTTCTTCCTTAATTTTTGATTGAATTTCAATGGGTTTGACGTCATCAAGTCAGAAAGTTTAGAACTTTGACTAATTTCCATCAATTTTGCTGTGAAATTGCATCAGAATTCAGACTAATTGTATTGGGTTTTTGATTGATTTCATTTGGGTGATGAACTGATGATTTGGGGTTTTCTTCTTTGTTTTAATGGCTTAATTATGTTCAATTTGATCATTGTAATTTATATTATTTGTTCTTGATAAGGTTTTCAATTAGATTAAATGAGAAGAACCCCAATAAACGATTTGCAGCAAGAAAGTCAATGTTGTTAGTTCTCTTGCTTCAATTT